>NC_047092.1:147886752-148189782 GCF_902459505.1 Geotrypetes seraphini | reverse complement strand
TGGTTCTGCCACGCTTGCTGCTGCTGTCATTTTTTTGCTCCTTTTCCATGCAGTCTAGTTTTCCTTTGCTTGTAAAACAAAATATGATAAAAGTCAAAACACAAATTGATCCTGTGTCGCAAACAACTTATTCAAAATTCACATTCCATTGTATTTGGTATTTGCTGTACTCCAAAATGTTTAAATGTGAAAAGGCAACTACTCTGAGGCAGACTGCTATGAAACTTTTCACTGGTGAGATTTCATTTGCACTGAAGTTAGGTGACTTAAGGGCTTAATTTGTAGACAGAAAAGGAAGGGGAGGGTGCCAAGAGAAACAGGAGAAGAGGAGTTGAATTGGGGATCAAAGTCACTGTTCTTTGCTGTGCTCTAAGGCTTGCTCCCTGTCCTCCTATTCCTTGCAGGGCATCTGGAAAGGAGGAGCTAGATAGCATACTCCTCTGCACTGGAATCTGAAAAGTAGTAGTGGAACTGCGTTCTAGGCTGTTTCTTAGAAATTAAGCCCTGAATGACTGTAAGGGAGATATTTTGGATTATGGCATAAAAGAAAAACTAAATGGTCTCTCTTTATCCTACAATTAAGATAATTAAAGTGCTGCCAACTTTTTTTTTTTTTTTAATTCTTTATTCATTTTCACTTCAATTAACAAGTATACAATATGATATCTTATAATATACAAAATCACTTGTATATTCTTAACCATAACAGTGTTCTCCCCAGAAATTTTTTCCAGCCGGGTGGCATGAAAAAGTAGCCGGGTGGGGCGGGACAGGGAAATTTGGTGGTGGGGAAAATTAAGGGCACCTTTTACTAAGCTGCAATAGCGTTTTTAGCGCGTGCAGAATTGCCACGCTACACGGCTAGAACTAACCGTCTAGCATGTGCGGCAATTCTACACGAGCTAAGCGTGCGGTAAAACCGCTATCGCAGCTTAGTAAAAGGAGCCCTAAATGTGTACTATTTGTATTAGTTAATTATTATTAGTTATTTTCCAATGCTCTATATGACTGCCTTTCTTAAGGTTTGACACTTGTTCCATAATATATATATTAAATTTAAGAAGTATCCAATTCTAGAATAATTAGATATTTGCCCTCTTTCAAATGGTATAGAGCAGCGTCTCTCAAACTTTTTTAACTCCGGCACACTAAACGGAGCAAATGTTTTTTCATGGCTGTAAAAAATTTCTGGGGAGAACACTGATGCCCTAATTTTCAAGGTCCAATCACATCAAAGAATGATGCTTATCTGGGCAGTTGTATAATAAAAAGAATGAATAAGATAACATGAGAAGTGAAATTGTCATGAATCAGAGGGATACATACCCTGTATGTCCTAAAAGCAGGCTTGTGGATTAGATATAAACTATGAAGGCAGTGGCATAACTAGCATATGTGACGCCCGAGGCCCATCATTTTATGACACCCCCCATCTGTATGAAAAACATGATTTTTAGTAACAATCCACACATCACACAAGAGTGTGCCTAGGAAAAGGCAGCATCTTACATAGTGCAGTGAGCAGTACATCAATACACCCATTGTAAAACTAAACAAGCCAGACTAGTACAGATCAATCCTACACAGTCAATCCTAACTGAAAACCATGTCTTTCGAACACACCTTCGCCTAATATGGAATTTGTAATCACAAACTAACCCCTCTCTCTTTTACAAAACTGTAATGTGGTTTTTAGCTATGGTGGTAACAGTTCAGACTCTCATAGAATTCTGAGCAATTACCACCATGGCCAGTGCTAAAAAAAACGCTCTACAGTTTTGTAAAAGGGAGAATAAAATAGAAAAACGTAGACAAAGGTTAAATTGAACTACCAAGAAGCTGGACTCTGTATACAATGCAACACCTCAGAAACAGCGATGCATCTCCCCTAAAGCAAAAAAATAAATAAATATAATTTTTTTCTACATTGTCTTCTCTGGTTTCTGCTTTCCTCATAGTCTTGAAACTCTCTTCCTTTCATCCACTGTCTACCCTCTCTCTGCCCCTTCTATATGGCATCTTCTCTCCTTGTATTTCCCTTCCATCTCTCCCTACACCCCTATTATTCTGGCATCCATCTTCTTCCCTTCCCTCCTTCAATGGTCTGGCATCTCTCTCCTTTTCTTCCCTTCCCTCTCCCACACCCCCATGGTCTGGCATTTCACTCTCTCCTCTCCCTTCCCCCCACTTCCATCAGCATCTGCCCCCTTTCTTTCCCTCCAACCCAATTCCATCCAGTAACCTTCCCTCTTATGTCTCTCTCTCCTTTCCCTGCATATCAATTCCATCAGCATCTGCCCCCTTTCTCTCCCTCCACCATCCTTCCTTACCACCCTGACCTCCTTTATCTCCCTTCACCACCCTTCTATACTCCTCTCTCCCTCCAAACCAGCAAGGTCCCATGATGACTGCTTCTGTTGCCTCTGCCTCTGGAAGATGTAAGTGACGTTGGAGGGGGTGGGCCGGCAGACACAGGGAATTGCAGCAAGGTTCCGCAATTCCGGAGGCAGAGGCGGCAAATGCAGTTATCGTGGGACCTTCCTGCACTTCAGTGCGGCTGCTGACTCTGCTTCAGAATAAGTACGGCAGCCGTGCTGAGGTGCAGGTGCCATTTAGAGCAGCTTGGAAGGTTCTGGATCCAGGCGGCTGTGTACCCCCCTAGGGCTGGCACCCGGGGCGGTCTGCCACTGTATGAGGGGACAAAAAATAATAGAAAGAATGGATAACTTGACCAATTTAGACATGTCATACAATTATAACCACAAAAATACATCATAAAATGTAATTCTAAACTCAAAAGACTCCAGACGAAAAGCATACTATAGAAAGGAAACCAGAAAAGACCAAACCCATAGTACTAAGATCCAAATGCTAAAATCGGACATGTCCATTACGAAGAGACGTGTGAATCACCGCTAATTATAATGAGTGAGTCTTTACAATATGAGATGGTAACGGATAGCCAGACCTGGTGAACGTAAGTGACAAATACTGGAGCCAAAACCAGAGCACCGTGATGAAACTTGAATATGGATACCTTGCATTTCTTGGCGTTGAAGCCCAGCTGTCAGGTAGATGACTAACGTTCCAACAAAAACAGGTCCTGCGTCATACTATCGTGTAAATTGGAGCCGCACACTATGTTAAATAGTTTGGTGTCGTCGGCAACTAGTGTTATTTTACCTTGAAGCCCCTGAGTCAGGTCCCCTATGAATAAGTTGAAAAGGAGCGGTACTCCACTTGTCACTTCTGACCTTTTAGAGAGGGTACCTTTAACCACCACCCTCTGAAGTCTACCATTGGCTATTTTTTGGGCTTGCGAGCTACTTTTAAAATGACCAAGTCAAAATGATCTACTAACAATAAATTTTTTTTTTTAAAAACCACAAAGCACACTGTACGCAGAGAAAATGTTAATAATCATTCCTATTCCGGAGTTTTCTCAAAGAGGTCAAAGCAGATGACTCTATGCACTGTCAACTCACTAACAACCATACAAAAATAGACAAATATACCCCTTCCTTTTTTACTAGACCACGATAGCAGTTTGCTGCGCTGAATGCCCAGCGCTGCTCTTGACGCTCATAGGCTCCCTGCGCTAAAATACGCTATTGCGGTTTACTAAAAGGGGACCATAGTGTAAAATATAGACAGCAGATATAAATTCAGACACATTTTGATCAGTAAATTTAAAATAAACTCATTTTTCCTACCTTATTGTCTGGTGATTTCATGAGTCTCTGGTTGCACTTTCTTCTTCTGACTGTGCATCCAATCGTTCTTCCCTTCTTTCAGCCTGTATGCTTCCTCTCCTCCTGACCTCATTCACCTCCCCCCAACTTTTTCTTCCTCTCTTCCTGCCCTTTCTTTCTTCTTTCATGCCCCCTTTCTTTTTTTCTGTTTCTCTTCCTGCCCTCTTACTTTCTTTCTCCTTGCCCTCCCCCAAGCCACTGCCAATGTCACTGCCATCAGGGAACAGGCCCCAAAGCCGCTAGCCGCCGCCCCCACCAACCTCTCCCTACTTCGGGCCGACCAGCATTCCTCTCCCCGATGTCAATTCTGCCGTCGGAGAAGAAGGCTGATCGGCCCAAGATCACAATCGATTGAGGGAAATGCTGCCGGGTCCTGCCTTCGCGGAAACTGAAAGTAGGCAGGACCCGGCAGCAAGAAGAGCAAATGGAAAACTTCACTGACCTGTATCCCGCCTTAGCCCGTAGCGAATTTATGCTTCGGGGATTGCACACACACGTTAAAGCCCCGGAGCATAAGTTCACTACGGGCTAAGGTGAAATCTTCAAGCCGGCTTTTTTTTTTTTTTTTATGTTGAGCAGCAGCGGAGGCGGCAGAATTTAGCTGGGCGGTCATCTAAATTACCCGGGCGGACCGCCCAGCTGAAAGGCCCTTGGGAGAACACTGCATAAATCTTAAATACTTTAAATTACCCCCCCATCCCATCCTCCCAGCCCTCCCTATATCAATAAAATTCATTCATATATGTATTATATCCCTTCTTATTATAAAATTTCAAACATTTAAAGGTGTCTAATCATTTGAATATTCAATTAATGGCCCCCATATCTTTTTAAACCTATCATAATTCCCATTCTGTAAAGCAAGAACTCTTTCCATTTTATATGTATAACATACTGAATTCCACCAAAAGGTATAGTTAAGTCTTATATAGTCTATCCAATTTCTAGTGATGTGTTGAATGGCAACTCCTGTCAATATTAATAATAATTTATTGTTAGATATTGAAATTTGACTTTTAAACCTCATTGAAGTACCAAATAAAATTGTGTCATATGACAAGGCAACAAAGTTTTCTAATAGCAAATTAATTTGGGGCCAAATTGATTTCCAAAAGGCATTAATACAAGGACAGAAATAAATTAAATGATCTAAAGTCCCTGCATCCTTATTACAATGCCAGCATCTATTAGACCTAGAAGTATCTACTTTTTGTAAACGAACTGGGGTCAGTGCTGCCAACTTTTGATATTCATTTTTAGAAGCTGGTTTTATTGAGTCAAAGCAAGCCCTTTTCTAGATTGGGTATGCATATTTTTATTTACGCATGCATGTACAGTATTTTATTTATTTGAGGAAAGGTTGAAATATGATAGTTCTTAAGGTCTTCTAGAGAATGTGGGGAGAAAAATGACCAATTTAAAAGTGGCTACGCAAAGGGAACGTGAGCTGTGATTAATCTCTGTAACAATAATGAAGCTGTTCCCCTTGTAATGTAGCCTGTTATAGGGAGCATATTAAAAATAACAATGTACATTAAATGTCACCCTGACGTGTATAAATAGCTATATATTTAGATGTGTATAAATAGACTTTAGCTATATATTATGTCTTAATTGCTGCAAAAAGATATTTATTAGCTATATATTATGTCTTAATTGCTGCAGGCATAGCTTGGCCTAGTTGGGACAACTCATTCTATATTTTCTTCCTTGAAATCAAGAGCAAATACTGAAAAGTCTTGGTCATTTTTATGTAGTGAGGTATCAAGGAGACTAGAGTAGTTTTGTAGAATTTAAATTATCCAGCTACTTCAACCATTATTAGTTGACTAACTTGAGCAGATGTAGCATGGTAATTAAAGAAGAACTACATTAAGCCAGTGCTTGAAAAATCCCACCTAGGTTACCATGGCAACTAGAAATTTGCTTCTGGTGCCTGGAATTTTCACAGTCCTTAAAAAAATAAATAAAAAAAGAAGCTGCTGGAACAGGAGCTTCTTTCTTCCTGTATGATGCAGCTCCAAGTCTGAGCTGCATGATGTAGCAACTCTCATGTTGATCTTTCTTTTGACTTAAGAACCCAAGACCAATATGAGAAATCCTGCAAAGTATAGCTCAGATTCACAAACAGCTGCACAATTCAGAGAGGAAGCAGCTCCTACTTCTTTAGCCACTGACAGCAGGGTTGACTGGTTTACCGAGGACATGGGGGGAGGGGGTCGACTGGCTTGTTGGGGTAGGGGCTGAGGCAGAGTTAAAACTGTGAGTGTATGGGGGGGAGTATGATTGGCTTGTGATAAGGGCTATAGAGGAAAGGGGATCACTTGCCTTTCTGGGTTGTGAAGGCTATTTGGAGTGAGGGACTGACAGATTTCCTATGTGATGAAGGCTAACTGGGATGGGGGGGTTAGAGTTTGGGATGGTGGCTGATTTTAGGGAGGAGGGAGATGGAGGGAATAGAGAGAGAAACTTTTCAGAAGAAATGAGCTAAAAGACACTGGGTGACCACAGGATAGGAAGAGATCAAGATTGGAATCAGAGTTAGAGGTGGAGAAGAGAGAAACTTGGAGTGCCAATGACTCTTATCATGTTTCCCCTCTCTTTCCTCACTTTCATTCATTTTGAATTATAACTGGTTGGATGTTTTTTTCAATAAGTTTGTAAATTGTATATAGTCTTGGATAGTATGGTAGTTAACATTTAATACTGTACTAAGAAATGCACTTGGGCTGAAAAATTCAAGGAAGCTATAATTAAGTGCTAAAGTACTTCTGTGAATGAAAGAAGAGTGCACAACAGAGCATCAGTTGTAAATTATGATCTATCTATCAACAGCTAAATCATGGACTCTGCCAGCTTAGGTTCCTCATTCATATGAGGTACAGAGTAGTCAACTTTAAAATTTAAGAAGTTTCCTTGAATACATTAACAATATCCGATTCTCATATCATTTTTTTCATTTTCAGGCATGCATTTACCACAGTCAACTCGTGCATATTTTCATTGGTCTAATATATCTCATCTAAAATGTATTTTTCTATTAAAACTATGGAAATATTCCCCTATTATCTCTTTATGAACTTTTCAACACAGTATCTGACTCGTCTTGTTTAACTTCACATTCTGTATTAGAAGAGATTTACATTTTTGCAAGGTTTTGTTTCACATTGGATAATATACCAAGCATCAGATTCATCAACATGTACTTGGTCATCTTCACCTTTTACATTTTTTCTTTTGCCATCTTTTCTCTGTTTCACTTTCTCCATTACCCTTGTAAACAGGGGATTACGTGAAAATGGTGTCGCAGACAGGATTCAAATTTAGATTGTAGAAGGTTCTAGAATCCTGTCCAAGCAGGCTGACCCCTGGACCTCCAGATTGCTCTCTAGGCTGAGTAATAAATCTATTCATGGGGCCTGGCAAGGGTGCAGCTATGGGCCATGTTGGTTTGCCTGGTTGGCTGCCCTTTTATTTCTCCATCTCGGGTTAATAAAAAGAGAGAGAGAGAGAGAGAAAAATCAGAGACTGCAGGACTCGTGCACACTTCTGTGCACTGTTTCCATCTTGAATCTGTAAATTTTTCACAGGCGAAATACAGACCCAGTCAACTTTTCTTTCCTATATGTTGACCATGCACTTGGCTATAAGAGCATTGATTTTAGAAATTGCTTAAACAGTGCTTACCAATCCTGTCATAAGGACTCTACAGTCAGTTGGATTTTTAAGATATCTTTGAATATATGAGAGAGCTATTTATGTAGATTTATCTTGTATACAGTGGAACCTTGGTTTACGAGCATAATTCGTTCCAGAAGCATGCTTGTAAACCAAATTGCTTGTATATCAAAGCAAGTTTCCCCATAGGAAGTAAGGGAAACTGCTTTGATTGGTTCCATCTCCTCCCTCCCCCCCCCGAGGCTACCAATGCTGCTCCATTCTCCCCCCCTTGAGGAATCCGACGCTGTTCCAAACCCCCCCCCACAACAATCCGGCATCCCCCCCCCGCTTGCGTTGCCCCCCCCCTCCACCGCGATCCTACTTCCCCCCCCCCAAGCAGTCAATGACATCCTTTACCCGACTTGGCACCAGTGCCCGAAGATCCTCCCTCTTCTGGCGCAGCTGGGCGGGCTGGACTGGCTTTGAGCATTTGCGCATGCTCAAAGCCTTCTGGTCTCGCTCTCTCCGAGATTTAGAGCGAGACCAGAAGGCTTTGAGCATGCGCAAATGCTCAAAGCCAGTCCAGCCCAGCCCAGCCTAGAAGAAGGAGGATCTCCAATGCACCGCCCAGCCCAGGCCGCGCCAGAAGAGGGAGGATCTTCGGGCACCGGCACTGGTGCCAAGTCGGGTAAAGGGTGTCATTGACTGCTCGGGGGGGGGGCAACGCGAGCAAGGGGGATGCCGGATCGCAGGGGTGGGGTGCTCATACAGCGAGGCAAGCTCGGTTTACGAGGCACCAAGTTTGCAAATGTTTTGCTCGTCTTGCAAAACACTCGCAAACTGGTGCACTCGTAAACCGAGGTACCACTGTATATTCCTTGTGATTGTCCTGAAAACCGGAATGATGTAGGGTTCCCAGCACAGGTTTGCAAAGCTTTGTGCAGTACATTAAAGGAGCATCAAAATTAGGAGGCACTTGTTGTGTAACAAAAGTAAGTGAATATTTTTGTGCTGTTAATCTTGGATTTGGGTTTTTGATTTCATTATTTTTACAAATCCATGCTCAAAGTAAGGCACAGTTCAGTTGGGGCTTACAGTCTGCTTACAGTGGAGGTTGAAGTGATGCACAAGGAGTATCGGTGGGAGAAGTTGCAGCTTAACAGAAAAAGCATTGAATACGGCAGCACAACTTTTATTTAAAATGAAGAGAGCCAGCAGCAAATAACTGGAACTGTTTGTAGAAACCATTTTTTCTACTAATACTGGATCTATACACTATGTTGGTATCTGAAAATGAAGGAATGGGTTTTAGTTTTATGTTGCAGGATGGTTTTTAAAAATGGTAACCCTGTTCCAAATCAACACAAAATAACTAGAAACTTGGAATGTGAATTTTGAATAATCTTCCATGTGTGGTGTTGTAAATTGTTGGTGCTTTTGTCATTGTGATTAAGCCCATTCATAAGCTTTTTTTTAAATAATATAAATTGCATGTGCTATATAAATTGCTTGATTTCGGTCTTTTCAATCTGTTGTCTTTGATTAATTTATTTTCATCTTTTAATAACTAACACACTTATGGTAAAGTTATACAAAGCTTTATTTATATCTATTTTGTTTCTTTTACAACAATTGCTATTCCCAGATTTAAAATGAAGAAATGGAAATTGTGCAGAGTGCTAAATTCAACTCTGGTCTCCTCCTTATTGGCCAGACTGGATGGACCGTACAGGTCTCTTTATCTGCTGACCTTTACTATGTTACTATGTAAAATGATGTAGTAAATTGATTTATTGTAATGTGAGAATTTGACTGATATTGTGAATATATTTCATTTATTTATCACTCATTTTTTGGTAAATAATGCAGTTAAATATAGCTATCAATTTGGGCTACCTAAAGTCTGGTATTTTACCGCTAGTTGGAGGTGTGGGGCTTGTTCTTGTTTTTACCACAAGTTGGGTTATGTTAGTACAGAGTTCCTTTTTGTGCAATGAGACCCTGTGCTAAAATAACTGAACTTGTGATAAAATAACCTGCTTTAACAGTAGCCCATATTGAGAACTTGTCCCCTTGGTGTATTATTTGTTCAGATTGATGTAGATTATTGATGGTGTCCTCATTAATAATCTACATGAGGAGTGTGAAAACGGTGGTCTGCAAGTCAAAACCAGCCCATGGGACAGTTTTATTTAGCCTCTCAGTCTTAAAAAATAAATAAATAAATGTAGCACTAAAATAACCTTACCAGATCACTTGCTTTACTACCACTACCTCTGAATCTTCAGCAAATAGCTGATTGTAATTTAATTTATTTTATTATTTTTACCTAGGGACCAGTTTCCAAGTTTGCTGTCAGCGTCTCCCTGCTGGAGAGCAGCAAACCCAGAAGTCGAGCCCAAAGTAAAATCAACTGCTGAGACCATTGTAAATTAAAGTGGGTCTGGCTCTTGGCTCTCACCATGGCTTCTATAGTCCTAGCATTGTGGCTGTTCCTACCCCTCCTATTCTTTCTTGATTTGGGAATTGAGGGGGAGGAGAGCATTGACAGCGCATCCAGCCACTGTCTCTTTTTGCCATCAAGGACTTGACTGTCTTTTTGATCCAGGCAGAGTAGTAGTATGCATAGTTTAAAACAGTAGTCTGGCCCCAGGTAGAAGAAGAAGAGAGTATGACTGCACTTCGCCTCATTGCTATATCAGATTGTGGCCCAGCAAGGACCCCCAAGCTTGAAGTACATAGAGATGTGAATGTTTGCAGCTAAAGTGCCAGGAGAGGGAGCTGTATGATGGGCTTTGGTGGAAGAATGATGGACATATAAAGTAAGGTGGATGAAGCTGTTATATGAGGCAGAACCACTGGAGTTGGGGGGTGGAAGGAAGGTGTAGAAATTACAGAAATTTATTTATTTATTTTCCCTCATGTCCCTTCCTCATGTTCCTCTTATCTATGGGTATTCCAGAGGCTGGGGAGGAGGGTAAGTCCCATAGGGAACTTTTTCTCTGTGGGGTATTCCTCCCATTGGCTCCTGAAGTAGTCACTAATGTGGCTCCAGGGAAAATGTCTGTCCATCTCTGATCTGCACTTTACCATTCCTTTTTGAGCCAATATAATTCTAGCATTCTTATATTGCTGTAAGTCTTATTTCTGAATGCTTATTTTCTTGTATCACAAAGTACACACTTGCTTTTTGCCCAGCTTGACTATATTAATCTTGTCTAATACTAAGCTGGACAATAAGTATGTGATTTTGGAGAGAGACTTATAATGATAAACATGCTTTATTATACATATCATTAGTGATAGCTGATTTTAAAGAACCATAGAGAGAACTTGGCTGGAGAAATCCACTGCTTATTCCTAGGATAAGCAGCATAAAATCTGTTTTATTACTTGGGATCTGGGTTGGCCACTGTTGGACTTGATGGACCTTCGGTCTGTCCCAGTTTGGCAATTCTTATGTTCTAAGTTTTTATTAAAATTTGTTAAAACGCTTTTATAATAAATTCAAAGCAATGTACATTATAATTTATCACATACAAAACATATTACGGACTAACTACGGACTAACTAAAGATGTCATACTTGAATGGGAGGGAGAGAGGGGTAGAACTCCAAATTTCAATATAAAGATGAAGATACATTATCGGATTGTTCTATGTATATCATTTTTCAAAATAACAGGACCTCCTTTCTCTTCTCTATAACAAATTAATGGTTGGATGTACAATAATAAAACTTGACTCACAAACAAACATATTATAAATGACTGTGAAATACTCTTTGTAAACTTTTTGTACTAAAAGGCACTTCAAGATGTTGACCAAATGAAAATGCTAAAAGTGAATGCTAAGAACGTTATGCTCAAAATCTGTTAGTATACAAAAATGTGCTAAATATATTTGATGCTTTAGAAGTGGGAGAGCAGGAGATAACCAAGGTTGAGAGTAGGAGCAACTGTCAACTACATTTTGGAGTGGGGCAATTTTATCAAGAGCTGTCTGCAAAGTAGTATTCCAAGCAGAAATCTGCTCGGAGATTGCATAAGAAAAAAACCCCTTGGAGAACATAACATAAAATCAAGTTATAGACCACATAACCTTAAGGATCTATGCGGTTTACAAAATATTAACCTTTATTACAAATAGAATGCTGAAGAAAATTAATTACCCCAAAATCTAGAGACTAGATAAGTCTTCAAATGCCTTCTGAACTCCAGGTATAATAAGAATAGTTGCTTAAAATCTTTATCCCAAAGAGTGGCCTGATATGACAGTGATATGTTCGTGATATCTTTGAAACTTGCAACCCTTCACTGATGGGTAAGTGAAAAAAGCACGGACTTTGCGAGTGCATTTGAAGATCATGCGGGCTTCTATGGGCAGCCAATGCAATTTGTGATAAAAGGAAGATACGTTGTCAAATTTTTTCAAACCATAGATTAGTCTCACCGCTGTGTTCTGTATGAGTCGTAGTCTGGAAATATTCTTCTTTAACCCTGCTAGATAGACTGTATTGTAATAAAGACTGAAATATAGCAGTGATGAGTAAAAGTGATGAAAGAATGATGCTGAGTCAAATTGGCATCCTGTAAAAAAGAGAAAATCTTTAGAGCCAGCCAGGTCTGAAATATGCAAATTGAAATTCCCAAGACTAAAACGGTTCTGTGACTGTATAAGAAAAGTAGAGAACAGGTCATAAAGACCATGAAAGGAGGAGAGTGAAGCCAGAGGGGATTGGTAGATCAAGAGAACTAGAAGAGTTGTTGAGCAGCCTTAAGGGTAAAGTATAAGCCCTCAAGGCAAGCTAGAACATAAAACCTCATTGAAGAAACTTTGAGCTTAGAAAAGAATAGAACAACTAGACCAAGCACTTATGATTCGAAGGAATCAACAAACGTCTATGAGACCCCATAGACATCATATACCTTGATTTCCAAAAAGCCTTTGACAAGGTGCCTCACGAGTGTCTACTCCAGAAACTGAAGAACCATGGGGTGGACGGAGACGTACATAGATGGATCAGAAACTGGTTGGCGGGTAGGAAACAGAGGGTAGGGGTGAAGGGCCACTACTCGGACTGGAGGAGGGTCACGAGTGGTGTTCCGCAGGGCTCGGTGCTCAGGCCACTACTATTTAATATATTCATAAATGATCTAGAAACAGGGACGACATGTGAGATAATAAAATTTGCGGACGACACCAAACTATTTAGTGGAGCTCAGACTAAAGATGACTGCGAAGAATTGCAAAGGGACCTGAACAAACTAGGGGAATGGGCGACGAGATGGCAGATGAAGTTCAACGTTGAGAAATGTAAAGTATTGCATGTGGGAAGCAGAAACCCGAGGTACAACTATACGATGGGAGGGATGTTATTGACTGAGAGTACCCAAGAAAGGGACTTGGGGGTAATGGTGGACATGACAATAAATCCGACGGCACAGTGCGCAGTGGCCGCTAAGAAAGCAAATAGAATGCTAGATATAATCAAGAAGGGTATTACAACCAGGACGAAAGAAGTTATCCTGCCGTTGTATCGGGCGATGGTGCGCCCGCATCTGGAATACTGCGTCCAATATTGGTCGCCGTACCTTAAGAGGAAAATGGCGTTACTTGAGAGGGTTCAGAGGAAAGCGACGCGTCTGATAAAAGGGATGGAAGAGCTTTCATACGCTGAGAGATTGGAGAAACTGGGTCTCTTTTCCCTGGAGAAGAGGAGACTTAAAGGGGATATGATAGAGACTTATAAGATCATGAAGGGCATAGAGCAGTGGTCTCAAACCCAAACCCTTAGTGGGGCCACATTTTGGATTTGTAGATACTTGGAGGGCCGCAGAAAAAAATAGTTAATGTCTTAAAGAAATGACAACTTTGCATGAGGTAAAATTCTTTTATAGTTTACTAGTTGTTTAGCCCGTTACATTAACGGATGCTAGCAGCCCTTCTCCCTTACTTTTACCTCCTCCCTGTCCAGCAGCACCCCCACCCATTCCCTGCTCCCCCTATATAGCAGTAGCCCTTCTCCTTTTATCTCCCCCTGTTCAGCATCACCCCATTTCCAGCTCCCCATATCCAGCAGTAGCTCTTCTCCTTTGCAGGAGCCCTTCTCCCTTCCTTTTACCTCCCCCCCTCCCCCCCGTCTAGCAGCACCTCTTCCCTGCTCCTCCTGTATTGCAGCACCCCCTTACCTGCTCCCCCTGTCCAGTCCGGTGATCTCCAGCCTAGTTCCTGTCCGGTCCCCGCCAGGCATGCGAGCCTGCTCCGCCCCTCCCAACCTGCCGGAGTATTAGACGCGACGGTTCCTGTTGAGGGAAGCACTCCTCACCGGACTCAGCGGTGAACTCCAGCCATCGGGCCGACATCCGTCTTGGTTTTTTTTGGTTTTTTTTAGTTGAAAGACGCGGTGGTGGCTCTTCTCATGATCCCCGCCTGCGTCGGAAGTCCAACGCAGGAGGGGATCGTGAGAGGAGCCACCGCCACGTCTTTCAAAGAATCGTAAGCCGTGCATGCGCACTTCCTATGTGTTGCTACAGCTCACGGAAAAGCGGCACACACTTAGGAAGTGTGCATGCGCGGCTTACCATTTTATTATATTAGATAAACTATAAAGAGTTTTACCTTATGCAAAATTGTCATTAACTATTTTTTCTGCGGCCCTCCAAGTACCTTATTTTTTCTGCAGCCCTCACATTTAAAGTTTAATATCTTTCCTTTCTCAAAACTGACACATTTCAATCACTATATTGAAAATAAAATCATTTTCCCTACCTTTGTTGTCTGGTGACTTTTTCTGTGCATTTAACTGTTTCCAGGGTCTTCTTGTCCTTTGACTGGTTTTCTTTCCATCTTCACTTTCTGCCTTGCATCCATCTTTGCCATTAACTTAATATTCAATTTTTCTGCTTTCTTTTCAAAATCTACGTTTCCATGTCTTCCCTTCCCTTCTATCTCTCTCTTCTTCTGTCCCTATTTCCATGGTCTGACATCTCTTTCTTTCCTTTCTCTCCCTCCCTCCTTCGTTCCTTTCCCCTGGTCTGGCATCTGTCTCCTTCCCTCCCCCAACTTTTTATTTCTTTCACTCTGCCCCCTTCTTTCTTTCTCTCTCTATCCATTCTTTCTATATGTCTGTCTTTCTCTCTCTCTCCGTGCCCCCCTTTCTTTTTTTCTTTCTCCATGCCTGCCCTTTCTTTCTGTCTTTCTCTCTCCATGCCCCTTTCTGTCTGTGTCCCATTTCCCTTCTTTCTTTCTGTCTCCCTGCCCCCCTTTCTTTCTTTACTTCTCCCTGCCCTCCCCCAAGCCACCACCATTGGGGAACAGGCCGCCACCGCCGCAATCAGGGAACAGGCTGCCACCGCCACAATCACGGAACAGGCTGCCGCCTCCACAATCGGGGAACGGGCCAGCGCCGAGGTTTTAACTCTCCTTGCTTATCTTCCCTAGCGCAGGGCCGACCTATTCACGCCACCCGATGTCAATTCTAACGTCAAGGAGGAACTTCCGGGCCAGCCAGGCAGCGATTGGCTGGCCCGGAAGTTCCTCCCTGACGTTAGAATTGATGTTGGGTGGCGAGAATTGGTCTGCTCTGAGCTGGGGAAGATATGCAGGGAGAGCTAAGACCTCGGGCGTTGGCCTGTTCCCCGATTGCAGTGGCTTGGGGGAGGGCAGTGGCAAGGGAAGCAGATTGGGGACCCCTGCTTTAGGCGAGAACAGATCGCGGGCCGCAAAATAGTCCCTGGGGGGCCGCGTGTTTGAGACCGCTGGCATAGGGAGAGTAGAAAAGGAAAGATTCTTCAAACTTTCAAATAATAAAAGAACAAGAGGGCATTCGGAAAAGTTGAAAGGGGACAGATTCAAAACAAATGCTAGGAAGTTCTTCTTTACCCAACGTGTGGTGGACACCTGGAATGCGCTTCCAGAGGATGTAATAGGGCAAAGTACGGTACTGGGGTTTAAGAAAGGATTGGACAGTTTCCTCCTGGAAGAGGGGATAGAAGGGTATAAATAGAGGATTATTGCACAGGTCTTGGACCTGTTGGGCCGCCGTGTGAACGAACTGCTGGGCACGATGGACCTCGGATCTGACCCAGCGGAGGCATTGCTTATGTTCTTATGTTAATAAATTGATAGCCATGGGAACAAGTCTGGTGTAGATATGGTAGACGAGCAATTGTTAACCATGTCTCAGAAAGAAGATCAAGGTTGGAGTCCATTAGTAAAACCTTAACCGCAAAGTGAGCAGACATTTAAAAGGCCAATGGGGAGAGAGGTTCATAGTCAAAAGTGCGCGCCGACAACTGAGCGCAAGGCGGAAGCGCACCGAAGAAAAACAGTATTTTAAGGGGCTCCGACGGGGGGTGTTGGTGGGGACCCCCCCACACACACACTTTACTTAATAGAGATCGTGCTGGCGTTGTGGGGGGTTTGGGGGGTTGTAACTCCCCTCATTTACTAGAAACTTAACTTTTTCCCTCTTTTTTCGGGAAAAAGTGAAGTTTCCAGTAAAAGTGAAGTTTCCAGGAAACTTTCAGAAACCAAATGTGAATTATGTATTGTTTACTGTGTTCACTAGTTCTAGACAAAGATTGAAAAGCAGTTATGTTTATTATGGATAAACATTTGCAGTTTGCTTTGTTGTAACTTATGACAAAACTTTGTTTATAAAGGTATGATGCATTTCTTTATTCAATTTTTAATTAGAGGTCACTACTTTTTTTTTTTTTTTTTTAAATACAGTTTACATTTTTAGCCTAGTTCTTGAAATAGAGTGGCTTTATTAGATCACCATCTCTGTGTTTACATGTAATCGTACTCCCCCACCATCACCACCGTCCTTGCGTTTAATGTCCTACCAACTTTCAGGCACTGGCATTGAATTTCTAGGTTTGTGGAACAGGCTAACATAAAGCCAGTTAAGGAGGGAAGTCATCAATCTGTGCTACTGTTAAGACGGGTTATTTTATCACAAGTAACATAGAAACATAGAAATAGACGGCAGATAAGGGCCCACGGCCCATCTAGTCTGCCCACCTTAATGTCCCTCCCCTACCTTTGCCCTGTGAATAGATCCCATGTGCCGATCCCATTTGGCCTTAAAATCAGGCACGCTGCTGGCCTCAATCACCTGTAGTGGAAGACTATTCCAGCGATCAACCACTCTTTCAGTGAAAAAGAATTTCCTGGTGTCACCTCGTAGTTTCCCGCCCCTGATTTTCAACGGATGCCCTCTTGTTGTCGTGGGACCCTTGAAAAAGAAGATATCTTCCTCCGCCTTGACGCGGCCCGTAAGATACTTGAACGTCTCGATCATGTCCCCCCTCTCTCTGTGCTCCTCGAGCGAGTATAGCTGTAATTTGTCAAGCCGTTTTTCGTATGGTAGATCCTTGAGTCCCGAGACCATCCGGGTGGCCATTCTTTGCACCGACTCCAGTCTCAGCACATCCTTGCGATAATGCGGCCTCCAGAATTGCACACAGTATTCCAGGTGGGGCCTCACCATGGATCTATACAATGGCATAATGACTTCCGCCTTACGACTGACGAAACCCCTTCGTATGCAGCCCATGATTTGTCTTGCCTTGGACGAAGCCTGCTCCACTTGATTGGCAGACTTCATGTCCTCACTGACGATTACCCCCAAGTCTCGTTCTGCTACCGTTTTTGCTAGGATCTCGCCATTAAGGGTATAAGACTTGCATGGATTCTGGCTGCCCAGGTGCATAACTTTGCATTTTTTGGCATTGAAGTTGAGTTGCCATGTCCTAGACCATCGCTCCAGTAGGAGTAGGTCGTGCATCATGTTGTCGGGCACTGAATCTTCGTCTGTTGTGCATTTGCCCACTACATTACTCAGTTTGGAGTCATCGGCGAATAATGTTATTTTACCTCGAAGCCCTTCTGCCAAGTCTCTTATAAAGATGTTGAATAGGATTGGGTCCAAGACTGAGCCCTGTGGTACTCCACTAATCACCTCCGTCATTTCGGAGGGGGTGCCGTTCACCACCACCCTTTGGAGCCTACCTCCAAGCCAGCTCCCAACCCATTTCGTCAATGTGTTACCTAATCCTATAGAACTTATCTTGCTCAGTAACCTGCGGTGTGGTACGCTATCGAATGCTTTGCTAAAATCCAGGTACACGATGTCCAGGGACTCCCCAATATCCAGCTTCCCCGTTACCCAGTCAAAGAAGCTGATCAGGTTGGATTGGCAGGATCTCCCCTTAGTAAATCCATGTTGTCGGGGATCCCGTAGATTCTCCTCATCCAGGATCTTATCTAATTGGTGTTTGATTAGAGTTTCCATTAGTTTGCTCACTATCGATATTAGACTCACTGGTCTGTAGTTTGCTGTCTCCATCTTTGAGCCTTTCTTGTGGAGTGGAATGACGTTAGCCGTCCTCCAGTCCAACAACAGTGCTGCCTGTACTAAGGGAGAGGTTGAAGAGCGCGGACAGTGGCTCCGCCAAGACATCACTCAGCTCCCTGAGCACCCTGGGGTGCAGGTTGTCTGGCCCCATTGCTTTGTTAACCTTGAGCTTTGACAGCTCACCGTAGACACTGCTGGGCGTAAACTCAAAGTTACTAAACGGGTCAACTGAGCCAACCCTTGTCTGTAGCTGAGGGCCGAGCCCTGGCGCTTCCCGGGTGAAGACTGAGCAGAAGTATTCATTTAATAGTTGGGCTTTTTCCGAATCCTTTTCCACATAGTCTCCGTCTGGTTTCCTAAGATGTACAATCCCGCCTGAGTTTTTTCTTCTATCACTGATATATCTGAAGAAGGATTTATCTCCCTTCTGGATGTTCTTTGCTAGAGACTCCTCCATGAGGAATTTAGCCTCCCTGACTGCTGTTTTGACGGCTTTTGATTTGGCCAGGTAGTCTGCTCTAGAGTCCTGCTTCCCTGATTGTTTGTAAGAGATGAATGCTTTTTTCTTCTCCTTGATCAGGTCTGAGATCTCCGCAGTAAACCACTGTGGCTTCTTGTTCCTTCGCCGTTTACTTACTGATTTTACATAGCGGTTTGTTGCTTCTTGTATGATTGCTTTCAAAGTCGACCACATGTCTTCCACGTTATCGGTTTCTTCTTGGCTTTGTAGCGCCTGGTGAACGAAGTCTCCCATTTCTTTGAAATTTGTGTCCTTGAATTTGAGGACTTTGGTTAGTGTAGTAGATTTAGTGAAACCTTTCCTGATATTGAACCATACCATGTTGTGGTCACTGGAGGCCAATGTGTCGCCCACCGAGACCTCTGTGACACTTTCTCCATTGGTAAGTATCAGGTCCAGTATTGCCTGATCCCTTGTCGGTTCCAACACCAGTTGCCTGAGGCTTGCTCCTTTCATAGAGTTTAATAGCCTCCTGCTGCTGCCGGAAGCAGAGGTAAGTGTAACCCAATCCACATCAGGCATGTGAAGTCACCTAGCAATACTGTGTCCCCACGCAAGGTGATATTTTCTGTATCTTCGATTATTTCCATATCCAGGTCATCCTGTTGTCTTGGGGGTCTGTAAATTACGCCAAGATACAAGCATTTGTCCTTCCCTCTGGCCAAATTAACCCAAAGGGATTCCCCAGTATACTGGACATCTGAGATTCTCGTGACCTTAATGTCATCTTTAGTATATAATGCTACACCCCCTCCCTTCCTACCCTCTCTGTCCCGGCGAAGCAAGTTGTAACCCGGTATGACCATGTCCCACCCGTGGGAGTCTGTGAGCCAGGTTTCGGATATCGCCACCACATCCAGATCGGCATTCCTTATTTCTGTTTCCAATTCCAGGATCTTGTTTCCTAAACTGTGTGCGTTGACGTACATAGCCCTCCATGTTATATTTTTGTTATGTCTCAGTGGGGATATTCCTGTTTGAGCTATTTCAACACCTTTAGCATTGTTTGTGTTATTTGTGCTTTCCTGAGGCTCAGAACCACAATGTGTACTCCCCATATACCCAGAACTACAGTGTGTACTCCCCCTAGACCCGGAATTACAATGTGACCCATAAATATGATGTGACCCTACTCCCGACTCAAAAGTGTGTGCACTCACCCCTGACCCAGAATTTCGGTGTCTACTTTCCTCAGCCTCATAAATGTATTGGCATTTTAGTTCGCCTGGTATGTTGTTTGTGCCTGTACCCTCCCCCGACTTACCTAGTAGCGTTATTTTAGAACAGGGTCCCATTTTATTCAATGAGACCTTGTGCTAAAATAATCCATCTTAACAATAGCACACATTGATGAATTCCCCCCTAAGTGCCGATATTCAGCACTTAACCAGCTGGGGGTTAGAGCAAAAAGGTAGAACTGATTTTTAGTTAGATTTAGTACTTTAGTTAGATTGTGAGCCTTCGGGACAGTAAGGGAATTTTTCAAGTACCTTTCTTATTTCTAATCTTAATGTATATTTTCTGTAAACCGCTTAGAACCTAACGGATGTAGCGGTATATAAGAAATAAATTACATTACATTACATTTTACCAGTCCTATTTATGTGGGTAACTTGACCAGTTAAATTCTGAATATCAGCACTTAACCAACCAAATGCTAATTCTGCCCCCCAAATAGCCAGTTTTGAGTTTGGTGCTAACTGGTTAAGTGCTGCTCAAAATGACTGGTTAGTCCCGAACAGGCAATTTAACTGGCCTTTTCTAGCCACTTAAACATTGTGTTTAAGGGGATCCTGTTTTTTAAAAAAAATCCAAATATATATGTGGACGGCCCTGAAAATAAGTGCCATTAGTTTAAACTTCTTAGGTCTGATAGTCAGCCAGTGGTGGTGAGTATTTTGCTCACTACCAATGGAGTTATTCCTGGATATGCAAATCCAGGACTTGTGCTAACACATAGCTGCTTAAGTCAATATTCAGCACTTAAGCAGCCATGGGCTAATGCATAAAAATAGGACAGACTTTTATGTGGTCCTATTTATGCACTAAACTAGCTGCTTAATGACTGGCTCAGCCCCCAGAACACCCCCTAACATAGCTGGCTTTGAGTTAGGTGCTAACTTCAAATTTCAGTGGCACTTAACTGGTTAAGTGCCACTGAAAATTAGTGGCTAGCCCCAGCCAAGCAATTTTACTGGTCAGCAGCCAGCTAAATCATTTTAGAAGAAAGGCGGGAGAGGGGAGATATGATAGAGATGTTTAAATACCTACGTGGTATAAATGCTCATGAGTCTAGTCTCTTCAATTGAAAGGAAGCCACTGGAATGAGAGGGCATTGGATGAAGTTAAGAGGTGATAGGCTCCAGAGTAATCTAAGGAAATACATTTTTACAGAAAGAATGGTAGATGCGTGGAACAGTCTCCCGGAAGAAGTGGTGGAGACGGATACTGTGTCTGAATTCAAGAAGGCATGGGACAGGCAACTGGGATCTCTTAGAGAAAGAGATAATGGTTACTGTGGATGGGCAGACTAGATAGGTCATTTGGCCTTTATCTGCAATCATGTTTCTATGAATATTGGCCTCCTTGTGTTTCAAAAAGTTTAATGTCCGTTTACAGTGACAGCCATATAACGTTATGGTGGCCTGATTTACAATCATCAGTAACTTTTATGAATATGTT
Source organism: Geotrypetes seraphini (assembly GCF_902459505.1). Classification (NCBI taxonomy): domain Eukaryota; kingdom Metazoa; phylum Chordata; class Amphibia; order Gymnophiona; family Dermophiidae; genus Geotrypetes; species Geotrypetes seraphini. The sequence goes on along the minus strand of NC_047092.1, from coordinate 148,168,803 downwards.
CAGTTGGCTATGGTGTTGTCAATGGTGGGCCTTCCTTTCCTCTCTGACCTGTTACTGGAGTAGTGGAAACTGAATTCCACTGCCCCTGGCAACTTTCCACTGGCTCTGCTATTGGCTTCACAATTATTTTTAAAATTTACTGCTTGATATAAAGAGATGGGTGGGCAAGAGGATGGAAGAGAGTTAAGTGCTACCACTCTCTGGGAAACAGCTAAGGTGATGAAAGGGAAAATTTATATTTTGCATCAGTCACATGAAAAGGCACAGAGATGCAAATATTTTGGAACTTACTAGAAAGTTGACCTCCTGGAGAAAAAGACATATTGCAACTTAGTTTTCTGTCTGTTTGGGAGAGACAGAAAACTAAGAAAGCCTTGGATACCTTGTTAGACCAAAGGGCTAAATATAATATATTGCTGTATAAACTGTTTAAGAGGGGAAGTAAAACTGGGAAACTTTGGGGTAACCTAATTAGACACAGTAAGATATCACTAAAATTCAGAAGGGTAATACCCTGTTACACATAGAGGAAGGTATAATGAAGGCATTCTTGAGTATTTATCAGAAACTCTGTACTCAAGGTACCTGATCCATATAATCATGATGAGTTTTTTTGAAGGCTGTCCCCTTCTACATTTAACCTTCAAGGAGACAGAATTGCTGATCAGCCAATTAAGCTGAAGGAAATTAACCATTATTAAGAGGCTAAAACTAGGAAAACCCCCGGGCCCAGATGGCTTTAATAGTAAATTTTTCAAGATTTTGATTGATATAATGGTGGAGAAACTCTAGGCAATGTATTGGGGGTTTAAAGCTTTGCTAGATCCTTCCTCATATTGTTCACACCATCAGAGGTGTCCACTCTGTTGCAGATTTTGGTGTTATCCACAAAGAGGCAAATCTTACCCGACAGTCCTTCAGCAATATTACTTACAAAAATGTTAAAAAGAACAGGCCCAAGAACCAAACCTTGAGGCACATCACTGGTAACATTCCTTTCATCCGAACGATCTCCTTTGACCACCCTCTGACCCGTAGCTCAAAAAATAGGGAAGATTTATGCACAACCTTCAGAACAGCAATCTTACAAATCTGTAGAAAACATAACTGAAACTTTGCAGCAGAATCGATTATCCTATTGGTCAGAAGATTCCACCAGCGCTTACCCAGAGTATAATAGGATACCATATTAGAGAGAGAGTTGGTTTCTTTGCAGACATTTGTACCTGTTACTGGATCAATGGAAGAATGATAGGAAGATGAAGGGTGCTTGTGTTTCTGTTACCTCTGTAATCTGGAAAGCTCACAAGCCATTCTAAAACTTTGAGTTCTCGCATTCAGTAGCATAATTTTTGCTTCCTAGATTTATATGTTCTCTTCTACTCCTTAAGTTATAACTACCCTTATTGTAATTACTGCCTACTTGCTTTTTGTTATTGGTATTCTGATTTTTTAATACACATCTGTAAATTCTCCTCTCTCTGGATTATTGTCCCTTGCACTTTAAATAAATCTTTGTAACTATCTTGATATATATATAGGCAGTAACTTGCTAAATTTTACTCTCCCCCCCTCCCCCCAATATCGAGCCTGCAGTGATCAGGTTTTTTAAATATACGGGTCATCATGGAGAAAAGAAATACTAATGTGGATGAAATTTGGCCACTGGATAGTGCCACTGATATCTGCTTCAACGGCATTTATCCAAGTAGCAGATATCTGTCTATCTGTCACCTTTTTCATGAAGAGTTTTACCTAAAGCGGTTTACAATACATTGAATAGTAATCGAATACTCAAGTACTTGAGGCAATGGAGGGTTAAGTGACTTGCCCAGAGTCACACAGATAAGACTGGGATTGAACTCGTAACCTCAGGGTGCTGAGGCAGCAGCTTTAACTTGGCCACTTCATACTCCAAAACCGGACCAACATAATCTGTTAGAATTCATAGATTAGTTTCTTTGTATACTAAGGTTCTGGATAATTTAAGCACAAAACCAAAAAGATAGTTGTTGATTACTTTGCAGTTCTGTTTTTGGATTGAAAACTTGCTTGATGGTTATAATTGAGGTACAGTTGAAATTAAAATGATCCTGATGGTTTTCTTTATCCATTTTGTGGTTGTTCTTGTAAACTGTTTGATCTTTCTCTTCCATCCTGTTTCCCAACTTTTTCCTCTTGTCTCCTTTCTGCAAAAATCTGCCTTAGGCCAGCACTGCGTGGTGGTTCAGCTGCTACCACTTCTTCTAATCCTCATCATGACAGTATCAGGTAAAAGTTTATTTGTTTGGCTGTAGTGCATACACATGGGTGTTGTGTACTTGGCTGATTTTTGCTGCCTTCTGTGATACTATATCACTCTAATTATTATGGCTTTTTGGTAAAGTGAAGAGTAATAGCTATCATTTAGAATATGTTTAGATTTATTTTTGCTTTTACAGATTTTAAATGATTGTTTTGTATTTTTAAATATTCTTAACACCACTGAAGAAAGTGTCTGATGAGGGAGATATTTAAATATTTGAAGTTTGCCATGGAAAGAGGGCTCAGTGTGCCATGGAGTAAAAACATTTTTAAGCGAGGCCTTCAGTGATTACTACTACTACAATTAATTATTTCTGTAGCGCTACTAGATGTACACAGCGCTGTACAGAGTCACAAAGAAGACGGTCGCTGTTTGAAAGTCAAGACAGACAAACAGGATGTCATGGATAGAGTTAAGGGGAATGATTCATCTGCTGGCTGGGTTGGTGGGCAGTGGGGAGTAGGGTTATGGATTTAAGGCTATATCAAAAAGGTGGGTATTCATTCTGCTTTTAAACAAGGGAAGGGAAGGGGCTTGGCAGAAAAACTCAAGTAATTTATTCCAGGCATAGGGGCAGCTAGATGAAAGGAATGAAGTCTGGAATTGGCCTTGGAGGAGAAAGGATACAGCTAAGAGCAGCTTATCTGGGGAATGGCGTTTTCTGGGAGGTATAAATTGTATGGAGAAAGAAGAGAGGCAAGATATTGAGGGGCAGCAGAATGAGCACACTTGTAGGTCAGCAATAGGAGCTTGAACTGTATGCGAAGGTGGATAGGGAGGTAGTGAAGTGATTTAAAGAGGGATCACATGAGTGTCTAGATACTTTTAGATGATGGCTGTTTTGTCCCCTTTTCTTTTTACTTTGTTAAACAGATATGAAATTGGTATCTATGCTAGGATAGAAAAAGGCAATTCAGTTGACCAATTCAAAGGAGTGGCCAAATTTAAAATAGGTCCTTGAACACATAACACTGATGAACTCCCAAAAGAAGAAGAAAACTATTAAAAGTTGCTGACTATTTGAGGCTTTATGGGGTTTTTATACTAAACCATGTTAAGCGCTTTTTGTGTCGCAGGTGTGGCATGAGCAGAGTGGGCACGGAAGGCATTTGGCAGTTAACATGCTGCACTTATCTACTAGCATGGAGTTAAGTGCAGGACATCTTACTGCGGTTTTGGTGATGCGGCTGCTGATCGCATGTCAATCACGTGACAGCGCTGTTTAGATAATTGTGCCTTTGAGAAAGATAGGCACCAGAAATGTAGGCCAGGATTTTCAAGGCCTACATTTTCAGCGCCTACCTTTGACATGAATCATGCCTACAGAGGCGCTTTATGGCACCTAATGTGGCGTAAGCCATGCCAACAGTGACGCTAGGCATTGTAAAACACTTCCATAGGCATGATTCTGGTGCCTTGAAAAATCTTTTAAAAGGTTTTTTAAACAGTGTTTGCACTTAGGCACTGTTTATAGAATATGGGCCAATATGTATGTGCTATAGTGCAGTTTTGAAGATAGGCCAGACAAATTGCTTCAACTTGGATATTTTGCTGAACTTAAGTGAACTCTCTTGGGCTGAAAATGTCAACCCCAATTATGTTGCCTGTTTAGCAAGTATTAAGAAGTTCATTTAGCAGCAAGTTGATAGACTGTATCCAACATATCCCTGACTTAGGACTGAGGTATATAGAAAAAAAACCTGTTTGAAATTATGAATATTAACCAATTGAAACTACCTGCTACATCCAAGGATTTCATGTAGGTGACAGAGAAAATATTGTATTTTGTTAACTTGTTAATGAAATGCAAAATTCAGTACATTATATAAAAGGAAATATTTTGCTAAAATAAAAATTCTCTGCCATTTTTATGTTTTAGAGAGGCCATATTTTATAAATTTAGATCCATAAAGAGAACAAATAAATTTGTACATCAGAATTTGATTAGCCCCTGTCATTTGTTTCTGTTTTTGCTGAACTTTATCATATATTGTATTTCATGCATTTTTGTGAGCTATTTGTCCTGGGGGGGGGCTTCTCTTGCACTTAAGTACAGTGAATGGCATAGCGAGGGTGAGAGGCGCCGGGGGGCGGTGGCGCCCTTGTCTCTGCCCTTCCGCTCCTTCTCCGATCCCTGTGCCGTGAGCACACCCCACCTTCCAAAGCGTACCTCTAATTCACTACTGTGAGCAACAAGAACTTCACCATGCTTCTTGCGACCCTGTTGGCTCTTCCTCTGATGTCACTTCCTATGCGCGGCACCTGGAAGTGACATTAGCAGGAGAGATGACGTGGTTGCGAGAAGCACATTGAAGTTGATGCTCACAGTGGGGAACACCTAGAGGTATGGAGAAGGGAAGAGGGGCATGCGTGAAGGGAGGTGTGGGAAGAAGTGGGGGTGGAGAGGAGAGGGGTGCCAGTGCCATCAACATGGCGCCTGGGGCCGCCCCCCCCCCCCTTTACTACACCACTGAGTACAGTATCAAAAGAACCCACATACTTGAATTTTGTAATACTGAAATGTAAGAAGCAGGCAGCATTATTTTATCCTATGAACCACCTGTTACTTGTAAAACACGTTGACCGTACTTTTAATAACAATATGATTTGCTTGCTTGTTACATGTATAAAGTTTAAAAAACTTGATTTCTAGTGCAATAGGTGTGTCATTCTAGACAATCAGGTTATCTCCCCATGGCCATGAGCCATCTGCAGAAGCAATCCACTCCTGATTTTTTCTTTTCCCTTCTACTTCACTGTGAGCTCTACTGCCACCTGCAGATTTTCCCTTCTGTACACGAGCTGGAAGGAGTGTTTCTATTCTGCTTTCATCAAGGAAGAGTCATTTTGGTGGCTGCAGACTGGCCTTGCATTCCGTGGTATGCATATCTGATGCGGCTTCAATCAGGCCAAGGCCTCAGGATGCGGGTGCTTCCAGAGTAGACCTGCTCTCACGGTTCAGTATGCATGGAGGATCTGAGTCGCTTTGCTCTTATGGCATGGCTATTGAACGCAAAGAATTAGGGTTATTCCAACATAGTCATTGACACCTTTCTCAAGTCCAAGAAGTCGACTACTGTTTCTGCCCAAGAACATGTGGAGCATTCTCCACTCCGGTTTCGGTGGTGCTGGCCTTTCTTCAGGCTTCACTTATCACAGATCCAAGCGGTTTGCATTATATAAAATAAAAGTATTGAAATAAATAGGAACTCCATTATAAAATAGGACAGTCCTATAAACAGCCATTCAGAACCAATCATTCATCATAAAACCATCATGCTGTGCTAAAATCATAGCAAACTTGCAGCTCAGCGCACAAAATGTCAACTTTAATTCAAGGGCCTGAGAGAGGTGATTGGCTCAGGCACTAAAAGAAAAGTTGACATTAAGAGAAAAAACCCCACATGTTGCAGCAATAATTCCCCAAATTAATCCAACAACTCTTCCCTTTCCCTCCTTCTCCGCAATCACATCTGGCAGCAGACCAGATCCCCTCTTTCCAGCCTTAATTTAAAAAAAAAAAAAAGTCATTTCTCAACCTTCCCCCCCCCCCCAGCTAGTCTAGGTCCAACCCTGTCCAACCAGAGCCCCCCCATACCCCCACTGAAGACCATTAGAACTAGTCCAGCAATAATCGTCTTTAGTGCTGATGTTAGGTTTTGAGCATCAGGGCACTGGTTGAGCTAAAACTGAAAAAAGATGTTAAAGCTAAATCTAAAGGGATTAAAGAGTAATCTCTGTCTTTATTTATAAATAACAGAATTTTTGGACTAAAAGAGAATCCAGTAGGTGTCATATTTCCTATAAATTATCACCCTTGGCAGCAGAGGAGGTCATTGCTTGAAAGAGGTGCTTGGAAATGGGGGATGTGATGGAATGGCTTGGAGGATGAGGAGTTGGGGTGTGAAAAAAATAAGCTAGGGGAGGCTATATGTGTAGGGGCATTGTTAAGCAAAGAAGACTGGGAGTAAAGAGAGGAAGGCACAGATAGGGCTGCAGCTTAAAAGGTTTGCTCACTGCTGTTTTGGAAGTCTCTAATATTCATGCAGAGATGCAGACTGATTATTATACGCTCAAAATTAGGTATGACCTAATCTTTTACCAGTTCTTTTATGGATGTGAAGGATATGCTGATTTTCTGGTAAGATCAGTGGTCGTTATAGAAGTATTAGTGGTGATCAAGCTGCATATTTTCTGGCCTTTAATACGTATTGTACTTTGCCTTATTCAGACATGTAGATTCCACGATGGAAGGAACACCTGATGACATGACAATTGTGGACGCCACTTCTTTAAGAAGACAGGTTTGTAAAATCACCTCTAGATGAGTTTAAATACAGCAGGTTCTTCTATCTTTCCTTGTAAATATTGTTTACTTATTTTTCTACAATTTCTTCAATAATAGAAACAGAATTAGAGACAATTCTCTTCTGTTTGGCATTATTTTATTTAATCTGCAAAGCAGCAAGCATAAGGCATTGAGAAATGTTCACATCTATAGTTTAGCATTAAACTATTCATCTATAATTAAGCAACTGTCTGGGTTCTAAATCTTGCTCATGGTGGAATTCTGTGCAAAAAAAAAAAAATCTAAATTCTGTGCACAAAATTAGCAAATTCTGCAAGTTTGACTAAATTTAGACAATATTTTTGCTATTATCCATATTACATTTAAAACATTTAAAATGGTTTTCTACTACCTTTGTTGTCTGGATGTTTTGATTTTTCATTATGTTGATTCCAGCTTCTCTTTTCTGTTGTCTGCTAATTCTCCTTCAAGCAACTGCTATCCATTTGTCTTTTCTCCTTTCTCATGTCTATTCTCTTACTACACTTGCCTCTAACATATTGATCATTCCTTTTTAGCTCTTTTCTGCCTTTTTCTTAACCTTCTCTTTTCCACTTTTCAGCTACTTATCAAATTTCCATCTTTCCTCCCATTCCCCATCTCAGTCTTTCCTCAGCTCTCCATTCCTTTTCATCTTCAACGTATTCCCCATTACCATATTTCTACCCTCTGTATTATCTATCCTGTCATCTGTTTTCTTGCCACCCTTTCCTCCCTCTCAGGGTTCTACCATTCTCAGTGTCTTCCTTCTTCCACTCTTATAGCCCAGCATCTGTTCTCTCTTCCTTCCATCCCCACCCTTGTAGCCTGACATCTCCCTCTGCTCTCTTCCCTCCTGAATTTTCCCCATGGTCCAGGACTTCTTAGAGATCAGACTCCACAGGTGACCCTTGAGGGGAGGAATGCTCGCCTAGTGCCTAATCCTTAGTAAGCCTGGTTCTAAGGGAGAGGTTGTAGAGGTTCAGCATTAAAAATTAGTTTTAACAGCAACCTCTTAACTACATATATAATTTGCTTGAGGAGAGAGCTGTTGACTAAAAGGCTTCTTTGGATCTGTTTAGGACCTTTTGGAGACTTTGGGGAGTAGTAAGTGGGAGACAGGCCTGGAAAACTCTTAAGTCAGGCCAAGTGCGCTATATTTAATTGGGGGGGGGGGGTCAATCCTCTCACTCGAACTGAAAAGTGCTCCTTGAGGAGAGACCAATGGCTGGTTTCAGCTTCTTAGTTTGACTGAACTCTAAATATTTTTTTAGAGATCAGTCTCCACAGGTGACACTTGAGGTTAATTCCCACCCGCCCACCCCAAGGCAGAGCTTGTTTGGCTCTTTAGCATTGGTTTGGTAGGATTTTTCTGTTTGTTCTTTTTTCTTCCAGGTATAATTACTTACACAACACATATTATGGTTGGGGAAATATTGGGTCACCAAAGCTGCTGCTCAGGTTATAGCTTCTGTCTCTGTGCAGACAGAAAATGTTACCCAGGCAGAGAGAGTGGTTCCATGTGCAAGCTGTCTTCAGCTTGAATCCCTCATGAAGGAAGTAAAGGAACTGAGAGGCATCCATGAGAATGAGAGGTACATCGATGAAATGGTTCATGAGGCGTTAAAAATTTCCAGCAGTGGGGAAGAAGAGGCTGTGTTGAAGGAAGACAGCAGGACTCAGGTTATGGAACCCTGCAAGATTAGTACTATGACTCCACCTGCCTTTGAACTGAAGAACCAGTATTCTGTCCTGGAAGTGGAGGAGATGAGAGCATCCCAGGGAGAAGAGGAACCAAAGCTTGACATCCCTAAAATTGCTGGATCCATGACCACTAGGAAGCATAAGGAAGTGGTGGTTGGTGATTCCCTTCAGAGGCATCCTTCTGCAGACCAGTCATGATGTCCCGGGAGGTATGCTGCCTACCTGGTGTTGAAATCCAAGATGTTACAGAGAGATTGCCAAGACTCATCAAGCCTGATGACCATTATCCGATGCTGCTCATCCACATTGGTATTAATGACACTGCCAGGTATCCCTGCAAACATATCAAAAGTGACTTTGTGGCTCTGGGAGAGAAGGTAAAGCAGTTGAGTGCGCAGGTGGTATTCTCGTCCATTCTCCCTGGAGATGAATGTGTGGCTATGTAGATGGTGTCGTTGAGAGCGTTTTGGCTTCCTGGACCATGAGATGATTTTCCAAGGACTGCCAAGCAGGGATGGTATACATCTATCAAAGAAGGGAAGAAGTGTCTTCGGTGGCAGGCTGGCTAATCTACTGAAGAGGGCTTTAAACTAGAAGTGATGGGGCAGGGTGATCAAAGCCACCGGGTGAGTATAAGCCCTAAGGTAAGTAAATCACTGAATACCTCTAAATGGACGGGGAAAGGGGGCAATGTCTGGAAAGCAGTAAATACTAATGCTCGAAGTATGGGAAACAAGATTCTGGATCTAGAGGTAGTGATGAAGGAAGATGACTTGGATATAGTGGCGATCACAGAGACATGGTTATACCGGGCTATAATCTGTTCAGGAAAGGCAGGATAGGAAGAAAAGGAGGGGAAGTAGCGTTTATATGTTAAAGATCATATTAAAGCTACACAATTGCAGGATCTGGAGGGCAAGGAAGAGGCACTGTGGATCAATTTGGAAAGAGGGAATGGTAAATATACAAGTGCTGTTCAAAAAGTATCAGACCTTTATTCATAAAAATACTTATATTCAGATACAACAATCTTATACTAATCTCCTTCAAAGTAGTCCCCTTGGGCTGCCACACACTTCCAACAGTTCTGCCACTTTTGAAATTACTCGCAACTGGTCTGTCGCATTCTGCATGATGTCTTCTCTTAACTTAAAGGACCTATGGCAACAAGAGAGCATCCATTGAAAATCAGGGGTGGGAGATTTCATAGCGACACCAGGAAGTATTTCTTCACCGAAAGAGTCATTGATCATTGGAATGATCTTCCACTGCAGGTAGTTGAGGCCAGCAGCGTGCTAGATTTTAAGAAAAAATGGGATAAGCATGTGGGATCACTTCAAGAAAAAAATTAGGGGGGTGGGTCATTAGAGTGGGCAGACTTGTTGGGCCGTGGCCCTTTTCTGCCATCATTTTCTATGTTAAATCTGGTCCCTTTCAGGGGCATTTTCAGCTTAGGGAAAAGCCAGAAGTCACTCAGAGCCATGTTGGGAGAATTAAATGCCTGAAGAATCACAGGTGTGTTGTGTTTGGCCAGTAAACTCCTTATCAAATGTGAAGAATTGGAAGGTGAGTTATCGTGATGGAACTGCCAATTGCCCGCTGCCCATAAGTCCAGCTGTTTACATCTCACAGCGTTACGAAGGCGACACAGAACCTCTTAGTAGTACCCCTTGGTGATGGTTGTGCTGTGTGGTGCGTACAAGTGATGAACCATGCCACTGGAGTCAAAGAAGACGGTCAGCATGACTTTGACATTGCTGTGGACCTGCTTGATTTTTTTTTTTTGCCTCAGGGATGTTGAATGCTTCCATTGTGATGACATCAACTTGATTTCTGAGTTCCAGGACTCATCTCCAGTGATCACTGTGCTGAGGAAGTTGAGATCACTATTCACAGTCTCCAGCATGTCCTGTTTGATCTCCAAACGGAGTTTGCTTCTGCTCGATCATTAGCAGCTTTGGCACAAACTTCGCTGAAATTCTCCTGAAGCCCAAATCCTCAGTCAAAATGGAATGAACAGATCCAACGTTGCAAGTTCTCTGATCGTGATTCGACTGCATCACCAGGGTCCTCACTTGGTCAATGACGATCTCATTTCCGGATGTTGAGGGCTTACCAGAATGTGCTTCACTCTCCACTGATGTGTGGCCATCTCTAAAGTGGTTGTACCACTCCTTTATCTATGTGGTGCCCATTGCTTTGCCCCCCAAGGCCTGTTTAATCGTGTGGATCGTTTCCACTTGGGAATCGCCAAGCTTTACACAAAATTTAATGCAGTAGCATTAGCTTTTTCTGTCATTTTGTCAAAAATGAAAATCGGATGGTGCTCACTTACACTTCCTCACTCATCGTCAGTCTGCTGGCGACTGACAGCTTCTGTATGCGGGAAAAATTCAAGCATGCGCATTAGGGTCGCCTACATACGTGCACCAAATCATTCCTCCCTAGCTTTTTGTTTATGCAAGAAAAATTAAGGTCTGATACTTTTTGAACAGCCCTCATATTTACATTGGTGTGATATATAGGCCTCCTTCACAGACAGAAGAAGTGGTCAGAGATTTAATAGTACACATTCAGAATATATCTAAAAAAGGGGAAGTTTTCTAATAGGTGATTTTAACATACCAGATGTTGATTGGAGTATCCCTTTTGCAGGGTCTTCTAGAAGTAGGGAGATCCTGGATTCTCTATAAGGAGAACTGTTCCAGCAGTTGATAATGGAACCTATGCAAGATTGGGTCATACTGGAGTTAGTGCTTACAAACAGGGAAAGTGTTTCTGATGTTATAGTGGGTGATCATCTGGCATCCAGTGATCACTGCATGGTACGGTTTAATATTAAGACTAGTATAGAGAGGGCTCATTCAAAAGTAAGAGTTCTAGACTTTAAAAAAAACAAACTTTGTTCAGATGGGGGATTATGTCAAGGAATTGTTATCTGGATAGGAATGTCTGGAAGGAATGCAGTGGGCAAAACTGAAAGGAGTTATTGTAAGGGCGACAAATCTTTTTGTGAGGCAAGTAAGTAAAGGTAGGAGGAAAAGAAGGCCACTTTGGTTCTTAAAAATAGTAGCTGAGAAGGAAAGGAATAAGAGGTTAGCTTTCATAAACTACAAAAGATCGCAGAAAGAGGAAGACAGGCAAAAATATGTGGAAATGTTAAGAGAGGCTGATCGAGAAGTCAGGAAAGCAAATATACAAATGGAAGAAAAAATAGCTGATACGGTAAAACGGGGAGACAAAATATTTTTTAGATATATCAGTGATAGGAAGAAGTGCAAAAGTGGTATTATGAGACTCAAAAGTGAAGGGGAGGAATATGTAGAAACTGAAAAAGAAAAGGCTGAATTGCTTAACAAATATTTCTGTTCTGTGTTCACGGCTGAAGATCCGGGAGTGGAACCGCAGAAGATAAATGCAAATAGGGATGGTGGAGTGGTAGACCTCGATTGATGTTCAGAGGGTTGTGTTCATGAGGAGATAGCTAAATTAAAGGTAGATAAAGCGATGGAGCCGGATGGTGTACATCCGAGGGTGCGGAAGGAAGTTAGGGAAGTTCTGGTGGCTCCGCTGACTGACCTTTTTAATACTTCTCTAGAGTGCAGAGTGGTACCGGAGGATTGGAGATGGGCGGATGTGGTTCCTCTACACAAAAGTGGAAGTAAGGAAGAAGTAGGGAATTACAGGCCAGTAAGTCTGACTTCTATGGTAAGCAAATTAATGGAAACACTTCTAAAACAGAGAATGGTAAAGTTTCTGGAATCCTGTGGATTACAGGACCAAAGGCAACATGGATTCATTAGAGGTAGATCTTGTCAGAAAATCTGATCAATTTCTTTGACTGGGTGACCAGAGAATTGGATAGAGGGAGTACACTAGATTTGGTGTATTTAGATTTTAGCAAAGCCTTTTACAGTGTTCCACACAGATGTCTAATAAAACTGAGTTCTCTTGGGATGGGCCCCAACGTGATGGTCTGGGTCAAGAACTGGTTAAGTGGACACAACAGAGGGTAGTGGTCAATGGAGGAAAGGGATGTTACCAGTGGTGTGCCTCAAGGTTCTGTTCTTGGACCTGTTCTTTTAACATTTTTATAAGCGATATTGCTGAAGGGCTGTCAGGTAAGATTTGCCTCTTTGTGGATGATACCAAATCTGCAATAGAGTAGACATCCTGGATGGTGTGAATAGCATGAAAAAAAACCTAGTGAAGCTTGAAGAATGGTCTGAAATTTGGCAGCTAAAATTTAATGCTAAAAAATGCAAGGTCATGCATTTGAGCTGCAAAAACCCGAAGGAACGGTACAGTTTAGGGGTAAAGAACTTATGTGCACGACAGAAGAGCGGGACTAGGGTGTGATTATATGTGATGATCTTAAGGTGGCCAAACAGGTTGAAAAGGTGATGGTGAAAGCTAGGAGGATGCTAGTAGGAAAAAGGAGGTAATGATGCCCCTGTATAAGACTCTGGTAAGACCTCATTTAGAATATTGTGTACAATTCTGGAGACCGCATATTCAAAAAGATATAAAAGGATTGAGTCGGTCCAGAGGAAGGCTACTAAAATAATGCGTGGTCTTCGTCTAAGGCAGGGGTGTCCAATGTCGGTCCTCGAGGGCCGCAATCCAGTCGGGTTTTCAGGATTTCCCCAATGAATATGCATGAGATCTATTAGCATACAATGAAAGCAGTACATGCAAATAGACCTCATGTATATTCATTGGGGAAATCCTGAAAACCCGACTGGACTGCGGCCCTCGAGGACCGACATTGGACATCCCTGGTCTAAGGCATATGGGGACAGACTTAAAGATCTCAATATGAATACTTTAGAGGAGAGGCGGGAGAGGGGAGATATAATAAAGACAATTAAATACCTACATGGCATAAATGCGCACGAGTTGAGTCTTGTTCAATTGAAAGGAAGCACTGGAATGAGAGGGCTTAGGATGAAGTTAAGAGGTGATAGGCTCCAGAGTAATCTAAGGAAATACTTTTTTATAGAAAGGGTGGTAGATGTGTGGCTCAGTCTCCCAGAAGAAGTGGTGGAGATAGAGACTGTCTGAATTCAAGAAAGCTTGGGATAGGCATGAGGGATCTCTCAGAGAGAGAAAAAGAGATAATGGTTACTGCGGATAGGCAGACTAGATGGGCCATTTGGCCTTTATCTGCCATCATGTTTCTATTTCTCCCCCTCTTTTCCTTCACTTCCATTGCTAGTCATCTCTTCATCACTCCATTCTGCTCCTGGATCCAACATCTCCCTCCTTCTCTCCCTCACATCCACCCCTATGTTCAATACCTCACTCCCTCCCTTGCTTACCTCTTCCATGCAGCACTCTCTCCCTCCCAGCCACTGCTATATCCAATATTTCTGTTTCTTTCCCACTGTTCACCATCTCTCTCTCTCCCTTTGCCTTGTGTCCTGGGTCAAACATCTCTGTCTCCCTCCATGTACCTATCTCTCCCTTCCTCCCCTCCATAATAATGTGCAACATTTCACCCTCTCCCCTCACCACGCATGTCTCCCTCCCCTTGTGCCAGCATCTTTCCTTCCTCTCCCCTCCCCTTGTGCCAGTATCTTTCCTTCTTCTCCACCGCCCCTCCCCCATTCCAACATCTTTCCTTCCTTCCCCTCCCCTGTACTCTCTAGTAAGGCTTGCTTCATCGGGTTACAGTATTGGCAGCAAGTCACACATGCTGCCTGCCGCAAATAAACTTCTGGGTTTGCCATTTGGCAACTTGTGGAAATCACTGCTGATACTGCTACCTGACAGCTGACACTGTCTAAGATTTTGCGTGGGAAAGGGGGAATTCTGAGTGACTCTGCACTTCATAAATTTTGCATTGCAGAGTCGTGCAGAATTCTGCCAGGAGTAGAATCTTAACTGCAATAACCATCCTTAGGTTTAAAGAGAAGTTTTGGAAACTACATGGAGACCAGATCTGAATTTGATTAGGTTGAAAACTAAGGTAGCAAGTGCATTGTCACAGAAATCTGATTTATAGTTAATAACGTGCACTAAAATGTAAACTTTGATTCCCTTTTCATAGATAATCAAACTAAATCGTCGCTTGCTTCTTCTGGAAGAAGAAAATAAAGAGCGTGCCAAAAGAGAAATGGTTATGTACTCTATTACTGTGGCTTTTTGGCTACTCAACAGCTGGCTTTGGTTTCGACGCTAGAGCTCACGTTATTTATCTGTAGGATTCATGAAGGTAGCCGGAAATGTAAAAAAAGCAAACAAAAAAAAATCCTAGGAACTCTTATCTGTCTTCACTATATTCTGTGTTATATTTCACACACTCGGAACATCATTGAAAAAAACCATATCAAATTATAACATGACTGGGACATTAAAGTTCCATAGTATTTTTATTTTTTTAGCTCTGCAGTAAAATATCCTGTGGTACTTTAAATTTGCATGTCTTGATGTAAATATGCATTAAGCTAGTAAAAACAGTTTGCCTTTCTAGAAAAGTTGGGGACAAGCAACAGGAGAATTCAGTGGGACTAATACCGTAATCATTGTACTGTATGTATGAAACAAACACAGTAGAATATATTTGAAAAGTATTGTTTCTCCATTGTTAACAAAAGATTTTTTTTATGGTGGAAGGTTTTTGCACTCTGCTTTACTTCAGCACATGTTGGAAGTCATGGCATAACACTGGACAATATAATATGTGGTATCTCAGGCTACCACTATAGTTCCTTCATCTGAGCAGTTGAACATAGCATCAGTTGTTGACCTATGTGACAGATTAGCCAAGAAATATGTGTAATGTATTTTCTTATTTTAACTTGGAGATGTTTTTCTATGAAATACATTTTAACTGAACCTGGTTGTGACCGAATGTTACAAAACAAGAGACTAAGGTGATGTATTCCAATAAACTTGACAAACTGGCAAAATTCTTAGTGTGTTTCCCCCCCCTCACCAAAGAGCCTTAATTTAGATGGTTGCTGAGATTTCATAAAGTCATACAACTAAAATTACTTGGTATAAATATTAAAAGCACTTGGTGAATCATGGGTTAAATTGACTTCTCATAAAAGTTTCCACACGGGTTTCCACAGGTTTGTTACTTTTTTATATACCTTTTCTATTTTTGATGGGTTTTGATTTTCCTAAATCACACCTACAAAAATTTAAGAGTAAGAAAGAGAAAATCAAGCTCTCTTTTCCATCTAATTCTACTAGTAAGACGTACTGGAAACATCCCAAGTTATTGATCAGTGGTATTTGAGGACATATGCTATAGGAGATATGTAATTATCTTATGGTCGATTTATAAGCATTCATAAGTTAGTTTAAAAAAAAGATGTTTCAGATACTGCACAAGTATTTCAATGAATTGGAGAGCTACATTTATCAAATCAAGACTAAAGGATAAACCTTTTCAGCATTTTGAGTAATTGCCATTGAAAGCTTCCCAGAGAGGAAGGTAACTCTTCATGCTGTATTATGTATATTCATAGCACACTTTTTGTTTTCAAAATTAAGAATTTTTCTTCCTATTGGTATGGATTAGCTCTCAGTGCCAGAATGTAACATTATACAAACATCTCACAAAAAATCCAATCTTGAGAAAAGTGAATTAGCCTATTCACAGGTTGAAGCAATATCTGGCTTATATTAGTTCAAAAGGACGTCGGAGCCCTGAGCCAATTCACAATAATATATTCACTTTAGCACTGGTGCATTTAAAAGCTTCAGAAGTGACATCAACTGTAAGGTTAGCGATCTGGCGTTTAGAGCTCATCATTGGTGAAGATACCGAGATGATGCTGAAGCATGCATGGAGGGGGGAAGTATGCTTAAGCCTCTTAGCTTTCTCCCAAGGCAGGCAACACTGGTCAAGTAGAGATTGCCGATACCGTCGGTATCGGTGTCGTTGCTGGATGTTGAGCGTCCCCAGCCATTCTCAATGTAGATGACCCGAAAAGTTTTTTGTACTGTAATTTCCTGGCTTTTAGCTACCTTTTTTTGCAGTTTAGAGCAAAGCAGGCAGGAAATTTCACAATGTTCAGGACCTAGCCATAGACACACCAGTTATGTGGGTTTGTATCGGCACCACTAGGAGCCTTGGACATCAAAGGAAAAACCGCTGACGCAAGGTCATCTGCCTACTTGTCCTCAGATAAAGTATATATTTTTCAATGATGAACATGTGAAGGAAGGATAATATGTTGAGAAGATGGTCAGTTGCTAAAGACAAGAATCAACTCTCAGAGACATATAAAACAATCCAAGGTGATACCTCTATATCAACTGTCTGAAACTCAAACCCTTTGCAGGGCCACATTTTGGATTTGTAGGTACTTGGAGGGCCGCAGAAAAAATAGTTAATGTCTTATTAAAGAAATGACAACTTTGTATGAGGTAAAACTCGTTATAGTAAATCTTTCTTTAATTGCTTTCTTTAATTTCAGCTATACACAGCTGAAAGCAGTGCAACATGCAGAAAGTGAAAAACTATCAAAGTATCAACTGCAAGAGACAAGATTTTGGACCAACTATTTTGAGGCCCTCGGTATTACCGATATAAAGAATGATTCTTTATGGAAAACTTGTGCCTTAAGTATCCAGTGGTCGAGTCCACAACTGCCGTCAACTTTCACCTCTAGCACCGGACACACACACAAGCTGCACTGCCTCCAATGGTTACCTTACATTCTGGAACATTGCCCGCCTCACTGCTGTAACCTCACGCAAGCGCTTTCCTGCATCTAAACTAAACTAAACCTTAAGCATATATACCGCATCTTCTCTATAAAAATAGAGCTTGGCATGGTTTACAAGAAATTTAAAGAAGAATTATTGATTATATAGAGAGCAGCAAAATTTACATTTTTGAAAATAGCCAAATTTTCAGATGTTTTTGAAATAATTGGAAGGAGCCCATGATACGCAGCTGGATGGGAAAATTATTCCAAAGCTCAGTAATTTTAATGTAAAGAGATTTCCCTAATTTTCCAATATAGATAATCGTATACTGACGCAGGAAAGCGCTTGCATGAGGTTATAGTGACTGCCGGACACTTAAGGCACAAGTTTTCCATAAAGAATCATTCTTTATAAATCTGAGGGTCTCAAAATATTACTTGGTGGGCCACATGCCACGGGTTTGAGACCTCTGCTCGATATGTTGGCATTTTTCAGGACCAGAGCGCTGCATCAGCAACCTTAACTTCCGAATTCCGAGGAAAGTTTAAAACAGTCCAGGAATGTAAGACCTATTGAGTTAAAATGATAAAAATGGGATGGTATATGATCTACCTCTTTCTGTGGTTACAACCAAAGCAGTTTGGCATGTTAGATACAGGTACTTATTTTGTACCTGAGGCAATGGGGGTTAAGTGGCTTGTCCAGACTCACAAGGAGCTAAAGTGGGAATTGAACCTGATTTTCAGGCCATTGCACTAACAATTAGGCTACTCCTCCACTTAACATAATATAACAAAATTCTAGACCGCATAACCGTAAGTTCTATGCGGTTTACAAAAGATTATACTAAGGAAGAGAAAACAAATAAATTTTATGAAGAATACAACGATAATTAGTTTGTCAGAAATTTAGAAAAGAGATAAGTTTTCAGCAACTTTCTAAAGTGCTGATATGAAATGGAACTCGCTAAGAGTAATCGGAAATCTTTGTCATGATATGCTGCCTGATAAGCAAGGATATGTTCGTGATATTTCTTACTTTTGCAGCCCTTAACCGTAACAATGAAGTATGTGACTAACTTGTGAAGGCCAGAATCAAGATAGTATAAGCAGAAAATGACAATATCAGAATACATTAGTGAAACATAAAAGCATTCCTGTGACAGTTGCAAGGGGAAAGGTAGGGTGGACTGGCGAGAATTAGAGATTGATGGGTAACAAAACATTATAAAGCAAAAGAAACAGTTCCATGATTTGGCTTTATTGATGGTATAGTAAAATAATCCGCATATATGATAAATGGGGAGGACCTAACATGGTCTGTGTTTCAACCAAAGTGTCTTCCTCAGGGGTCCCAATAAAATCTTATCTAAAACGTGTGGATTTTAAGGCTAAAATCTGTGCATGCTAGTTGCTTCTCACAAAAAGTGCTTTGTGGAAACAGTATCTAATAGGAAACCCAGATCCTAAAATCCTTTCATGTTGATGTTAGTCTAATAATAAAGGTGTGGGTGTGTGTATAATTTTTTCTGTTTATCCAGTTCTGTGAGCACTCAGTTCTGACATCATTGATACAGTGCCACCTGCTGCACAGTGTCTGTTCTGAGAGCTCTGAGCCACCAGTCAACAAAGGGCAAAGTGGACATTTGATGCAAACCATTTATCTCTTAGCCATAGCCATAATGAATGTAGTTTGTTTCAGTAAGTTTTAAATATTTAGTTGTAGATTTGCATTCCCTAGCAGACAGATCTGAGGGCTAGGTGAGGCTTTGTTGAAATATCTTCAAGATTCTTATTGGTAATCTACCGTGATGCTGTTGAAGACTCCAGTTTGTAGCTGTTCTCTTTGATTTGTGCTATGCTTCCAGGAGTTGGTATTGAAAGCAAGGTATGCATGCACCAGCTGCTAGTAAATGCATAGCATGCTTTTCCAGAATTTTTCTAAAGAAAATAGAATTGATATTGAGGCAGAGCTGTCACTTATATGCTTTTCCATTGCAAATGCAAGCAGTGTCTCACTTCAGCTCACCACACAATTGTTTCCCACGTACTCACCTTTATAGGACCCCTGAAGAAGACTTTTTGTTGAAACGCAGACCGTGTTGGGTCCTGTATCCCTAGCGGACTAGGTCCTTTAAGGCTCTTATGTGGATGATTTATTTTTATGTGGATGGAATTATTTTATGTGGATGATTTCAGTGTACCTTTGGAACTTTGATACTTTCAAATAAAGTCCATTTAGGAACATCGTCATTCCACAGAGTTTTTTTTGTTTTCTCTGGATTTTCTTCTTTGTGGATATTTTGGGGTCAATTCCTTTTGTTTTTTACTTATATGTGCCATGGCAATAGCAGGCCTAATTTTGAACAGATAAGCACTAGAGTGGTACAAGGCATTAATAATGCTGACTTGTATTCTTGTAGCATGACTTATCTCTAAAGAGTGAGTTTATTATTTGGCTGTAACATGCTATCAACTAGGACTGTTGGGGGGTTTGTTTTCTTTCTTTGGTGGGTTTTTAAAAAAAAAAAATTCTAATATTTTCATTTATAAAATGGATCAATATTATCTGGGTAGGAAGGAGCTCAGGACCTGCCACTGAAAATTGCTACTGTCCCGATAGAGATGGCATGATCTGACGGCAGAACCAGAAGTTATCCAGTACTGTTAATATCCTGTGCCAGTACCCAGATAACTATCTGGATACGTTCACAAAGAGACTTTTAATCAGCGATTACCTCTGATTCACACAGGCTCATGTTTATTTTTGTTTGCGGTTTATTTTGATACCTTGTCAACCTGGGACCCCTGATGAAGGCGTGTTAACCGAAACATGGACCGTGTCGGGTCCCTTGGTTTGTTTAAAGGTGGTAACATTAACCACAATCAATAATTGATATAATAAGCATAGCCTGCATCACGTACATCTGTCTGCAGTTTTTCTTTGTTTTCCTTTGTGCTATTAATTAGGGACCCCAGGATTGCAATTTGACAGCCCTGTCTAAGAGCAATGGTTTTCAATCCGTTCCTTGAAGGCCATCCACCTATCTGGTGTTCAGGATAACCACAATGAATATAACTAGGAGAGATTTCCTTGCACTATCTCACATTGTATACAAATAATATCTTAAGCCTATTCTTTGTGGGTATCCTACACATCCAGCTAGGCAGGTGCCCCCCCCCCCCCCCCCAAGAACAAGCTTAAGAACCACTGTCCTAGACACAAGCGCATCTGGCCTTTGATATGTACTTTTCCTTTGCAGATCAGTGATAAGTATCTTGGGGGGGGGGGGGTTGTAGACATATGTACTCTACGGGGTTGGAATGGAACATTGTAATGGTAGTAATAATTAAAGTTTAATGATCTTTTAAAATGGTCAGTTTAACTGTGCCAGTTGACTGAAGTTTTCTCACAAAAAACATTTGCATGCACTATAAAGCTTGCTACTTATGCAATTCCATTTTAAAGTGAAAGTTAAAGACCCGTCTCACGTAATTGATCACACAAAGCACTCTCCTTTCTTCCTTTTCCACTCTCCTTGCACACTGTGTCCCTCTTTCCCAGGGCAGACAGTAACAGCAGCAGGTTAGCTCTTGAATATGACTACAAGTTCTTCTAAATTTTCATCTGACATGGCCTGCCATTGCAGT
Organism: Geotrypetes seraphini; assembly: GCF_902459505.1. NCBI lineage: Eukaryota > Metazoa > Chordata > Amphibia > Gymnophiona > Dermophiidae > Geotrypetes > Geotrypetes seraphini. Next base: position 148,148,147 of record NC_047092.1, on the reverse strand, counting down.
TCAAAGCAGCTGGGTAAAGGTGGTAGAGGGGAAAGATATGGATCACCAAGATATAGTCTCCAGCCTGTCCATCAGTGTAGACCCCTTATTAAATCCAATATGTAAGCTCTCTGAAATCTCGCCCAAGTCGACACTTGGATGACCTAAAAGCCAGGTCATCCAAGTGCTGATAAACCGACTTTCTGGACGTATCCAGGGACCTTTTAGGCCTCTGAATGCCACTTTGCGCACAGAGCTAAAAGGGGCGTATCTAGAGGAGTGGTTAGGGCGGTATTTGGGTGGGATGTGGGCCAACGTAGACTTAGTTGTCCTGCAGGGATAATCAAATGTTTCACGCTACTTCCTGGATGAAATTTATACATTGTGAAGTAGACAATGTAAAAGCAGGTATAAGTGCCAAAAAGGTATCCAAAATGACCAGATAATCACCGCAGAGACAACATAAAGACCTACACACACTCGCCCAGTGATCACTGATCTCCTTACACTGCCACAAAAATCAGAATAAAAACATACATATCTGTCTCTGGAACATCAGCATCTGCTATAGGAAAACCTAGTAGAACTGCATACTCTTAAGTAGCCTGGGAGTGGCCTAGTGAACCACAGAGAGAGGGACCCAGACCCATGTTACTCTAGCCACTACATTCATGGTGGATAATGTGAGCCTACCAAAAAAAACCAACCCAAACCCTATTGTACTGCCATATATGTGCCACCTGCAGCCATAAGGGCTATTGGGGTTGTAGACAGGGTATAGTGGGTTGGGGGTGGGGGCTCACCATATCCTATAAGGGAGTTCTGATGAGATATTTATGTGGCTCCATTTTTGTGAAGTTCACAACAGTGCTCTGTACAGTGTCCCACTGTTCTGTTGCCATGTCTGGGTGGCTAGTCCATCACAATGCTGGCCCCTCCCAAGTCCAAATAGTCTTGTTCTGGGCGTTTGGGATTTTTGCAAATTTTTGGTCGAAAATATAGTATAAAGATAGATGTACTGGCAGTCTGGATGATCAATGGCCTGGATGTCCAGATAGACGATTTGGGGGGAAAAAAAATTCTAGACGTATTTTTCAAGAAAGGACATTTTTCCACTACCGAGTTAGGATGTCTAGCATCATATGTCTAAATTGGACTTAGACGTTTCTTTTGATTATGCCCCTCCACCTGTATGCATATTTTCCATGCATAAAATTTTTTTTTTCATAAAATTATACATGGGTGTACAGCCTGCTAACTGGCTAAATAAGTGCATAAAGTTAAGACAGCAAAACAGCTAGCAAAACTTTATGCACTGAGTTAATAGGGCACTGGTCTGAATACTGGCCAATGCCCAGTTAGCCTCCGGATCAGCAGACATACTTGAATCATAGGTACCAGCTCAACATTTAGCAAACACTTTGGGGCTCATAATCGAAAGAGAAAAATGTCCAAAAACCGGCCTAAGTCGGCACTTGGACGATCATAAATCAAAATCGTCCAAGTGCCGATAATAAAACTGGGTTTTGGATGTATTTAAAAATGATCTAGGCCTTCATAGTGCCGCTGAATGACCAAAGCTAAATGTGGTATAAAGATAGATGATTTAGCGGCTTGGACGATCAGATCAGCAGGACGTGTAGTTAGACGATTTTCAAAACAAAACTTTTGGATGTATTTTTTGAAAATGTGTCCTAGGCTGTTTTTACTCTGGATGACTTGCAGCTAAGATGAAAACGGACTTAGATGTTCCTTTCGATTATGCTCCTCTTTGTGTCCAAGAAAGGAAATTTCAATTGGGTTTAGCACCCCTACTCATTTTGAAAAGTTGACTTGGATATTCAATGCCAAGAGCTATGCATTAGAGCAGTGTTTTTCAACCTTTTTTGGGCAAAGGCACACTTGTTTCATGAAAAAAATCACGAGGCACACCACCATTAGAAAATGTTAAAAAATTTAACTCTCTGCCTATATTGACTATATATAAAGTAATTCTCTTGAATAGGAATCAAATAAACACAAAGAAAGTATTTTATAATTACTTTATTACGAAATAAAAATTATAAAATACTTTATTCAGTGCGAAACCTGGGCCTGTTTGGCTGAACACAAAGCTGATATTCTGGCTGGAATCGAAGAAAGACACACACGTAGCTCTTCGTCAACAGCTCTCAGTCTCTCTCTATATTTGGTTTTTATAGCATACAAAAATAGACAAATATACCCTCCATCCTTTTTATTAAACCACAATAGCAGTTTTTAGCGCAGGGAGCTGCGCTGAATGTCCAGCGCTGCTCTTGACGCTCATAGGCTCCCTGCGCTAAAAACCACTATTGCGGTTTAGTAAAAGGTGACCATATTGTAAAATATAGACAGCAGATATAAATTCAGAACTGTGCATAGTAAGTGAAGGGAAGTTTTCATCTCTGGGAATTTACCCAGTTAACTATTAAGTTATTTGGGCAAATTCCTTTGAAAACTGTGGTAATACTGCCTCCACTTTGCTAAATTTAAAATAAAATCATTTTTCCTACCTTGTCTGGTGATTTCTGGTTGCACTTTCTTCTTCTGACTGTGCATCCAATCTTTCTTCCCTTCTATCAGCCTGTATGCTTTCTCTCCTCCACACCTCATTCCCTCCCCCAACTTTTTCTTCCTCTCTCCCTGACCTTTCTTTCTTTTTTCTGTTTCTCTTCTTTCCTTCTGTTTCCCTGCCTGTCCCCTTTCTTTCTTTCTCCCTGCCGTTCCCCAAGCCACTGCCACTGCCGCTGCCATCGGGGAACAGGACCCACCAATGGATAACAGGCCCCAAAGCCGACGCCGACGCATGCTCTCCCTGACGTCAATTGTGCAATCGGAGAGGAAGTTCCGCCCAGCCAGGCAGCGATTGGCTGGCCCGAACTTCCTTTCCGACTGCAGAATTGACGTCGGGGAGAAGAAGACTTATCGGCTCGATAGATTAGATCGCCAAGACAAAGTGAGTCCTGGGTGATCGACTCACTTTGCCTTGGCGAGCTACTGGCGCCCCTGCCTCGGGCCCCCTGTCAGCTCCGGGCCCGGCGGCCCTGCGGCACACCAGACAACATCTCGCGGCACACTAGTGTGCCGCGGAACAGCGGTTGAAAAACACTGCATTAGAGAATAACATGGGGACAAATTTTTCCCTGTCCCCGAGGGAACTAATTTTCCCTGTCCCCACAAGTTCTTTTCCTGTCCCATTCCTGCAAGCTCTGTCCTCATCTGCACAAACCTAAAACACTTTAAAATCATAAATGTTGGAGACTTTTGTGGTTAAGGCAGAGCTTACATTAATGGGACAGTGACAAAACTCACGGAGACGGGACGGGGAAATTGAGTTCCTGCGGGGATGGGGACAAATTTGTCCCCTTGTCATTCTCAACTGTGCAGGCTGCAGCATTGGTGGTAATTGGGCCCTAATAATTATTGGGAAATAATCCGTATATCATTGGCATAACAAAAGGGACATTAATTAAAATTTGCATGTACGTCTTTAGGCGCTGGGACTGCCTGTCAATTTTACATAGGTCATGGGAGTGTCAAGGATGTTCCTGGAATTTGTACCCAGTTTTACTGAATAAGAGAGATCCGCGTCTTATTTAGGCGTGAGAATTTACACCAGGTTTTTGTTGGTGTAAATCCTCCTGCTCAAAAGTGGGCGTAGATCCCAGCAACAAATGTTATTCTATAAACTGCGCCCAACTCTGAGCACCATTTATAGAATAGCATTTGCACTAAATTTTATTGGTGCCCAAATTTATAGGGTGAGTCCTATATGTTTTGGTTGTTGTTAACCACTTTGGATGGCTGTGGGCCAGGAGTGGTATATATGTCTTAATAAATGTAGGCCTACCATTTATTTGATTAAATTTATGGCCCTAATTCAGGAGCCTAGTGCTGAAAATCAGTTCTAAACTTTTTTTTTTTTTTCTGACCCTATATCCATTCTCGTTGCCACCCATCATCTCTCAGGCTTCTAACTTTAGAAGTTTACTGAATATTTAAGAATAAATTTAGACACTCAGCCCTGGTATACTCTCAAAGATGGAACACCCCAAAAGGGACAAAAACCCCAAGTAAAATCAAGCACCAAAAGAACAAGTGGGGCTTGGGATAGACCACGTCAACCTTGAGGTAGGCAATCTTTGTTTACAAATATAATATATATAAAATCACATAAATAGTTCAAGTATATGGAAAGTCCTGTAATCAATGACCCGGCACGGTCTGTGTTTCGGCCTCCTAATGGAGGTCTGCTTCAGGGGTGTGATGTTTAGGTCCACTAGATGTCACTCCAATGCTGGGAACACTCTATAAATTTGAAGCGTCTACACGACTATAGTCAGTCCATAAAAGTGAACCAAACTCTTGGAGAAATTGCAAACAAGGTGCACAACAGACTCAAAGATGACAATTTAGGAGCTTAACTCTCAGTTATGAACCTAACCCTTTTGAAAATTGCCTCCTTTCTCTTGTGTGGAAGATACCCCTGCTGACCAATTTGAAGTGATTGACTCAAAACTATCTGATGATAAAGCTCAAGAAATATTGTGCAGATTAGCTAAGCTGGGTGGAATGGAGTAGTCAAATGGTCAGAATGACAGTGCTGGGCTGATAGCCAGGAAAGCAAGGGTTCATAACCCACCGATGTTTCTTCTTTTTTTTTTTTTTATTTGTTTATAATTTTACAGATTGTTAAACAACAATGTAATAGAAATAAACATTTAAGAAGAAACATAACATAAATTATAAATCAAAAATTTCACAAATTTAACTAAGTTCATAGTCCACAAACTAGGGAGAGAGAATCCAAGTTGGTTTTTCAAGAAATGTTCATTCAAATTAAATTAGATCAAACAGTTGGATTAAATTAAATTATCATCCTGGTTAATAGAAAAGGCATGGAGGGGATTGGAGCTTAACCAGCTGCTTTACCCTCAAGAAAAAATTTCAACTGATCAGGTTCATAAAATATATATCTATTATTCTGATAGGTAATACAGCATTTACAGGGAAAACGTAACTGAAAAGTTGCTCCTATACTCAAAATTGGCTGACGATAAATTAAAAATTTCTTTCGTCTATCTTGAGTCCATTTTGATACATCAGGAAAAATTGAGACTTTTGAACCATGAAATTCTGAATGATCAGTTTTATAGAATAGACGAAGAACTGCTTCCTTATCTTGTTGAAAAACAAAGGTTACCAATAAAGTTGCTCTTCCCATAATTTCTTCTTGTTGAGATGTTTCCAGGATAGCTGTGAGATCTAAATCTCCTGCTACGGTTCCTTTTCCTTTATCCTCTTTAGGAATATTTAAATAATAAAGTTTATGTACCGGTGGTAAATTATTTTCAGGAAATTTAAGTACTAGTCTCAAGAAGGAATGAAACAGTTCTCTTGCCGGTTGGAATTTGGAAATAGGAAAATTTAAGTCTAAGATTCAAACTCCTGTTAGCATTTTCCAATTTTTTAACAAGTAAATTTTTATCCTTCAGTTGTAAATTAATTGAAGCTTTCGCTTCAGTCATAGTTTTTTCCAATTTGTCTATTCTATCGGATTGCTTTAGAAGTTTCTCATCAAAAGTCTTAAACTGTATGTTGGTACTCTGGGCTGAAGTGACGAATTGAGAGCATACCTTATACAATGATTCCAAGCCACTCCAAATAGCCTCCATGTCTATAACATCAGGTCTTATCAAAGGAGGAAGCAAAGTTGTACCGGGAATCACTCCACTGGATTCCACCTTCTCCTTCTCTGTAGCATTACAGGTTTCTGTTCCTCCATTCTCCATTGTCGGCTGCACAGGGGCCGACAAGCTGTGCAACTCATCCGGGGTCAGAGGGGAAATCGGCAGCACCACCGGAGGAATCAACTCCGGAGCTTCCTGTGCTGCAAACATCGCTCCCAACACCGTCCCGGGACGAGGAAGAACTCCAGGTCCCATCGGGCTGAGCGAAGTCTCGCCCTCCAAGATCGAGGTCTGCCCCCCTCGATCAGCGGACACGCCCGCTCCAACTGGGACGGCAAAGCTGGTAATCGCCGTCTGCGTTGACGGCGAAGAGGCAGAGAAAGTAGGAAGAACGCCCCTCTGTCTTCCCCTGCGCTTCGGCATTGTAAAGGCAGAAAAAAGAAGGCAAGTAAGTAAATATTTTGCCGGTCGTGCAGGAGCCTCTCGCCGACACGACTTACTCCGTCGCCATCTTGGATTCTCCCAGTCCCCACCGATGTTTCTTCTGATATTGGCTAAATCACTTCCACTGCCTCAGGTACAAACTTATGGGGCAATTCTATAATCTAGTGCTTTGAGGTACACAAACTTAAGACATGTCACAGGCACCTGTGTGCACTAGGCCCTATTCTACTATATAAGATAGTAGCTAACTGCAGGGGGGAGGCATATATGTGGGTGGAGCATGGGTGTATCTCGAGTTATGCATATACTGTACTTTGAAAAATACTATAAATTACACATTATTTGATACAATTAAACATGCCAGATTATGCTTGCCATTGACATAGCATAAGAGGACGTGCCTATACAAGCTAATAATCTATACCAGAATCTTGGGTCAAGATGCTATTATACTGTTGAACTGGTACAAGGCATACAGCACTAGAATGCTGAAACAGGTGTTAATTTATAGAATTCTTCTGTGAGCTTATAAACCCTCTGGGAAAAGGTGTTTCTAAGTATACCTAGCCTTTAACTACTACTGAAAAAGGTGTAAAGTAAGAATATAAGAATAGCCATACTGGGTCAGACCAATGATCCATCTAGCCCCATTTCCTATTTCCACAGTGGCCAATCCAGGTCACAAGTACCTGGCAGAAGCCCAAATAGTAGCAATATTCCATGCTACCGATCTTGGGGTATGCAGTGGCTTCCCCCATGTGTCTCTCAATAGCAGACTAAGGACTTTTCCTCCAGGAATTTGTCTAAACCTGGCTACGTTAACTGCCATTATCACATCTTCTGGTAATGAATTCTAGAGCTTAACTATTCTTTGAGTGAAAAAAAAATTTCCTTTTATTTGTATTAAATGTATTTCCATATAATTTCATTGAGTGTCCACTGGTTTTTGTACTTTTTGAAAGAGTGAAAAATCAATTCACTTTTATCCATTCTGCACCACTCAGGATTTTGTAGACCTCAGCCATATATCCCCTCCCCCCCAGCATCTCTTTTCCCACTGTGAGAAATGAAAATACTAATAATTTCATATGGTGTTAATTGTTGCAGAATAACACTAAGGGGGTGAACACTTAAAGGATATAATATTTGCATATAATACATCTAATCAGATGTGGTCAAATAACTACAGAGAAAATATAAAGATACTAGTCTTTAAGCCCACTACATTAACGGGTGCTAGAATAGATGTGTCTGTCTGTGTTTCTTTCTCTCTCTCTCCTTGGCCACTGTCTGTGTCCTTCTGTCTCCCCCCCCCCCCCCAAGCAAAGCTGTCTGTCCCTAGCACACCCCTCCCCCAAAGCAGCCCCCTTTCCCTCTCCCTGACTGTCTCTCCGTGGCCCCCCTTCTGTATTCCCCCCCCCCGAGCAAAGCTGTTTACCCCAGCTCACACCTACCCCCATAGCAGCTCCCTTTCCCTCTCCCCCTGGCCCCCTCTATTGTTCCCGTTCTTACCCTCCCTCCATCCTGGCGTCTTCTGGCCTGCTTCTCTTCAAAGCAGCCTTCTCTCTCTGCCCGCGTCCTCGACAGGGAACACACTGGAGCTTCCCCCCTCCCGCCCTCACTCACCAACTGCTGCCGCCGCCGCTGATCCTCCTCTTCAAAGCAGCCTGCGATCATGGCCGGCTTTAGCGAACCTCGCAGGCCGCTATCCAACTCGGTAGCACGTTCCCTCTGACGCGATCCCGTGCGTCAGAGGGAACGTGCTACTGAGGTTAGAGAGCGGCCTGCGAGGCTAGCTAAAGCCGGCCATGATCGCAGGCTGCTTTGAAGAGGAGGATCAGCGGCGGCGGCAGCAGTTGGTGAGTGAGGGCGGGAGGGGGGAAGCTCCAGTGTGTTCCCTGTCGAGGACGCGGGCAGGGAGAGAGCTTGCCAGGCTTCCTCCAGCGGTTGGTGAGTGAGGGTGGGAGGAGGGGAGTGGCCAGAACATTCCCTGCCGCCGCGTTCTAAAATAGAATTTGGCCAGGGAACAGAAAACACGGCGGCAGGGAACACAAAACTCTAAGTGCACAAGCGCACTTAGGGTTTTATTATATAGGATTACTAATACATATTATTCTAATAAGGCAGGGGGGTCACTAAAGAGATAACATTCTAAAGAATATATTAATAAAGTGGTAATGAAAACCTAAATGAAATACTGGTAAAATTTCAGGAGCTTGTCTAAAACTGTGTGCACATACAAGTAACAAGCCTTTGCTGACTCAAAAGGTGGGAGGGGGAGCATTGCTGGGACACTGAATACAATGTCTACCTACAGTCAAGTGAACATTGTATCAGAGGTGTCAGCAGAATTAACCATAAGGACTATTGTTTAAAAAGATGGTCTAAACATGTCACGTGAGGGGCAAGTATGTGAAGCAAGGTAACAGTGCCCAAATATGGGCAGCTGTAAATATGGTCAGGGTCTGAAGAATAAGGGGAATGGGAGAAAGTAATTAGGGGTGGAGAGACAGGAAGTAGGTGTGAAGGATTTGAGAGTTTGTGAACTGTACCGCTCTATTCATTGAGCAGACAGGCAGGAGAGGCTAACTAAAGGATTGTATATACTATATATTCAATGAATGTACTATGCCAGGTGTGTCCGTCTTGCCAATGTCTGTGCAGAGGGCATCCTTTTTGGGCCCAAAAAATAAATAAATTTTAATTGCTTAACTTTACTCAAAGTCTCTCAGAGTCTTACTCATCTTGTGGGCAGCGCTTTTTTCACACCACCAACTCTAAATACGCTGTTTGAAAGGTGTCTTGTTCAGAAAATAGCCCATAGACAACTAAATTCTGAAAACATGTTAGAGAACACTCCCCAGCTGACTGGCTTTAGCTTTTTTGTCACATCCATAGGGGGAAGCATTCTACATTCTATCTGTTGTGGCTCTGCAGCTCATGCTGGTTCTGAAACACTCTGGGGTCAGTAATGTATCATGCATTTATACCTCATATCCAAAATATTGCTAGAAGTGACAGTCATTGGAATTTCCTTAGAAAATCATCATTGCATCCTTCCTCAGTCAGAGTTCGCAAGAATGAATAACCATTAACCAATGACTAGAATTTGCATAAGCTGGCCTTCAGTAAAGGAACAAGGCAGGATAAAATGAGAAAACAGATGGTATATGGATAAGTGTAGGATGATTCCCTCAGTTTATTTCTAAGATAAGGTCTGGTACATGTAAATAAAAGTAAGTCACAATGCATGGAGTGATGTCATTATGCTGTACCCTAGAAAGCTCTCACAAGGCAAAATATACTTTGTAAGGCATTTAGGGGCAGATGGACTAAGCACTTTTCCGCACACAAAGTGGAAAGAAGCATTTAGTATTGCAACTGGCCCTAAATGTGACCACCAGCTTTTCTTTTAGACCAGCTACAGTCCAGAGAAATCTGACTGGGTTTGCCTCTTTTCGGGAATGGCCATGGAGACATCCCAAATTTCAGCTCTTGTGGTCCTTGAGTTTATGCTGTTCTTGAAAACCTCTAATGGCATCCTGACAATGTATTTAGGTACGATTTCTGGAGTTCTGCAAGATGTGCACAATTTGATGATGACAATTTCACAAACATTCGTGATTCAGTAATTAGTGAAGAGGATTGGAGAGAGAGAGAAAAATGGCAAAACTTAACTGTTTATGGTTAAGTCAGGTATGCTTTATCATAACAAGGCATCTCTCCTTTTAAAAAAGGATGTAGTACCAAATAAATGAAAGGTATATTTGCAAAGCTTATAATGACATTGTTGCATTTTACTCTTTGGTTTCTCTTCAGTATGAGGTAACTTTTTATGAAGTATGACTTATTCCACCTTTTAAAACCAGCAGATTTATTGCTTAAACTTTACAGGATGAAATGTGTTTTTTTAAATGTTTTAGCTGACATCCTTATATTATTATTAATAAAGTAAAATCATTAGTATGATAACTCAAGATTATGAAACATTTGCTAAATAGGAGTGAAAGAGGAGTCTGAGAACCTAGGATTGATTCCCACTGCGGCTCTTTGTGACTCTGGGCAAGTCACGTAACCCTTCATTGCCCCAGGTACAAATTAAGTACTTGTACATAATATGTAAACTGCTTTGACTGTAACCACAGAAAGGCGGTACAGACTTCCCCCGATATTAGTGGGGGTTTCGTTCCAGGAACCACCGCGAATGTTGAAAAACCGCGAATATGTTTTTTAGCAGGGGAGACAGGAGAGGGCAGCCGGAGTGCTGGTGAGTGAAGGAAATCACTCGCTGTATGCTCCGACCGCCTCTTCCTGTACTAAAGTCGGGCCTCACCAATCAGGAGCTCTGTGATTTCCTTCACTCGCCGGCGCTCCGGCTGCCCTCTCCTGCCTCTCTGGTTGCCCTCTCCTGCCCAGTCATTCGTGGTCAGAAAATACCGCGAATGACCGGGACTGCAAATTTGCGGGGGAGCACTGTATATCAAATCCCATCCTTGTTCCATAGAGATTTCTTCATACATGCTGGATAAACTTGGCAAATTAATTGCTATTAAGTCAATAATGCTTAGAAAATAATTGGTTTTTTTTACAAGGTCAGTCATTCAGAAACTAGTATTATTTAAATATCAGTCCCTTAGTTTACCTTACTTGAAAGACTAAAAAAAATATTGTAATAACTTCACATTCTATAATTATTCTCTTACAGACTGCTTCTCCAGCACAGTCTGCTCCTTCCGGCCCTGCACAAAATAAACGAAGAGGTAATATGGAGCACAGACTCACTTTAGATAAACATGGCTATGATTTTTGTAGGGTGATAGGAAGAGGTTCTTATTCAACTGTAAATAGGGCTTTCTCTCATAAATTAGGTAAGTTCGTTGTCATAAAAATAATTGATAAGTCTCAATCTGCCCCTGACTATATCAGCAAATTCCTTCCAAGAGAGCTTTCGATACTGACACAATGTTCTCATCCGAATATAGTTCAAATCTATGAAATCATTGAAGCATCTAATGGTCTTGTATTTATTGTTATGGAAGAAGCCCTGTCTGATCTGTTCGAACTGATTGACTCAAAAGACTATCTTGTAGAGGATGAAGCAAGACACATCTTTATGCAGATTGTCCAAGCTGTCATGTATTGTCATGGTCAGGGAATAGCTCACAGGGACCTCAAATGTGAAAATATTTTAATGACATCTGAGAACACTCCAAAATTGACTGATTTTGGTTTTGCCACATGCATAAATAGAAGCAGCTTAAGTTCTACCTACTGTGGCTCAACTGCTTATGCTGCTCCTGAAATCCTTCAGGGGCAACCTTATGATGCCTTTAAAGCTGATATCTGGAGTCTTGGAGTTGTGCTTTACCTCATGGTGACTGGATACATGCCATTTGATGACAATGACCTCACAAAGCTCCTTCAGCTCCAGCAGCAACCACTGGAGTTTCCTTCTTCACACTCTCTCAGCATCTTTTGCAAAGACATTATTTCAAGCATGCTTAGCAGAAATCCCCAAAAACGGATATCTATTAACAATCTTCTAGAACATCCATGGCTTTGTTATCCATAAAAAGAACTAAGTGGGAATGGAACAGCAAACACAGGTTGTATATGGATGCTATGCAGACTTTAGCACTTCAACTTATCTGTTTTACCAAATAAATAAGGGTATGTCACACATGTCTTTTATGTTGAAATAAACACTTTCACCAAAACAATATGATGGATGTCGCAAAAATTATGTATAAATAAATAAACAGTGCTGCTGCAGTTTCAATAAAGGAAGTTTCAAATGAATGGAGGAAAAAGCCTCAGATTGGAACCCTTCCACCACCACAATGGTGGTCCAAGGTGGTTGGGCGAACACATCACTGGTAAAAAACCTTCCAACTGACTCCCACTAATTGTAAACTTAAAGCAAGGCTGTATTGTGCAAAAAGATAGAGGAGATTCCACTTATCTTATCGGTTGATCGGTACACCAACGGTGGCCAGCGTTTCACATATCTGCTGCCTCAGGGTGTAAAGCGATCCGATCAAACTTTAAACTGGAAGCAAACCGCATCTCATGATCAAAAGATGTCTTTTATGACACCACTGAATCTTTATTAAATGGATATAAATAAAGGTTATTAAATGGAGACATCCAAAGCTGTATCTCTTATGATGGCTATTTCTGAAACCCAAGAACAATGAAGTGGGGAAGGGACACTGGTCAAACCACTAGTGTGGCCAAACACGTTTATTGAAAATATAAAATTTCAGTTAAAATTCGCATAAGTATACATATAAATAAAACAGATGTTTGGCAAGCATAAAAAAAGTCCTTTATAAAAGAGCATATACCGGACCCCAACATGGTCTGTGTTTCGGCCACAGGGGCTTTCCTCAGGGGTGTAAAAGTATCCCAGTAGATGGCACCAAATGACAAAAAAACAAGCCAAACTGAGTAAACTTGCAGAAAAAGCACATAGAGGTTCCTAGCTATCACAGCATTTTTCTCTGAATCATGATTGAATTTTTCACAGTGCATTAGGCGGCAGGCACCTCTGCTTGCTTTTTCTGCAAGTTTACTCAGTTTGGCTTGTTTTTTATGTTATTTGGCGCCATCTACTGGGATACTTTTACACCCCTGAGGAAAGCCCCTGTGGCCGAAACAGAGACCATGTTGGGGTCCAGTATATACTCTTTTATAAAGGACTTTTTTAATGCTTGCTAAACATCTGTTTTATTTATATGTATACTTGTGTGAATTTTAACTGAAATTTTATATTTTCAATAAACGTGTTTGTCCACACTAGTGGTTTGACCAGTGTCCCTTCCCCACTTCCTTGTTCTTGTTTTTATAGCTTGCCCGTAGGGTTGCTTTTTTTTCCTTTGTATTGTTTAATACATTATTTCAGAAACCCTCCATAAGCAATGCTAATACATTTAAGAAGTTTGTGATTACACTACATTTCATACGTAAATGAAGGAAAAAGGTGGCATTAACCCTTTATTTGGCAGAGTTGCTCAGAAGCAACATATGTTTCTATGGCTCTAATGGGAGATCCGACGATCCATAAATAATTGATTAAGATACTTCAAAAATTGATTGGGATCACACATTATTGATGGGGATAGATGTCTAATGGGAGATCTGCATCTCCAAATGTCTGTTATGTGGTACTGTTGCTCTCGTTTAACATCAAGTTACGTAAAGCAGCTGTTTTCACCATCTGCCAATTAAAGGCTTAACCAAGGGCTCCTTTTATGAAGGCATGTTAGGGCCTTACCGTGCGGAATGGCGTGCGCTAGTCGCAACCGCCTCCTCTTGAACAGATGGTAGTTTTTCGGCTAGCGCGCGCTAATCCTATGCGTGCGCTAAAACCACTAGCACACCTTCATAAAAGGAGCCCCAAATGTTTTTGGTCACATACAATAAAATAAAGCAAGATCCAATTATGATAAGTACAGACTCATTCAGTAAGGAAGGAAAACAGACCATATCACATACTAAAACAATCACATGAATAATTGCACTCGTTCCCTAAGAATCCTCTTACCACTAACAAAATTAGGTAGAGTAGTATAATTAAATATCAACAGCCTCATCCCAAAATCCCTCTTCCCTTTTCCTCCATCAGCTGAAACACTTGGGCCTCTTCTGATTACTCACAATGGGGCAGTTTGCTTTGGTTTGTCCCCTTAGGTAGTAATGTGCCCCCTAAGCAGGCTCCATCATACCATTTGATGACAATAATGTTGTAAATGTCCATGGTTCAATAATGAGAGAAAATGATCAAAGGGCGAAAAAAATAGCCACAATAATATAATTTGAATGTGACCACAGGCTCATCACCCTAAAGTTGTGGGTTCAACTCGTGTGCTGCTCCTTGTGACCCTGGGCAAGTCACTCAATCCTCCACTGCCTCAGATACATTAGATAGATTGTGAGCCCACTGGGACAGATAGGGAAAATTCTCAAGTACCTGATTTGTAAACTGCCTAGATAACCTTCATAGGCGGTATAGAAATACGAAAATAAATAAATAAAATAAATATATTTTACTTAAAATTTTTTTAATTGCATAGAAGAATCAGCACAAACAATCAAGAACAGTATTGTACAATCATAAAGAGATTGTTATAAGCCAAACCTAACAGTTTACACTATTAACAAATCCCTTCCTCCCCATCAATGTCCCTACTCCTTCCCCTTTACCTATCTCACCACACATCAAATATTTTAGTTGTTTAGTAGGAGCTGTTTTCTTATACTCCCTCCCATGAGGTCTCTGGTGGGAGGGCCTCAACCTTCTACTCCCCTCCTCCAGACTCCAATCCTTCCCCCCTCCTTTTTGATCCCAGGCCTACATCTTAACCGATCATATTTAATTCACCTGTTGGGGCTGTTGAAATCTGTTCAAAACCAAACTCCTGGCTCTAGGGCAGTGGTTCTCAACCCTATCCTAGGGGACCCCCAGCCAGTTGGATTTTCAGGATATCCCTAATGAATACACATGAGAGAGATTTGCTTATAATGGAGGAGACAGGCATGCAAATATGTCTTATGCATATTCATTAGGGATATCTTGAAAACCCAACTGGCTGGGGTTCCCCGGGACACGACTGAGAACCACACTGCTCTAGTGGGTTAACGTTTTCATATCATTATATTTTAATAATTCCATATTAAAAAGTTTGGCACTGTTTTAGGCATTAAGAAGTTAATTCTTTGAAGAGGCACCAAGAACATGAATGGTGGTCTAGCGGCGATGCGGGGCAGGATCTATCTTCCTACACTTCTGCCCCGTGCAGAGCCACCATCAAAATGGCTGCTGTGAGTTCTCATTGTCATCTCGAGATGACAACGGGAACTCTCAGCAGCCATTTTGATGATGGCTCTGCACGGGGCAGGAGCATAGGAAGATCAATCCTGCCCCACGTCACTGTTAGACCACCAGGGAAGATTTGGAGAAGGTCCAGGACGCAGAAGGGAGGTGGGGGTGGGTCAGAGCCAGCCCTAAAAGTTATTTGTGTTTTTTAAATATTCACGGGCCAGCTCTGCCCCTAACCCCTGTGAATACTGAGGGGGACGTGTAGATAGACTGAAAGGTTCCCTTAAAAGTTTTCTTTATAGGACGCCTTCAAAACCTAGGCTTAAGGATCTAGACCAGAGGTGTCAAAGTCCCTCCTCGAGGGCCGCAATCCAGTCGGGTTTTCAGGATTTCCCCAATGAATATGCATGAGATCTATTTGCATGCACTGCTTTCGTTGTATGCTAATAGATCTCATGCATTTTCATTGGGGAAATCCTGAAAACCCGACTGGATTGCAGCCCTCGAGGAGGGACTTTGACACCCCTGGTCTAGACATAATCGAATCGTTTATATTTTTCTACCTTTTAATTCCTGATAATCTTTTTCTTATAGCCATACTTCTAGTTTTACTCTTACCCCTCCTTATTGTCCTAACTCTACATGTTCTCTTGTTCTATAACCATTGTAATTCTTTCTCTTTCCCTAGCTTGTACCACCTGTTTCAAACTTGTCCTGTGTATATTATTGTCCCCCCCATTTTAGTATTGTAATTCGCTTAGAATTATTTGATAAGCGTGTGCATCAAATTTTAAATAAAACTTGCATTTTTCACACATGGAAAACACAGACAGATCCTCACTGAGTATAGAATATGCAGACAACTGAACCCAAAGAAGCTGGACTCTACATGTAGAGAGTAATACGAGACAAATAGAAACAGCGACGCATTTCCCCCCTGTACTGTGCAAACATATAAAACATATAAAGCATAATCCCTCACTGTCTCTTCCCACCTTTTGTCTTCTTTCGAAGAACTCCTTGACTCTTACCCCTAGATGCACTTTATCTCCATAAACCTGCTGCAGTGTATTAAATAACATTTCCAACGTGCAGCCAATTTTTGGAAGGGAGAATCTAACAGTATCCTTTGCCTGTCCCTTTACATGGCACTTCACCAATTCCAACTGATCTTCTGGTGCTGTATGAGAAAAACGTAACATTGACTTGGTACTCTCAATCCATTCTTCTACCATCAGGTCATCCGGATGGGAAGGAAAACCGTAAAAATCTTGTAGATTCCTTTCAATTAATGGTATTGCTGCATGACCTACTTGTGGGATTATTGCTTGTGGTTGAAATTGAGCTTGTTGTTGTACAAATTGTTGCTGTGCCATTTTTTCCATCCTTCTTTGCAATTCTGCCATTTGTTTCTACATTTCTTCCATCTTCTTTTGGAACAATGAGTTTTGATTTGAAAGCAAGAAATGAAAAAAACTAGAGAACACACTACTAACACCAAGTATTATCGAAACCTCCAACTTCTTCATTTTTTCTAAAATGACAGCCGAGTAGCATAACTCATGGTGGTAAAATCCTCATTAATCCCAACCTAGCATTTATGACGTTTTGACGACTTTTTTTTCTTTTTACTTATTTCATCTATGTAATGTACTTTATGTAAGTATATGAAGCCAACTTAGCTTTTATATATATGATTTCTGTCCCCTTATCCGACGTGTTTCGCTATCACTTCATCAGGACGGAGAAATCTTGTTTCATAATGCTTCCATGCTTCCATAGATGAAATAAGTAAAAAGAAAAAAAGTCATCAAAACGTCATAAATGCTAGGTTGGGATTAATGAGGATTTTACCACCATGAGTTATGCTACTCGGGTGGCTGTCTGAAAATCCCTGGATACCTGAGCATTGACGTATGCATAGTTAAGCTCACTGTAAAACCGGTTCTTTATCACTTGTGGAAGTTATATATTAGTTGATTTGGTGAATTGATAAAGAGGAAAGAAGTTTCGAAAATGGCCTATATGAGCTGACATAACCATTTCTTTGAATATACTACAGCTGCAACTCTATTACAATTTTATTTTCCATTTTTATATAATTTTAGTCTTGAAGTTTGCTCCATGGGGCTATAAGCTCAATCAGAACCAGACTCTATTTGGCTACAATGCAACAAACTGCACTTACCCTGGGTGTTTTACCACTAATTTATAACCCCTCTTTCCAACCATCTGGCCAGGGTTCACGTTAGAATGACACAGGGATGGGTACCTGTGATTAACTGTGAAGGGGGGATGAGGACAGTCCAAGAGGCGGATACAGGGCTTCTGGAAACAGGGCGGTGATGGGGACATGGACAAACCTTGTCCCTGTGATTCTCTAAAAACTTTAGATTAGTACCAATATGTAAAAACTTAACACATCCTAGACAACTGGCAACTGAATTCAATGATTAAACAAAAACTGCAGAAGCTGCATTTGGATTTAAATGAACGACTGTTAAATGACATAACTTGTGTCTTCTCTGCCTTTCATGTGGCAACAAGAGTCTTGTATGCTGATCAGACTCCTATCATCTGTAATGTCCTTCCATTATGTGCCCAGCTGCTCAGGCATCTTACTGTTACTTATGTGCCCAGCTGCTCAGGCATCTTACTGTTCTTGATGCCAGCATTGTTGCTGGCATCAAGAACATTTCCAACATTTAATAGACACTTATTTTCCTGTTTATAAGACCATAAGAATTGTCATATTGGGACACACCGAAGGCCTATCAAGCCCAACATCCAGTTTCCAACAGTGGCCAACCCAGGTCCCAAGTACCTAGCTAAATCCCAAGTAGTAAAACAGATTTTATGCTACTTATCCTAGGCATAAGCAATGAATTTCCCCAAGCCATCTCAATAATGGCCTATGGACTTCTCTTTTAGGAAATTATCCAAACCTTTTTTAAACCCCGCTAAGCTAACTGATTTCTCCACATTATCCGGCAACGAATTACAGAGTTTAATTACATGTTACGTGAAGAAATATTTTCTCTGGTCTGTTTTAAATTTACTATTCAGAAGCTTCATCGCATGCCCCCTAGTCCTAGTATTGAGTAAACAAGTGATTGACCTCTACCCTTTCCACTCCACTCAGTATTTTATAGACTTCTATCATTTCACTATTGAGCCGTCTCTTCTCATAGGGAAGTCATCCCATTCCTTTTATAATTTTTGTTGCTTTTCTCTGTACCTTTTCTAATTCCGCTCCATCTTTTTTGAGATACAGTGACAAGAATTACACACAGTGGTCAAGGTGTGGCAGTATCATAAAGGGTGCGACTGTGTGGGGGAAGAGTTTAAGAGAGTGTAGGAATTGGATGCAGAAATGTGGGAGAAAAAAAAATCTGAGATTATGAGGGAGAATGAAACCTTGAGTTCTGCATACACTTAAATTTTATTTTCTCTCTAACAAAGACAGCATTTTAACAATACACAGAAAACCATATTTTAAAGTTACAAAATTTACACAGCTGCCTGTAAGGAAATCGGAACAAGCTTGACAAGCCAAGGTAAAGATGTGGTCTCAATTTTTTACAAGTATGGCTTTTCCTCTGTATGACGCCCCACTGTTTTCTTGGTGTGTACCTATTATGGGGTCTTTTTATTAAGGCATGCTAAAGATTAGTACGAGTTAAATGCTAAGGCGTCCATTATATTCTATGGGTGCCTTAGCATTTAGCGCTTGCTAATCTTTTAGCACACCTTAATAAAAGGACTCCTATATAAGGTAAAGCCACAATTAAGTATGTATGAATAAAAAATACTGTAGTGAGCAATTCATAAAGGCAGCAATTTGAAACACCTGAGTAAGTATCCAATTGAACAATTTTTTTTTTATAAATAAACTTTTAAAATATATGGATCAAGTTGACACTAAATTATATATATGTACAGTTTTTTTGTACACAAAGTGAAATACAATCATAGAAACCTTTACTTAGGGGTCCTTCTATCAAGCTGCGGTAGGGGTTTAACGCATGTAATACCATGCGTTAAACTGCCTGCTGCGCTAGCCGCTAACGCCTTCATTGAGCAGGCGTTAGTTTTTTAGCCGGCCGCGGGGGTTAGCGCGTGATGAAATGTCCGACGCGTTAACCCCGCTAGATAAAAGGACCCCTTAGTGCTAGATATAAAAGATATATATAAAATTTACTCCTGGCAGAATTCTGCGCAAAATGTTTGAAAATTCTGCAAAGTTTGTGTGTAGTGTTTTACATAGAATTCTCCTATCCTGAGGCCTGAAATTCCTTCCTGCCTTTTCCTTTCTCAGGTTCCAGCCTCCTCAGTTCCCTCTCTCACTCCAATTGCAGTTCTGTTTCCCTCTAAATCCCACCCTTCTCTCACTTGCACCCTGAATCCCCTCTTTGGCTTCCATAGTCTGTCATCTTTCTCTCCACTGGCTAAGAATCTCTTCCTCTCTTCCCTGTTCCTAGTCACTCTCTCTTCATCTCTCTAGCATCCCCACTCGTGGGTCCAGCATCTATGTCTCCTTACCCCAAACACCACCTCTCTCACTTGCACCCTGAATTCCTTCCCTACTCCTCATGGTCTGGCATCTCTCTCTCCCTCTCTCTATGGTGAAGCATCTCTTCCTTCTCATCCCCCCCTTTCTGACCTGGGTTTCCTTCTAACACCCTTTCCCCTCTTACAGGTCCAGCATCCATGTCCCCTCCTCGCCCACCCCTTCAACTTGCAGTGTAGCATTCATGTCCCCTCCCTCTCCTTCTCCCCCTGCAGGTCTAGCATCCATGTCCCTCTTCTCTGCCTCCACACTTGCAGTCCAGGATCTGTGTCCCCTTCTCTCCCCCCTACTTGCAGTCCATCATCCATGTCCCCTCCTCTCCCCCCTCCCAACACGGGCCTAGCATTCATGTTCTCTTCTTCCTCCCCCCAATTGTGGTATAGCATCCATGTCCCCATCCTCTCCTCCTGTAGCACGTGGGTCTGTCCTCTCTCCCTCCAACTGACTGACTGATTCCCCCTCCCCCCATGAGATCAGGCATAGCTACGGGCCTCATAGAGCAGCAGCAGTGGTGGTGGCAGCTGGCCTGCAGAGACAGTGCTATGAACAGGCTGCTCATGGCCAGCCCTGCCATGTCATCTATCTACAGGAAGTGATGCAGCAGAGGGAAGGCCCTGGTGGGGCTGGCTGCAAGCAGTCCGTTACCATTGTTGCCTCTGCCAGCTGGCTGCTGCTTCCTTGGGAGACCCGTAGGTATGTCTGATCTCACAGTGTGTATGTGTATGGGGGGGGGGGGGTTGGTTGGTTGGAGGAAAAGAGGGAGGCCAGACTTGTGCAGAATTCTATGTAGATGGGGAATTCTGTGCAAATTCTGAGCTGCGCAGTTGCACAGAATTTCGCCAAAAAAAGTAGGCACATAGGTGTACAGGAGATAAATATATTTAAAAAATTTCTCTGTGTAAAGCATGTTTTATATTCACAAAAGAGCTCTACAATGGCGTACAGAAAGAGTGCACCTTATTTTATGTGAGCTACAAACTTTCCTCAGGGTGTACTTCTGATATATGCACATATTTTATTATATATGTGCAAGTTTACCCCTTCTATGAAGCAGCTGTAAATTTGAGTGCCACCAGGGTTGGTTCTATTTGTGACCATGTCTGGGGAAAAGGTGACTGAAGTCACCAGAAACAAAATATGAGTTATTCATGAATTCTGTTAGAGCAAACAATTTGTAATAACAGTTCAAACCCCTCCTTCTAAGTGAAGCAACAAAAAAAAAAAAGTTACAGAAGCTCAAACGTGT
Source organism: Geotrypetes seraphini (assembly GCF_902459505.1). NCBI lineage: Eukaryota > Metazoa > Chordata > Amphibia > Gymnophiona > Dermophiidae > Geotrypetes > Geotrypetes seraphini. The sequence goes on along the minus strand of NC_047092.1, from coordinate 148,127,376 downwards.
AACTTTTATAGACTGCTTATAGACCCAAGACATGAAAAGTTAGCCATTCTCAACATTTTGCATCTGCTAATTCAGTCACCTTTTCCTAGAGACAGTCACGTGACAAATAATTGTCTGGGTGGCTTTCATAAAATAGGTTTAAAACAGGTGCTTTTTCTCAACTTTGAGAAGAATTCCCTGTTCAAAAATTTGCTTCATAGTATCTGCTTTTATACTGTATACAGTACATGTAGACATTTCCAGAAGGGAAGAATAAGCAGAGTAGACAAGATTGGCACTTATGCACATACCTTACAGTATATACGCTGGCAGTTTCATCTGCCTCTGATTAGGTGTAAATGTGTGCATCTACTTTTTCTAGGGCAATTTTATAGAGGCACATATGTTGCCTTTAGGAAAGAGGGGCAACCATTGCTCCCTCTAAGCTAAATAGTTGTCTTCCAATTGCACTTCTGCCAGTTGGGGGTGGAGCTTCAATATACAGTGGAACCTTGGTTTACGAGCATAATTCGTACCAGAAGCATGCTCATAAACCAATTTACTCGTATATCAAAGTGAGTTTCCCCATAGGAAGTAAGGGAAACTTGTTTGATTCGTTCTCCCCCCGAGGCCACCGGCACTGCTCCACCTTACCCTCCATCCCCGAGGCCACCGGCGCTGCTCCACTCCCCTTTGCGATCTGGTATCCCCCACTCACCCACCCACCCAAACACAATCTCTTACCCCGATCTGGCACTAGCACCAGCACCAGCACAAATGCACAGGACATGCCGGTGCCGGTGCCCGAAGATCCTCCTTTTTGCTTGGGCTGGGCCTTGAGCATCTGCGTATGCTCAAGGCCTTCTAGTTCTCGCTCTCTCCGAGAATCTCGGAGTGAGCGAGAACTAGAAGGCCTTGAGCATGTGCAGATGCTCAAGGCCCAGCCCAAGCAAGAAGGAGGATCTTCGGGCACCGGCACCGGCATCGGCATGTCCTGTGGTTTGGTGCTGGTGCCCATGCCCGATCGGGGTAAGAGATTTTGTTTGGGTGGATGAGTGGGGGGTGACGCAAGTGGGGGGAATGCTGGATCGTTGGGGGGGGGGAGGGTAGCAAATCGAGTCAACGCTCGGTTTGCGAGGCACGATTTGCGGGAATGTTTTGCTTGTCTTGCAAAACACTCGCAAACCGAGGTTTGACTGTAGTGTTTTCAATAGCTAGAGATAGGCAGGTTTGCCTGGAATCCAGCAGAGCTTGCCTATCCCTTGCTATTACAAATATGATAGTGAAACATCCCCTCCACCCCCCCCCTCCCAATGGCAGGGCTATAGGTGGAAGACTCCTGCACAGATTAGAGCACGGCTACTCAATTCCAATCTTCAAGATCCACGGGCAGGCCAGATTTTCAGGATATCCGCAATGAATATGCATGGAGAGAGAGTTTCATACTCTCTCTCTCATGCATATTCACTGTGGATAACCTGAAAATTTGGCCTGCCTGTGGACCTTGAAGTCTAGAATTAAGTAGTCCTGACAGAGGGAACAGTGGATGTAACATAAATGCCTACTAGGCCAGAAATTGTTCAAAATTATTTTCAGGTAGGATAGTAAAGGTAGAATTTTCCAAAATGAACTAGCTGTGACAGATAAACTATGACGGCAGTTTTACCTAAAACAGGAGTAACCTGGTGCTCAATAGTTGGCAAAAGCCCTGCATGTTCCTGAAATGTTTAACTGCTTCAAGTTAGATAGATTTGCCTGAACAAACGAATACTGAAAAATTATGACAAAAAAATCTGATCAAATGACTCCCACTTCGTCATAATGAACATTGGTTACCTAACTCAGCAAGGATAAGATTCAAAATATTATGCTTAATCCATAAGATTCACAGAATTACCATTTTTTTTAGCACATTTTAAAATACCACACATGCCAGGAACCTTCATTTGTTCCATCTAAATCTCTTGATAAGACCATTATTTAAAAACATAAAGATGAACATAATCAGGTACACTATCTTTAGTATGGTTAGGCTGACATTTTGGAATGTACTTTCTTTACATTAGACATTTAATTTATTTGTTTCAAAAGCAGTTTAAAAATTCATTTGTTCCAGGAAGTATATGGAGTGTAGGATTTTAATTTTCAGCAGGAGAGACCTGAGGCTCTGGGGTCAGTATGGAATATTAATACTGTGACTTTTCCCTTTTAATAATATCTTCTTTAATGGTAATGTAGCCTTTTTTTTTTTTAGGATCTCCTTTTTCTTCTCTATTCTGTCTTAAAATATTATAAATCATTCAGGAGGCTTACCAGTTAGCAGTATATCAAAACTAAATAAACTTGAAAAAGCTGAATCCCAGAGGATGGATGGTAACCATAAAAAGGCACTTTAAGCAAAATTTTAAGTACTTTGTAACGTTACTGTCTATCGTATCTGTAGAGTCGTCGACGTCTGATTTCTTCCTGCTCAGACTGCCCCTCTGTTGGGATCCAAAATCCATATGGCCGTCTGTCATTTTGAGGACCTCCTGAAATTGAAACACAAAAATACCGTGAACCACTGGCTTTCAATCCAATCCTCAGGCACACCTAGCCAGCTGGGTTTCATGATTTGCATAATGAATATGCATAAGATAGATTTGCATACAAACATGGTAAATGATGGCAGATGAAGACTGGTGTGGTCCATCTAATCTGTCCAGAAAGATGGCTTGAGTTGGACCTGATGGTCATAGTAACATAGTAAATGACGGCAGATAAAGACCTGAATGGCCCATCCAGTCTGCCCAACCATACGTGCTCCATAAATTAATTTAATTTAAATGGTCTTTTTTCTTAGATATTTCTGGGCCAGAAACCCAGAGCCCTGCCTGATAGTGTGCTTAGGTTCTATCTACTGGAGTCTCCAATCAAAGCTCACTCTAGCCCATCTTAACCATTCCAGCCATCGAAGCCCATGCAGATACATTATTCTTCTTTGTTTCTTTTACAGTGTGAAAGTCATAAGGTTTATTTCAATTCCATCCTCTTGCTCCATAGCAGTGTGCCACTGCGAGATTCTGGGTGTGCCATAAGAGACACGTCCTGTAGAGAGTCAGCTGGTGCCGGTGCCTCTCCTCCTTTCTGCACCCCCCCCCCCCCCCACCATTAGCACAGTAATTTCAGGGTTAGCAAGCTCCCGACCCCGTCTGGAGGACCTCCGCGCAAGTGCAGTCACATTAACATCTGCGCATGCCCGGAGCCATGCAGATGTGGTCCTGAGTTTAGTGTGCTGGGGCTTGAAAAGGTTTACGAGACGCTGCTCTAAAGGGATCCTTTGTGTTTATTTCACACCTTTTCAAATTTTGTCCCTTTTTTTTGTCCCCACCATCTCCATGAGAATGGCATTCTAGGCACCCACCACTCGCTCCCCAAAAATTATTTGCCGATTCATTAGGGCCATCCTGAAATCCTGACTGGCTAGGTCAGGCTAGAGGACTGGACTGAGAATAATTTGTAAGCATTTGGGTCCTTAGAAAACAGACTGAAATATGAACTCTGGGATTTGTGAAGAATTTATTTTAAAAAATGGAGAAAGAACACACATCTAAAAAGATATTCAATATTACTAATAAGTTTTCAAATATTACTATAAAATTTAAAGAGAGAATACATAATAGTAAGACCAGATGCTTTCAGGAACACTGATGATGGCCAGAGCTCAGAGACTGAAATACTCAGCATTTCATAGTCTACTTGTAAATACAGTGAAACCTTGGTTTACGAGCATAATTCATTCCAGAAGCATGCTCGTAAACTAAAATACTCATATATCAAAGCGAGTTTTCCCATAGGAACTAAGGGAAACTCGCTTGATTCGTTCCCACCTACTCCCATCCCCTGAGGCCAGCACTCCCATCCCCCGAGGCGCTGCTCTACCCCCCAAGAACCGCCATTGTTCCCCCCTGCTCATGAAGGCTCCCCCCACGATCCGACACCCCCCCGCTTGCGTTGCACCCCCCCTCCGCCGTGATCCGGCATGCCCCAGGCACCCACCCAGCCACCCTATCACATTCCTTACCCCCATTTGGCATCGGCACCAACGCACAGGACATGCCGGTGCCCGAAGATCTGCCTTCTTCTTCGCGCTGGGCCTTGAGCATCTGCGCATGCTCAAGGCCTTCGGGTTCCCGAGAATCTCAGAGAGAACGGGAACCTGAAGGCCTTGAGCATGCGCAGATGCTCAAGGCCCAGCGCGAAGAAGGCAGATCTTTGGGCACCGGCACCGGCATGTCCTGTGCGTTGTGCCGGTGCCAAATGGGGGTAAGGAATGTGATTGGGTGGGTGCCTGGGGCATGCTGGATCACAGGGGGGGGGGCGGCGCTCGTAAATCAAGGAATGCTCGGTTTCTGAGGCGCCGATTTTGCGAATGTTTTGCTCGTCTTGCAAAACACTCACAAACCGGTGCACTCGTAAACCGAGGTACCACTGTAAGTTGTTAAACATATATATTTACCCCTACTAAGAGATAGTGGTGGGGGTACGATTAATGCGGGCTCCTTTTACTAAGCTGCGGTAGCGTTTTTAGCGCGCACTGCAGATTAGCACGCGCTAACCCCTGCGCTACGCAGAGAAACTAACGCCAGCTCAATGGAGGAATTAGTGTCAACCGTGCGTGGCAATTTAGCGCGCGCTAAGACCGCTAGCGCAGCTTAGTAAAAGGAGCCCTAAATCATGCTATTTATTTTTATTTTAAAAATTTCTATACCGTTAAAAACTAAACGGTTTACAGAATTACAGACGTAATTTAAAACAAAATCATCATAACATAAACATATAAATAATCCTTAAAAAAATCATATCTACAGACTAAAGCCATGTTAAAAAAGGTCATGAACAGTTCATCGGCTTTGCCAAGGACGGCAATTATCGACTAGAAAAAGGCATCTACAAATAATTGCGTCTTGAGTAGTTTCTTAAACGTGCCCTTTTCATGACAATTTCGTATTTGGCCCTCAAGGGAGTTCCATATTTTAACTCCTGCGCAACAGAAAGTCATTTTACCAGTCTCAACAAGCCTTGGGTTTGCATTCGTCTTCAGTTATTAGGAACTAGGTCTAGCTACATAAAACTGGACCTGTGCTAAAAGAGCACGAGTTAATGGAAAAAATGAAATGTATTTTTTTTCTAAGGTGCACTAAGCTTAGCACAAGAAAAATTAGTTATCACAGGACACAATAAGCCATCCTGAAGTAGCCATCTGCATGTGCTAAGCACATGCTAAATCAGTGTCTCTCAAACTTTGTGCCACATCACAGTGGTGTGTCTCAAAGAGATTTTGAGTGTGCCACGAGAGATTCCAGAATTTTATTTTACACTTCTTCCTCCGTATTCGCGGTGGATACATTCTGGCTATAGGTGCAAATATGGAAAAACCACGAATAAGTTTTGTATATGTTATTTGCGGGTTTTTTGTAAAAGACAGCGTTTTTGTGATTACAACCGCGAATAACTTTTCAGCTATTATTTGCGGTTTTTGGAAAAGACTCCTACTATATTATTACTATTAAAATTCACAATGTTGGTAGAATAACGATACAGTACTGTATTTATTGAACAATTCAAGTACTGTAATAATCTCAGGGTAAACAAAAAAGTTCAATACAATACTGCTTTCTCAACAACAAGCAAGCAAAAGGCAAGCAGCGATTCACAATGCTTTTGGCAGCTTTTAGAGCTTTAAGCATGCAAGCAGCAATTCAGAAAGCTTTAAGCAGGCAAGCGATTTTCTTCCTGCATACTTGGAAGCAGCATTTCTCTCTGGATGCTGGGAAGCAGTGTTTTTCACTGTGCACGCTGTAAACCAGCGATTTTCAGGGTGAAAGTTTTGAAACCGCGAGTGCCGAAACCGCGAATACATGTACATTATGTATGCAAGTCTTTTAATGTTATGAGCGTCTGTGTGCGTAAGGATACAACCGCTCAGACAAGCATCATTCTTTGACGTGATTGGTCCTTGAAAACTAAAGGCAAGTAATTTTTAAAAAATTTTTATCCAGTAGTTATCCTAACTTGAGCAACAAAGCAATCAAGGCTTTATTATCATTTGGATCTTCTTATCTTTGCAAACTTGGATTTTCAGCTCTGTGTACTAATATTCATGTTTTTTGGACAGACATTTGGCTAAGTTGCAAGACATCTTTAAATTTAAAGAATCTTTCATTAAATCATCTGGAACATCTGGAAATCTATTTCACTGCTCTCTACTTTGTCAAGTGAAAATAAATCTCTTTTTAATGAGTATGGTTTTGAAGTTAATCATTACTCACCGGAAGGACAATATCGACTTTTCAATTTATATGTGGTAAAACTGGGTTTTACTTTATAAAAAGAATGAAAATTCTTTGTTTCTCAATTTATTATGTCCTATCAACCAGAACTCAAAAGTGGGAAGTAACAATTAATTCATTTAACTCTATATGTATGTATTGTTTTATATAATGATGAATACATATTGTGAAGTTACTTTGAACAATTGTTCTGATCTACTATTTTTTGTGTGTTTAATGAAATATGGACAGACATCACAAATCCAACTCAACTCTATATAAAAATAGACACAGGGGTCCTTTTACTAAGGCGCGCTAGTGCATCTTAACACACGCTAAAAATTAGCATGTGCTAAATGCTAATGGGTGCTAATGCATCCATAGGATATAATGGATGAATTAGAGCGTGTTAGCATTTAGCATGTGCTAATTTTTAGCGAGCGCTAAGACGCACTAGCGTGCCTTAGTAAAAGGACCCCACAATCACCACATAGGTGTCCTCAGGTAGTTTGACAATCTTACATATATATATATATATATATATATATATATATATATATATATATACATACACATATACACATACACATATACACGTATATATACATATACACATATACATACACATATATATACATACACACATATACATATATATATATATATATATATATACATACACAAAAACAAACAAACCCAAAATCAGGTCCATTTCCAGCTTTGCACATTGTATGTGAGTTAAATAATTTGCCCAAGATCACAAGGAGTTTCTGTGGGATTCAAATCCAGGTCTCTCCGGTTCACAGCCTACTGCTGTAGCTACTAATGGACCGAGTTGTTTCCCTTCACATTTATAGAAATATAAACTGTTATTATTATTATTATTATTATTACAGGTGATGTATGTCTTAAGATACCCATTTAGAAAAGATTTCTTCCACATACACAAAACTTATTGAGCTCTGCTGTCTACTTTCCAGTAGATGGCACCAGCCACTTATGTTGGGCAATATCAACAAAGCAGGGCAAGTCCCAGTCAAAAGATTTCCACAAAGTAAGCAGAAGTAGGGATGCTGAAGAAGCTGTGAATGTTACAGTTTGTTTATCTGGTTGGATACAAACTAGGGATTATTTTACAATATCTAGCATTTCACATCACTAGGTTTCATCCATATAAGAATTAAAGGAAACCTTAATGATATATGATAAGATATTATTAATGATATTAGCATCTACCGCATTTTTCGGTCTTTAAGATGCACCCCCCTGTAAAGGAGGAAAAACCAAGAAAAAAAATTTCCTCCTCTACAGGGGGTCTGGTGCTAAGCAGCATGAAGCAGCTCGCCAGCAGCCTGAAGCCACCCGCACCCGAAGCAGCCAGCCCACAGCCAAAATCTGCCCGCACCCAAAGCTGTCTGCAGCAAAGGAAGCTGCCCACACCTGAAGCTGCCAGCCCGAAGCCGCCCCAGTACCTTTGTAAAGTTGCGGTGCTCCTGCGTCGCGCCGCTCTGCTTACAAAGACAGCTGTCAGCAGGAGAGCACCACAACACTTAAAAAGGTACCGAGGGGAGGGGGGGAAGGTGTATTCTCTTCAGAAGATGCACCCACTTTTCAAAGTGCGTCTTATGGAGTGAAAAATACGGTATATCTTATATCCACACGCTTAGACTACTGCAACATACTTCTCTCAGGTCTCCCATGTATCCATCTCTCACGACTTCAATCCGTTCAAAATGCTGCTGCGTGATACATATTCCGCGAGAGCTGCTATGTTCACATTACCCCTCTCCTCAAGTCACTTCATTGGCTCCCCATCCATTTCCAAATACAGTTCAAACTCCTGTTACTGACTTAAAAGTGCATTCACTCTGTAGCCCCTCAATATCGCTCATTTATCTCCCCCTGCGAACTCTGTTCATCAGATAAGTCCCTCTTATCCCAGGACAAGCAGGCAGGTATTCTCACTAGTGGGTGATGTCATCAGACAGAGCCCCGGTACGGACGTCTCACAAGCACGTGTTGCTTGTAGAAACTTAAAAGTTTCTAGATGCCCGCACCGCGCATGCGCCGGTGCCTTCCCGCCCGGAGATCCGGGCGTGTCTCCTCAGTTCTTTTCTTTCCGCGGAGCTGAGAAGTTCAACTTCATCATGCGCTAGCTGAATTCAGTTAAATTTGCCTTCCTTGTCCGCGTTTTCGCTTTCTTTTAATTACAGTTAACAGTACATTTCTTTTTCAGTTAAAAAAAAAAAAGAAGATTATTTCCTCCGGCGGGTCGAACGGGCCGGCCACGTGGCTCAGGCCCACAGGCTTCGACCTCGCGGCGGAGATTTTCCGGCCTATGTCCCGGCCAATCACCGGGTTTAAAAAGTGCAGCAAGTGCCAACGCGCGATTTCACTCACGGACCCTCACCGGCGCTGTTTGCAGTGTTTGGGTCCTGACCACATTCCGAGATCGTGCAGGCCTTGCTCTACCCTTACGGCACGCTCATTCAAACGGCGTTGCCTATTGTGGGAATCGATGTTCAAGATGGACGCAGCTAAGGATCCCTCAGCCTCCACTTCATCTGATACCTCCCCGGTTCGGGCGAAACCGGTATCGACCCCTCCTGCATCGAGTGTGGTGAAACCGGCATCGTTCATCCCGACAACATCCACGAGCTCGACGTCGGTGCCTGCCCCGGTCTCCTCGGTTCAGGTACCTCTTCCTTCCACAGTACCACCAGTGGTCATCAAAGTGCCGAAAGCTACTAAGCAGAAGCACTCGACCACGAAGGAGCGCGATGACCGTGCAGGAGGACCCCCTTTCGGTGCGGATCCCTCCTTATCGGCTTCGCTACGGTCCATGCTGGAAGCTCAATTCGTTGAGCTCATGCAGACCATCGGACCCGGGCTCATCGCTGCCATACAGGGTGACCTCCCGGTACCGGTCCAAAGGGGCGGTCCGCCCCCTCCCCCTCCTCCACGCCGTTCGACCTCGAAAACCGACGAGGACGAACGGGGGAGGGCGGCGATGCCCATGCGGCAAGCCTCGCTTACCGATATGCCGCCATTAGAGCCCATTACGCCTCCGCGCCAACATGGGACCAGACCTCCGATCGATACTCAAAGCCCTGGGCATAGTCAGGAAGAGCTCTTCCGTACTCCTTACCAGACTTGGGTAGCATCGCAAGAATCCGCATCGCAACCCCAGTTGCAATCCACCGCTTCCAGCCCTATCCACCACTTGGGGGCCTCGGGAGACCATGCGATGCACAGACGATCCCGATCCCCGTCCCGCCACCGAGACGGGCACCGATCAAGACACTCATCCTGGCACTCTTCACGCCATTCGGAGGTGTCACCGCAGAAAAAACTGCAACGTATGGGATACTCCTCATCAGAGGTGTCCCCTCCAGAGGGACCGGAGTACGAGGAGACACCCGTACCCGATTCTCCTTGCCACTCCCCGATGTCCATGGATCCGGAGGCCTCTTCCTCCTCCAGCCCGTCCCACAGACCGACGCTGGCGGATCAATTGTCTTTCTCATCATTCCTCCGACAAATGGCGGATGATCTGGATGTGACCCTTGACACGGGCTCCCGATACTCCAAAGAGTATCTGGACACCATGCATTTACCTAACCCTCCAACGGAGTCGCTTCGGCTCCCCCTGCATAAATTGCTGGATCAGACCTTCATGCAGTGTTTCGAAACACCGTACTCCATACCGGCGATTCCCAGCAAACTCGATGCTCGATACCGCATCGTGCACCATAAAGGGTTTGAGGGCCCTCAACTCTCCCACCAATCCCTACTGGTCGAGTCCTCTCTTAAACGCTCTCATCCCTCCCAGGTCTACGCCTCTGTACCGCCGGGCCGAGAGGGGAGAACGATGGACAAATTTGGTAGAAAATTCTATCAAAACTCCATGATGGCGTCACGGGTGCTGAACTACAATTTCTTTTTCTCTTCCTATCTGGAGTTCTTCTTGCCGGTGCTCCGCAAGTTCACTCCGTTCATAGACACCCAAGCTCGATTCGAGTTCGAGGAAGTGGTAGCCTCCCTCTCCCAATTACGCCTCCAGCTGATGCAATCCTCCTTCGATGCATTCGAACTCTCGGCACGTGCTGCCGCAAGCGCGGTAGCCATGCGTCGTCTGGCATGGCTCCGTACAATCGATATGGATCCCAACCTCCAGGACAGACTCGCCAACGTACCATGTGCGGGAGCTGACCTGTTCGATGAGTCTATCGAAACTGTTACCAAGAAGCTGTCGGATCACGAAAAATCTTTTCAATCCATCCTGCGGCCCAAACCCAAACCTCAACAGTCTCGACCTTCCAGGCCACCCCTGATTTACCAGCGGCGTTACATGCCCAGACAAACGCCTGCTGCGAGACAACCTGCGAAGAGACAACCTCCCCAGAAGTCTCAGCAAAAACCTCAGCCACCGGCTGCACCTAAGGCTCCCCAGCCCTTTTGACTCCCCCCCGGGAGCATAACCGACACCGTTCTGCACCCCTCAGCCTCTCCCATAGGGGGCCGCCTCCATCTTTTTTACCATCGATGGGAGGCCATAACCACGGACCTATGGGTCCTTACCATCATAAGAGAAGGATACTCTCTTCACTTCCATCGGGTCCCCCCGGACCATCCTCCAAGAGAGTATCCTTCAAGCTCGACACAGACCGCCCTTCTTCTTCAGGAAGTCCAAACCTTACTTCAGCTTCGGGCTGTCGAGCCGGTCCCGTCAGACCAATTGAACCGGGGGTTTTACTCCCGGTACTTCCTCGTCCCGAAGAAAACGGGCGACCTGCGACCCATTTTAGACCTTCGGGCCCTCAACAAGTTTCTGGTCAAAGAGAAGTTTCGCATGTTGACTTTGGCTTCTCTATACCCCCTCCTCGAGCAGAACGACTGGTTATGCTCCCTGGATCTCAAGGAGGCCTACACTCACATCCCCATTCACCCGGCCTCCCGAAAGTTCCTCAGATTTCGGGTGGGAAATCTGCACCTACAGTATCGAGTGCTACCATTCGGCCTCTCTTCGTCCCCCAGAGTCTTCACAAAGTGCCTGGTGGTAGTGGCCGCGGCACTCCGAGACAGGGGTCTACAGGTGTTCCCATACCTCGACGACTGGCTCATCAAGGCCCCGTCAGCCCCAGAGGTCACTTCGGCGGTCTTGGCTACAACCGACTTCCTCCAGAATTTGGGCTTCGAGATCAACTTTTCCAAGTCTCATCTACAACCCACCCAGTCCCTCCCCTTCATCGGAGCGGTCCTGGACACCACTCGACTCCGAGCATTCCTGCCTCTGCAACGCATGGAGTCTCTTCTTCATCTCTGCCAGTCGGTGTCTACTCGCCAAACCCTACCGGCGAGACAACTGATGGTGCTCCTGGGCCATATGGCCTCCACAGTACATGTGACACCCTTTGCCAGACTCCATCTCAGGATCCCCCAGTGGACCCTGGCATCACAGTGGAATCAGACGTCCGATCCACTAACCAAACACATCTTAGTCACACCTGCTCTTCGGCAGTCTCTACTTTGGTGGATGACCTCTTCGAATCTATCCAGAGGTTTGCTGTTGCACTCTCCCCCCCATCAGAAAGTTCTCACAACCGATTCGTCGAACTATGCATGGGGGGCCCACCTGGATGGTCTCCGCACCCAAGGATTCTGGACCAGTGCGGAAAGACTACATCAAATCAATCTACTGGAGCTCAGAGCCATCTTCAATGCGCTCCAAGCTTTCCAACACCTACTTCACGACATGGTGATCCTCATTCGCACAGACAATCAGGCCGCCATGTATTATATCAACAAGCAAGGAGGCACGGGCTCGGCCCTCCTTTGCCAGGAAGCTCTACGAGTCTGGGACTGGGCGGTGCGCCACAACGCCTTCCTCAGAGCTGTCTACATTCAGGGGGAGAACAACGTCTTAGCAGACAAACTAAGTCGTCTGCTACAACCGCACGAATGGACTCTCCATTCCAGCCCCCTTCACCAAATCTTCACACAGTGGGGGACGCCTCAGATAGACCTCTTTGCGGCTCCCCACAACTCCAAACTGCCTCAGTTTTGCTCCAGGATCTACACTCCTCATCGCCTCGAGGCAGATGCTTTTCTACTGAACTGGGGGAAACGATTTCTATATGCGTTCCCACCATTCCCGCTGATCCAGAAGACTCTGGTCAAGCTGAAACTCGAACAGGCCACCATGATTCTAATAGCTCCTCGGTGGCCCAGACAACCTTGGTTCTCCCTCCTACTTCAACTCAGCAGCAGGGAACCAGTACCACTTCCAGTGTTTCCTTCACTACTTACTCAACATCAAGGATCACTGCTTCATCCCAACCTGCAGTCTCTCCACCTGACAGCTTGGTTCCTCTCAACGTAACCCCTCACCAATTCTCACAAGAAGTGAGGGAGGTCTTGGAAGCTTCCAGGAAGCCCGCCACTCGACAATGCTACTCCCAGAAATGGACTAGATTCTCCTCATGGTGTGTTTCTAAATCAAAGGAACCTCAGCGAGCTTCCTTATCCTCCGTGCTGGACTATCTCCTACACCTATCTCAATCTGGGCTCAAGTCTACATCCATACGAGTCCACCTGAGCGCTATTGCGGCGTTCCACCAGCCCCTACAAGGGAAACCCCTCTCGGCCCATCCGGTGGTCGCCAGATTTATGAAAGGACTCTTCCATGTTAACCATCCTCTCAAACCACCCCCAGTAGTTTGGGACCTCAATGTAGTCCTTTCCCGTCTCATGAAGCCCCCGTTTGAACCACTCAACAGGGCCCCTCTTAAGTATCTCACCTGGAAAGTGCTTTTCCTTGTAGCCCTTACGTCCGCTCGCAGAGTCAGCGAACTCCAGGCATTGATGGCGGATCCACCATTCACAGTATTCCATCATGACAAGGTGGTCCTCCGCACTCACCCGAAATTCCTGCCTAAGGTGGTCTCCGAATTTCATCTCAACCAATCCATTGTACTTCCAGTATTCTTCCCTAAGCCCCATTCTCACCACGGAGAATCGGCCCTTCACACTCTAGACTGTAAACGTGCTTTGGCTTTCTACCTGGATCGCACCAAGCCACACAGAACCACTCCTCAACTTTTTGTCTCCTTCGATCCTAATAAGTTGGGAAGACCCATATCAAAGCGCACCATCTCTAATTGGATGGCGGCTTGTATCTCTTTCTGCTATGCCCAGGCTGGATTATCACTTCCTTGTAAGGTCACAGCCCATAAGGTCAGAGCAATGGCAGCCTCAGTAGCATTCCTCAGATCAACACCAATCGAGGAAATTTGTAAGGCTGCCACCTGGTCCTCGGTTCACACATTCACCTCACATTATTGTCTGGATACTCTCTCCAGACGGGATGGACAGTTTGGCCAAACAGTATTGAAAAATTTATTCTCTTAAGTCGCCAACTCCCCCTCCATCCCACTGAGGTTAGCTTGGAGGTCACCCACTAGTGAGAATACCTGCCTGCTTGTCCTGGGATAAAGCAATGTTACTTACCGTAACAGTTGTTATCCAGGGACAGCAGGCAGCTATTCTCACGTCCCACCCACCTCCCCTGGGTTGGCTTCTCAGGCTAGCTACCTGAACTGAGGAGACACGCCCGGATCTCCGGGCGGGAAGGCACCGGCGCATGCGCGGTGCGGGCATCTAGAAACTTTTAAGTTTCTACAAGCAACACGTGCTTGTGAGACGTCCGTACCGGGGCTCTGTCTGATGACATCACCCACTAGTGAGAATAGCTGCCTGCTGTCCCTGGATAACAACTGTTACGGTAAGTAACATTGCTTTATCTGTACCTTTCTCCTCCACCACCAATACCAGACTCCGTCCCTTCTTTCTTGCTGCACCGTATGCCTGGAACAGGCTGCCTGAATCAATACGCCATGCTCCATCTCTAGCAGTCTACAAATCTAAGCTAAAAGCTCACTTAAATCCCACTCACTGTCAGATACCTATACTCATCGTATCATTCCTTTTACCAGAATCTCCTCAACCCTGAGATGTCCTGTTTGTCCAAATTAAATTGTAAGCTCTTTGGAGCGGGGACCGTCTATTGAATGTTAACTGTACAGTGCTGAGTACGCCTTTCTGTGCTATAAAAATGATAAATAGTGATAATAGTAGTATATCTTATAGTGAATTTACAGCAAACCATCTGAGGATAATTTCAAACTTTTAATGCAGGGCAAACAAAAAGAGGCAAGTGAGATGTCTATTCCAACTAACAGTTATATTTATTGGAATTGGCAACAAGTGTCCAACAAAAGTCCTTGATCAATTTGATGTTTTACATGGTCTAAGTCACAACGTCCGAGTTCCGTCGATCCTGGGCTGTATTATACATGCTGTACGACTAAGTCTAAGCCGGCCCACGTCCCGCCCACTCCCGCCTTCGACACTCCTCCTGAAACGCCCCATTTAGCTTTGGTCATTCAGCGGCACTATGAAGGCCTAGGTCGTTTAGAAATATGTCCAAAACCCGTTTTTCATATTGGCACTTGGACGTATTTGGATAATGTTCGTCCAAGTGCCGACTTAGGCCGGTTTTTGGACGTTTTTCTCTTTCGATTATGAGCTCCTTAAGCTCTGGAAAGTGTTGCCTGAGGATGTGGTAAGAACGGATAGCATAGCTGGTTTTAAGAAAAGTCTGGACAAGTTCCTGGAGGAAAAGTCCATAGTCTGTTATTGAGAAAGACATGGGGAAAGCCACTGCTTGCCCTGGATCGGTAGCATGGAATGTTGGGTTTGGCCAGGTACTAGTGACCTGGATTGGCCACCGTGAGAACGGGCTACTGGGCTAGATGGACCATTGGTCTGACCCAGTAAGGCTATTCTTATGCTCTTATGTTCTTATTTTCACACTGTACTTTCACATGCATCACATCAGAGACGCACTGATATGGGTTTATAGGTTTAAGAAAACCAGAGCAAGGTATTCAAGCATATTTTAAGCTGAATTTGCATGGTTTAAAATTTTAACAGAAAATGTTTTCCTTTGAAGTCAACTTCAAAAACATTTCTACATAATAAAATCTGCTTACAATCTCTACTTTTGTTCCTTTCTAGGATGGTCACTTCTGATGGTGACTTTCTAGCATTATTCAATCATCATATATACAGCAGACTCTCTGTTAACCAGAACTCAAGCAATCAGAAAAAAAAAAAATCTAAGAAATACTGTAATACTTTAAACAAAATGAAAATAAAATCAATTTCTGGTGGAAATTTAAGTATAAACTTGGCATACCATAGCTGAGTATGCCCATGCTTTGCCTGCCACATGTCCAGTAGTTTGTCTGGAACAGTTTATGGTATGACATAGTATGGGGTATAGTATTAGTTAGACCTATTAATAGTAACTCTCAAGCAACCAGCATCTACATTTATCCGGCATCCATCAATCTCCATGGTGACGGTTAAGTGAGAGTCTACTGTATTGCTTGATGGCTGGTTCTCTTTGGGCCTGATTCTATAAACAGGGCCTAACTCAGTAGCTACCTAGGAAAATGGCACCTATCGCATGTCATTCAAAGTTAGGCACCGGAATATTAGTCCAGGGTTTTCTTGGCCTAAAATACCGAAGCCTAACTCAATCCATGTCCAAACTCCGCCCCTAACCATGCCTACTTTTCAGGTAGGTGCCTTGGTGTAGACGCCTACCAGCTAATTCAATTTTTTTTTAGCTTTTTTAAATTGGTTTTTAATGACACTTTCAATTATTAGTGCCAAAAAAACAATTAAAAAAATTTAAGTTAGGTCCGCCAATCTAGGTGCCTACCAGTAGGTGCCATTTATAGAATCAGGGCCTTTGTGCCTGGTTGGTAGAAATTTTTTAATACCAGTATGCTGTATCACACGTGGTAAAATCTGTTGTCAACTGGGTGAACAGAGAACTGGATACAGGGAGCGCACTAGATGTGGTGTACTTAGATTTTAGCAAAGCTTTTGACAGTGTTCCACACAGGTGTCTAATAATAAACTGAGTGCCCTTGGGATTGGTTTCAAAGTGACAGACTGGGTCACAAACTGGTTGAGTGGAAGGAAACAAAGGGTAATGGTCAATGGAGATCTCTCTGAGGAAAGGGATATTATCAGTGGTGTACCTCAAAGTTCGGTTTTTAGGCCTGTTCTTTTTAACATTTTAGTAAGCGATATTGCTGAAGGGCCGTCAGGTAAGATTTGCCTCTTTGCGAATGATACCCAAATTTGCAATAGAGTAGACACCTTTGATGGTGCAACTCTGGCACCTATGGGATCTGCTATGCAATCTTGCCTGTAGACACCAAAATCTTAAACCTGGCTCTGCTGGTCTCCCCACTGGTAAACTCTGCATTTGTGTGGGTTCAGCTAACCCTTCTGCTAGCAGCTCCAGATTGTGTTATTTTGAAAGATAATTCCTTTAGGACATTTCCCAGTTTGGAAAACAAATCACATGGTTGGATTAAAAATGTGAATTCAATTTCAGCAAGGCTGCACTACACCAATAGAATGGCAAGAATGTTAGAGAAAGGGGAAGCTGAAGGAGCATGGTATGTATGTATCTACAAAACCCAATAACTAGCTGGACAGTTTTATTATCCAAGAAAATATGCACAAAAATGCATTATGTAATAACCCTGTTATACCTTATAATAATTTGTTCAAGCATATATTAGTCTAATACTGATGAATTACAGAAAAGTTCCTCTATGTGTTCATAAGTCTTTACAGAAATAACCCTGAACTGTTTAAAGCATTCAATATATTTGTCCAAATGCATTCACAACTATAAAGACATGATGTATGCTGGAAAAAAATAAATAAAAAAGAAGGCAGGTTTAGCTGACAGAAACCATTTTAAAAAAATACAAAAAGAGAAAAATAATCTCTCTTGTGAGCCAAACATACAGGCTCTGGAAATGTAGAGGCAACTTCTGTGTTGAGTCTGAAGCTATAATTAAAAAAACACTCATAGCTGCAAATCCTTTTCTTTCTTTTTTTTTGCAGCTAGAGTTCTGACGCTGCCTGGTTTCAGGGCACTGTGTTTCTACCTAGGTTTACCAGCTGGGACACTTAGAGGGCAATTTTATAACAGGACACCTCAACTGAAAGGGCAAGAAAGTATGTAATTCTAGAATAAATAGTCTATATGAGTGGTTCTCAACCTTTCTTCAGTTAGGAAATTATAAAAACCTTTTTTAAACCTCGCTAAGCTAACTGATTTCACCACATTCTCCAGCAACAAATTCCAGAGTTTAATTACACGTTGTGTGAAGAAATATTTTCTCTGGTTTGTTTTAAATTCTTGGTCACAGGCAAAGAACAGAGACTCTCAAATATAGAACAAGGGATTACAAATTAGAAATAGAAAAATGACGACAAAAACTGACACCAGGCTTGTACCACAACACAGGAGAAATAAAAATACAAATAAATTTCCTTTTTACTGAACAAAATGCGAAGACACCCATTTCCCTAGAGCTAGCATATTCCACTTAAATTCAAATTAAGGCACTTTTTTTAACCTTTGCTGTCTGGTCATTTTATTTTTCCTAGCATGTTGGACCTAGTTTCTCTTTTCTGCTTTCCTGTCTTCTACTCTTTCTGGTGTGTACATTCCATTTATCCTTTCCCCAATTTTCACCCATTTTCTTCCATTCCCTTACTTCCTATCTGCCCTTATGGTCCAGCATCTCTTTATCTCTGTTCCTTTCCCTCCCCTCCACCGCTATAATCCAACATCACCCTATCTTTTTGGTCCAATAGCTTTGTAACATCTCACCCTCCCCTCATGGTCTAAAAACTTTGTATCTTCTCCCCCTCCTCTCTTTGATCCATCAGCTCAGTATCCCCTCTCTCCACCCCAAATAGACTTATGGTCCAGCAACTCCTTGTGACCTCTCCCTTCCCCTCTGCCCCTATGATCCAGCAACTCCCTATCCCCTCTCACTTATGGTCCAGCAGCTTCATGTCCCTCCCTCACTATAGTCCAGAAGTTCTATGTACCCTCTTCCTCCTACCCCCCTTTATGATCCAGCAAGTTCTTGTTCTCTCCTCCCTTCCCTTATGATCCAGCAGCTATGTTTTGTTCCCTCTCTTTCCCCATTCCAGCAGCTTTATGATACCACTCTGCCCCTCTTCATCCCTAAAGTCCAGCAATTCCCTGTCCCCTCTCTTTTCCCTTATGGATAGCAATTCTCCTCTCCCCTTCTCCTATGATCCAGCAGCCCTCTGTCCTCTCTTTTCCCTCATCCCTATAGTCTAGCAGCTTCATATTCTCTCCTTCCCACCAAATCTAAGATTCATCAACTTTCTGTCCCCTATTCTTAGTGCGGTAACCCAGAAATTAACAGCATACTGACCGATACACCAACGTGCAGCTAGTTTGGAGGATAAAGTGATCTGCTCACTTTACCATTTAGCAGACCAAATGTCCTTTTAACAGGTAAAGTGATGGCTCCACCCATGCTTCACCCCTGGACTGCCCCTAACCTAGCCCGTTAGTGCTTTGATGATCAGAGGGGATATTCAGATGCTAATATCTGTCCCATTAAAAGAAAAAAAAAGCCCCCTCCACCGATGACAGCCCTCCCTGATGACCCCTGACAAACACGGCACTGGGATTTCACCGTCCCCCCCTCCCCGCACTAGGCAAGCCTTGGAGGAGTGATGAAGCATCCCTCTTGCTCTCAACTTCCTTGAAAGGTATGGGGGGGTTCATGGGACTTCCGATGGCAACAGGGAGTTGGCATCCCTCCTACCTTTTTGGAGGGAGAAGGAGGGAGGGTAGGGGATGTTTAGGGGGTGCACGCGGCATGGAGATGGGCCTTCGGTGGCATGAGGGAGTGGGCATCCCTCCTGCCATTTTCTTCTCACGCAGGGGTAGGGGTGGGGGTGGAGGGCGGCATTGCAGTTGGGAATGGGCATCTGTCCTGCCGAATTTTGCTAGCGCGGTGGGGGGGGGGGATTCACGGTGCCTCGTTCATTAGGGATCGTCGGGGAGGGCTGTCATTGGCAGGGGAGGGGAGCTTTTTGCATTTATTTTATGGAGAAGATATTTTGCGTAACACACCCAAAATATCTGTGCCATTAAAAAAAAAGTGTCACCCCTCCCAATAGGCAGACCTGGTCAGTAACACAGTTACTGAGAGGTCCTGTCATTTTTTTGTTGAATCGCTAAAACCCTTGCTTTTCTTTTTGTGCATAGCCAAGTGATGTTAGCGCATCAATCACTTGGCTAGTTTGCATAGCCGGATGGGAAAATGGGCGATCGAGGGGGAAAACCAACGGTGAGCCGTTGTGTGCATCAGGTCGGCAAATGCGATCGTCGCTAAAGCTGTCCAAACAGGTTTAGCGACGATCGCTGGCTTTAGTGCATCTTTCCCTCTGTTTCCAGCTACCACAACCAGTTCAGGATGTCCAGCATCAATTGATTCTTGTGGTCTTATGTTGCTTTTGTTTGTAGGATGTGGTTAATTCTTCTTTTGTTGCTTTGTAGAATTATGCGTGCATGGTGACTGTGGTACATCATCCAGATGAAAGGTCTGGCTCTACTGGACTGCTGCTCTGCAGCAAAGGAAAAGTTATTATGGGCGTTCAGCATTCCTGTTAACACAAGAAGGAATGAATATCTGATCTTTGACGCATGGCTAAGTGAATATTTAGGAGGCCTAGCTTGAATACAGATGCCCAGATGACATTTTCAAAGCAGTGGAGGTCTTAATGTTAAGACTTTCATGCATCCAAATTTGTATCAAGTACTGTATTTAAAATGGTATGTCTGGAGCATAATATGAAGAGAGTTAGAAAGACTTGTAGAATTGAAATTGAAGTCTGTCTGTCTGCCAACCAAAGCACAATAACTTCAAAAAAAGGGATGGAACTTCATCAAATTTGGAATGCAGGAAGAATCAGAAACTTATCTCATAAGATTGTAAAAACTAAAAAAAGACATCAGTTCAATATTTTCAGAGAAATAAGTCTCCAAAATAAATCACCACTGTTTTCTTTAGGAAACGGTTAAAAGCTACATAGGGTTGACCAGGGTTCTATTCCAACCCCACCCTTCAGTCCATTGGCACACAGTAACACCAACAGACAGATAAAGTAAATGAAGAAGCTAGTGAAGGATGGCACCAAAGTTTCAAAGTTAACTTCTCCATATTGCCAGAGTTTCACACATACCTCCACTTATCCTGTACTGAGTCATTAACTGATAAGATTTCCTCAGCAATGATGATTTTTATTTGAATATAGGCCAATTCTTAAATTGCCAGTTATTCTGAAAAGCCACATTCAAACGATGGATTGCACAGAAACACAACTGCGTTTGGCATTGATACGTTTCCGACAGCAACAAGGTACAATTCTATTCAAGCTGGTATATGCTTGTGTGGTAAATCTCTTGTCGGTATGTCCTCTATTCTGTGGCTGAGCAAAGGTCACAGTTTTGCAGATTACATGCCCTCATATGGAATTTCAAACTCATAACTTTTAAGCCGCGGGTCTCCTCATGATATTTGCCAGCAACTTGAAGAAAACACTTTAAGGAATATGGCCGGATGACATTGAGCTAACATCAAAGTACCTTGGAGTCAGGCAGGCTATCTTTCCTTTGGATAGTGACAATTTTTATTCAAAGAAGCACAGTTGGAACTGATGAAGCTCAGAATCTGGCAACAGTATAAAGTTCAGGACATGCAATCATTAAGTTATGAGGACAACTGCAAAGCAGACTGCCAACTTTGTTATCATATGCACACCATATTTAATCAACAGGTCTCGCCTCAAGCATCCAAATGTAAAACTTGTCTTGCCCAGTCTGGCACTAACTTCAGCATTGATTTTGATGGAGATAAGACATGCACTTTTGGCACAGATGGGTTAAGGCAGGGGTGCCCACACTTTTTGGGCTTGCGAGCTACTTTTTAAATGACCAAGTCACAATGATCTACCAACAATAAAATTTAAAAAAAACACAACGCACACTGTACGCATAGAAAATGTTAATCATCATTCCTATTCCAGGGTTTTCAAAGAGGTCAAAGCAGATGACTCTATGCACTATCACTTCAGTAACAACCATACAAAAATAGACAAATATACTCCCTCCCTTTTTACTAAACCACGTTAGCAGTTTTTAGTGCAGGGAGCTGCGCTGAATGCCCAGCGCTGCTCTCGACACTCCTAGGCTCCCTGCGCTAAAAACCTCTATTGCGGTTTAGTAAAAGGGGACCTTAGTGTAAAATATAGACAGCAGATATAAATTCAGACACATTTTGATCACAAAATTTAAAATAAAATCATTTTCCCTACCTTGTCTGGTGATTTCATGAGTCTCTGGTTGCACTTTCTTCTTCTGACTGTGCATACAATCTTTCTTCCCTTCTTTTAGCCTGTATGCTTCTTCTCCTCCAGACCTCATTTCTTCCCCCAACTTTTCCTTCCTCTTCCCTGCCCTTTCTTTCTCTCTGCCTCCCTTTCATTTTTTTCTGTTTCTCTTCTTTCCTTCTGTCTCCCTGCCTGCCCTTTTTCTTTCTTTCTCCCTGCCCTCCCCCAAGCCACTGCCACTGCCATTGCCATCGGGGACCAGGACCCAAACGCCACCAATAACAGGCCCCAAGCTCTCCCTGCTTCGGCCAACCAGCATTCCTCTCCCTGACGTCAATTCTGCCATCGGGAAGAGGAAGGCTGATCAGCCCAAGATCGCGATCGACCTATTAAGGGAAATGCTGCCGGGTCCTGCCTTCGCGGAAACAGAAAGTAGGCAGGACCCGGCAGGAAGAAGAACAAATGCTTGTCTCCCGCATTAGCCCGTAGCGAACGCTTGCTTCAGGGCTCTCAACATGTGCGCGCCGGCTTCCCTTCTCCCCTCCCCCCCCCGGACATAACTTCCGGTTTCGGAGGGAAGAGAAGAGAAGCCGGCACGCACATGTTGAGAGCCCTGAAGCAAGCGTTCGCTACGGGCTAATGCGGGAGACAAGCATTTGTTCTTCTTCCTGCCGGGTCCTGCCTACTTTCTGTTTCCGCGAAGGCAGGACCCGGTTTTTTGTTCAGCAGCGGCAGATGACAGCTAGGCGGATCGCCCAGCTAAAAGGCCCTAGGGAGAAAGAAAACTGGAGAGGAAGGCTGATCGGCCCGTAGATCAGGACGGCAACACGAGTCTATCACAGAGCCCGGGATAGGCTCCGCGATCGACTCGCGTTGCCTTCCTGAGCTACTGGTCGATCGCGATCGACGCGTTGGGCACCCCTGGGTTAAGGGATGGAAAGAACATATGCATAACCTCAGGTGTGGGGGTTTTTTTTTTTAGGTTCACAGTCAATCCAAAATACTGAAGGAATAACAAAACAATCAAGCAGCTGTTGAATTTCATGCAACAAGTATACCACTAGCACACAATTGTTTGCAAAAACAATCCCAGATTGTTATATGTAACTCTCACTTACTTACTGTATATACTCGAATATAAGCCGATCCGAACATAAGTCGAGACCCCTTCCCCCCAAGGAGGAAAAATGGTTGACTCGAATATAATTTAATTTAATTTTAATTTAATTCTTATATATCGCTAATAACCGTGAGGTTTCTAAGCGGTTTACAAAAATGATGCATTAAAAAGATACAATAGATAAAAATAAATAAGATAGGTACTTGGAAATTTCCCTAACTGTCCCAAAGGCTCACAATCTAACTAAAGTACCTGAAGAAACAATTAATGAAAAGTAAAGATAAAAATATAAAGAGAGAGGTAGAGATAGAGATAAATATGAATATTCCAACAAGTAATGCATAAATAACTATTTTACATCTTACAATTGAAAATATTCTAATATCAGCGAAATATCAGGATACAATTATGAAGAGGGAATTTTTAGCAGACAGGGAATGTGGATACCTAGTGTGAGGAAGAAATTCAGGATAAGGTGTTGAAATTATGTTCGCGGAGAGTGTCTGGCTAGGACAAGAATTTCTTAAACCAAGTGGTCTTTAGTTCTTTCCGGAAGATGCTGTAGGTCAACCTAGCGGTATCGATGAGATAGCCTAGCCATGATTGCTGTCTACCAGCTTGAAACTTGAAAGTTCTGTCTAGGAAGGTTCGATATCTGTAGCCAACGATTTTCGGGTATGCAAACAGGTTGTTGTTTCTGGTAGATCTAATGGGGGAATAGAATTCAAAATGAGGTAGGAAGTAATTAGGGGACATTCCCCAGATTAATTTATAGCAAAAGCAGGAGAACTTGAATAGAATTCTTTCTTCGATTGGTAACCAGTGTAGCCGTTTGTAAAAGGGACTAACGTGATCACTTTTCTTTAATCCGAATATTAAGCGGACGACCGTGTTTTGAATTATTCGCAGTTTTCTTACGTTTTTTTTAGATATCCCCAAGTAGATGATGTTACAATAGTCCAGGATGGATAGAATCAGCAACTGAACCAGTAATCTGAAGGATAGAGGGTCGAAATATTTTTTTATGGTTTTCAGTTTCCAAAGAGTGGAGAAGCATAAGTCGGGCAGCTTAATAATATTCAAGTGTCCTGCCCTGTCAGGCTCTGCGCCCAGCACCCTTCCATCCTCCCCTCCCCTGTCAGGCTCTGCACTCTCCCTCCTAGACTGTGCCCTCTGTCCCCCCTCCCTGCCCTATCTTCCTACCTCTGCCAATCTGGTGGAGGTGCAGCTTTCTGAACTCCTGCCCCGCTACTAACCGCCTGCATGGATCCACTTAGTCCAAATCAGCGGCACGAGCAGCAGCGCGATTTGGTGCTGCTTCTCGGCGCTGAGCAACTTCCTTACTGGCTCCCGCGAATTCTCGCCCCAAAATCCCGGTTTATATTCAAGTACCGTATTTTCGCGGATATAACGCGCACCGTTGTAAAACGCGCACAGGGGTATAGCGCGCAGAAATCACGATGATATGTACAAAAACTTTTCTATACCGCGCTCAGGCATATAACGCGCATGCTGCCCGACTCTCCTCTGGCCACCCCGACTCTCCTTTCGCTCTCCCCGACTCTCCTCTGGCCACCCCGATTCTCCTTTCGCCCTCCCCGACTCTCATCTGGTTGCCCCGACTCTCCTCTGGTTGCCCCGACTCACCATTCACCCGCCCTGACTTTCGGTGCACTGCCCCGCCTCTCCGTGCCTGTCCCCCTTGAAGTCCTGTCCCCCCTTGAAGGTCTACCTGTCCCCCCTTGAAGGTCTGCCTGTCCCCCCTTGAAGTCCTGTCCCCATCCTGAAAGCCTGATGCCCCCCCTCGACGTCCGATTCTTCTCCCCCCTCGGCAGGACCACTCGCCCCCCCACCCCGAAGGACCGCCGACTCCCCGACAATATTGGGCCAGGAGGGAGCCCAAATCCTCCTGGCCACGGCGACCCCCTAACCCCACCCCGCACTACATTACGGGCAGGAGGGATCCCAGGCCCTCCTGCCCTCGACGCAAACCCCTCCCCCCAACGACCGCCCCCCCCCAAGAACCTCCGCCCATCCCCCAGCCGACCCGCGACCCCCCTGGCCGACCCCCACGACACCCCCACCCGCCTTCCCCGTACTTTGTGTAGTTGGGCCAGAAGGGAGCCCAAACCCTCCTGGCCACGGCGACCCCCTAACCCCACCCCGCACTACATTACGGGCAGGAGGGATCCCAGGCCCTCCTGCCCTCGACGCAAACCCCCCTCCCTCCAACGACCGCCCCCCCCTCAAGAACCTCCGACCGACCCGCGACCCCCCTGGCCGACCCCCCCACCCCCCTTCCCCGTACCTTTGGAAGTTGGCCGGACAGACGGGAGCCAAACCCGCCTGTCCGGCAGGCAGCCAACGAAGGAATGAGGCCGGATTGGCCCATCCGTCCTAAAGCTCCGCCTACTGGTGGGGCCTAAGGCGCGTGGGCCAATCAGAATAGGCCCTGGAGCCTTAGGTCCCACCTGGGGGCGCGGCCTGAGGCACATGGGCCAAACCCGACCATGTGTCTCAGGCCGCGCCCCCAGGTGGGACCTAAGGCTCCAGGGCCTATTCTGATTGGCCCACGCGCCTTAGGCCCCACCAGTAGGCGGAGCTTTAGGACGGATGGGCCAATCCGGCCTCATTCCTTCGTTGGCTGCCTGCCGGACAGGCGGGTTTGGCTCCCGTCTGTCCGGCCAACTTCCAAAGGTACGGGGAAGGGGGGTGGGGGGGTCGGCCAGGGGGGTCGCGGGTCGGTCGGAGGTTCTTGAGGGGGGGGCGGTCGTTGGAGGGAGGGGGGTTTGCGTCGAGGGCAGGAGGGCCTGGGATCCCTCCTGCCCGTAATGTAGTGCGGGGTGGGGTTAGGGGGTCGCCGTGGCCAGGAGGGTTTGGGCTCCCTTCTGGCCCAACTACACAAAGTACGGGGAAGGCGGGTGGGGGTGTCGTGGGGGTCGGCCAGGGGGGTCGCGGGTCGGCTGGGGGACGGGCGGAGGTTCTTGGTGGGGGGGCGGTCGTTGGGGGGAGGGGGTTTGCGTCGAGGGCAGGAGGGCCTGGGATCCCTCCTGCCCGTAATGTAGTGCGGGGTGGGGTTAGGGGGTCGCCGTGGCCAGGAGGGTTTGGGCTCCCTCCTGGCCCGATATTGTTGGGGAGTCGGCGGTCCTTCGGGGTGAGGGTGCGAGTGGTCCTGCCGGGGGGGGGGATGTATCGGACGTCGGGGAGTCGGCCGGGCAAGAGGGCTTGGGCTCCCTCTTGCTCCGATCGTGGATGCGGGTGCGGGTGGGAGCGCGTGCGAGCGGTCGTTCGGGGTGGGGGTGCGAGCGGTCCTGCTGGGGGTGTGAATCGGGCGTCGGGCGGGGTGGGAACTATGTTTAAAAACTTTTGTATACCGCGCTCAGCCATATAACGCGCGAGGGGTATGCGCGGTACGTAAAATCACGTATAACGCGCGCGTTATATCCGCGAAAATACGGTATATACGGTAGTTGGTATTCTCCAATGTTTTCTTGTGGATTTGTTTTCAGCAACGCTTTTGTGATTTGTGTTGCGGTGATTTGTGTTGCAGGGACAGGAACCAAGCTTGCGGGGACGGGGACAGGGCTGAACTCGCGGGGACGGGGCGGAGACAGGGGACTAATTTTTTCCCCGTGTCATTCTCTACTCTGGACATGAGAATAGTTAAGCAGAGGACGTGATAAAAGCAATTAATGTAGCTGTTTAAAAAAAAAGATTTGGACATGCTCTTGGAGGAAAAGTCTATTGAGACAGACTTGGGGGAGGCTACTGCTTGCCCTGGAAACGGTAGTATGGAATGTTGCTACTATTTGGTTTTTTGCCAGGTACTTGTGACCTGGATTGGCCACTGTGAAAACAGGATACTGGGCTAAATGGATCATTGATCTGACCCAGTATGGCTATTCTTATGTACCTAAAATTTAGCTGGCCAATATTCAAAATGATATAACCCACAGATAGTTGTATGGCTTATTTATGACTATCCAGCCTTTTTCAGTGGCACTTAAGAACATAAGAATAGCCTTACTGAGTCAGACCAATGGCCCATGAAGACCAGTAGCCCATTCTCACGGTGGTCAATCCAGAGTAGCAATATTCCATGCTACCGATCCAGGACATACAGTGCCGAATTCAAAAGCGGCTAACTCATCAGCATTCTGAGGCAAAATCAGGTTAACTGGACCACTGAGGGCTTTATCTGATATTCAGAAGTTTAAAAAAAAAAAAATTTAAAACTACATTAGTTTTAGAAGCATTTCAATAAAGGATATGTTGTTTAATGCTGGTTTCAGGATAAATGTTACTGTGAGGATCTATGAAGTCTTGGTTTTAAGATGTAATTATTCATTTGTAATTCAAGATATTTGTATAAGCCTTGCATGTTTTCTTTTATGTATGTTACTTTTGTAATGTCGCTTAGGAATAGGCGGTTGATAAATTTTTAAATAAAATATTTAGCCCTTCATCGCATTAAGTAAACCACTTAAATTGAGCTGCATAAATAGCAGTCCTATCTTAAAGTAGTTTGGTTTACACAATCAAGAGCTGAATATCCACTTAGCCGTCTCAAAAAAAACAAACAGATACTCAATGCTGAAGCCCAGACCAGGGACCAGCATTGAATTCCATGAATAACACTGGCAGTGGGTAGCAAAACACTCACTGCCACTAGCTGAATCTCGGGGGCTGGTGTCCGCAGCCGTACTGCCGGTGTAACTGAGCACTCCTAAATACGGCAAAAATGCAAACTTACCCCCTCTTCTATTAAACTGCGCTAGCACAAAGAGCCGCGCTGAATGGCCCGCGCTGCTTCCGACGCTCATAGGAACTCTGTGAGCGTCAGGAGCAGAGAGGGCCATTCAGCACGGCTCTCCGCACTAGAAACTGCTAGCACAGTTTAATAGAAGAGGCCCTTATTGTATTCTGTAAGTTGCATTTGTAATTGGGAGACTTGCTCATGCCCTGGTCATTCTCTACCCACATGTACACCCGCCTCACATACACTGCACATTCAAATGCAAAGGAGTGCCTAACCTCAGATGACTAAATAGCCTTCTCATCATCCAGCTGTAAGCCCAGCCACAATCTTCCAACTCAAAAAAAAAAGGATTTTTTTTTGTAGTGCTTCTGCTTTCCTTCCAAGATAACAACTTCAATGCATTTGCAATGGCATTACTATTTCCAGAACCACAATTTCATATGGTATGAGACTGCACAACTAAATTACAGTAATTTCTTAAAAGTCCATGATTATCCTTCATTAAAATGGAACGGTTTTCAAAACTGGTTGCTTACAGCAGTGGTTCCCAACCCTGTCCTGGAGGAACACCACGCCAATTGGGTTTTCAGGCTAGCCCTAATGAATATGCATGAAGCAAATTTGCATGCCTATCACTTCCATCATATGCAAATCTCTCTCATGCATATTCATTAGGGCTAGCCTGAAAACCCGATTGGCCTGGTGTTCCTCCAGGACAGGGTTGGGAATCACTGGCTTACAGGATCCACAGGTACTTTTATCCAAAGATTTTATACAATTCATAAAGGAAAAGATACAAGCATGTTTTTCTGCCCAGGAAAGAGTACCTGAACAGATCAGCACCTGCTTTGACTGCATCGACCCCTTCAAAACCATGTGTATATTTGAAAATCTAATCTACTCGTAGTATACAATTTCTCTCTCCCAATCCTGCCTATTTCTTGCACAGGATAAACCACATGCATTGCACATCCCCATGTCTACTTTCACTTGGGAAAAAGGGTACATTTTCAAACAGCAAATATACATTAGTAAATAGGTTTTCAGTAGTGCTGCCCGATTCAGAAAAAAAAATTTTGATTCGATTCGATTCAGCCTATTGAATCGATTTTTCGATTCGATTTTCCTGCCCAATTGGGTGGTTTTTTCCAAACATCCTGGTGGGTTTATAGCCTCTTTACCCCCTTTGCCCTCTCCTACCCACACTGGTCCTGTGGTGTAAATAAAATAAACAAACAAAAAATACTTTTCCTCTCTCTGTTAAATCCTAGCTCACGTTCGCAGTCTAACACCAGCTCTGCAAGGATACACATTTCAAATCTGACATATTATAATCACAAAACAGAAAATACAATTATTTTTCCTATCTTTTGTTGTCTGGTCATTTTTCAAATCATGTTGGTGTGGTCGTCTTCTGATCAGGCTCTCCTTCTTTCTTCGTGCTAACCATCCATCTTCCATCTCTGTCCTCCCCTTCTGTTTCCCTTTCCTCCCTCGGAGGTCTGGCATCTTTTCTTTTGTTCATTTCCATCCCCCTGCAGCTGCAGCAATGGACCCCACCATCCACAGATCCACCATCTCTCCTTTTCTCAACTACCCTTTCATCCAGCATCTCTCTTCTGTGTCCCTAACCCTATTCTCTCCAGTACTGTCCCCCTTGTGTTCCTGTTCCTATGCTCCCTCCATGCCCAGCATCTTATCTCTCCCCATAGCCAACTTTTTCTTTCTCTCTTGTATCCCCTTCCCCAGGTACAGGCTTTCTCCTACTATCTCTCCTGCCATCCTGCACCCTGCCTACCTACTTTGGAGCAGTATCTGTTCCTCTTTTACCCTTCCCCTTGTGGTCTTGTATTTCTCTCTCCCTCTCTCCATTAGCCAAGCACCTCTCCTCTGCTTTCCTCCCCCTCTTTTTGGTTTGGCCTCTCTCTTCCCTTCCCTTCACCCCAGGTCTGGCATCTCCCCTCTCTTACTCCTTCCTCCTCCTCCCTCTGCACAGGCCTGCCTCCCCACCGCGAAGGCCTGCTTCCCCCGTGAAGGTCTGACCTCCTGCCGTGAAGGCCTGCTCCCCCACTGCGAAGTCTGGCTCCCCCCAGCTTCCCTGCGTTTACCTTAAGCTAATATGGCAACCTGCAGGATCGCTGGTGCTATAGCGATCCCTGCAGCTGCCGTCATCCTCAGCAGCACGTTTCCTCTGCCACAATCCTGACCCTGATATCAGACGAGGGGCGGGACCATAGCAGAAAGAACGTGCCGCTGAGAACAACAGCAGCTGCAGGGCTCGCTATAGCACCAGCGATCATAGAAACATAGACATAGAAATAGACGGCAGATAAGGGCCATGGCCCATCTAGTCTGCCCACCCTAATGACCCTCCCCTACCTTTTCTTAGTGAATAGAACCCACGTGTCGATCCCATTTGGTCTTAAAATCAGGCACGCTGCTGGCCTCAATCACCTGCAGTGGAAGACTATTCCAACGATCAACCACCCTTTCAGTGAAAAAGAATTTCCTGGTGTCACCTCGTAGTTTCCCGCCTCTGATTTTCCGTATTTGCTTAAGCTGGTAAGAGCGAGGAAGCTGGGGAAACATTCAGGCCTTTCCGACTGACCCTCCCCCCTCAAGCAGGAGCGGCAGCGGACGGCTAGCAAAAGGCAGCGCTGCCGCTCCTGCTTTAGGAAGGCACGGGGGGAAGGGTCGGCCATCGAATCGGGAGGCTGATTTTTCTTAAAATTGAATCGATTCAAATCGATTCACCTGATTCGAATTGGTGAATCGATTCAAATCGTGAATCGGGCAGCACTAGTTTTCATAACTGCTAGTCCTTTAGTGCTGTTCTTCTCTATATATTTCCCCCATGCAGTGAAATTCAGTAAGGATGTTGTTCTCTGCTAGTGCACAAGATACATGACATCTTACGGCTACAATCATAAGTTCTTCACAAAGAAAAGAACACGCTTTGCCCTCATTGTTCCAACAAAATATCAAATTTAGCCCCAACGGGTAACACACAGTGGAGTCATTAACATATCAATGAACTAATGCAAGGTGGCATTATACTACAAGCTAATTTGATTTTCTAGTTGTTAGACATACCAGCGTCTAATTCAAGAATACTTTGTTCTTTATTCAGAAGCTACTGTAGGTAATTAAATACAACAAAGACTTAACACAAAAAGGCTTGGACAGTCAAATCTCTGGCTTGGCACGTTACTATGTTTCAGTACTGGCAGTACATCAATTTTATGCTTTACTTGCCTGTACAATTTTAATTTATTTTTTATAATATAAAAATATAAGAATAGCCATACTGGGTCAGACCAATGGCCAATCTAGCCCAGTAGCCCATCCTCACGGTAGCCAATCCAAGTCACTAGTACCTGACCAAAACCCAAGGAGTAGTAGCATTCCATTCTACTGATCCAGGGCAAGCAGTGGCTTCATCCCATGTCTTTCTCAATAACAGACTATGGACTTTTCCTCCAGGAACTTGTCCAAATCTTTCTTAAAACCAGCTACACTATCCGCTCTTATAACCTCTGGCAATGCATTCCAGAGCTTAACTATTCTCTGAGTGAAAATAAATTTCCTCCTATTGGTTTTAAAAGCATTTCCCTACGTTTATTTAATTTTGAATATTTCTATGTAAGTTTTGTGTCCAACTGGAATATATTGGAATGAGCAAGGCTGTAAAATTCTTACCTCTGTCGTTAAGACTGTTTCTGAGAGCCCTTTCATACTGTTCCTCTTCATTCAGACCTCCTGTATATCTACTGTAGTCCTGTTGGTTCTGGTCACTTGAATGTCTAGCATACCCTAAGGAAGCAATGCACAAAGAATTAAAAACTTCTGAAATTGTAACATAGTAACATAGTAGATGACGGCATTGCCCCTGAATCTACCACCCCTCAACCTCAAATTATGTCCTCTGGTTTTACCATTTTCCTTTCTCTGGAAAAGATTTTGTTCTACGTTAATACCCTTCAAGTATTTGAACGTCTGAATCATATCTCCCCTGTCTCTCCTTTCCTCTAGGGCAGGGGTGCCCAACACGTCGATCGCGATCGACCAGTAGCTCAGGAAGGCAACGCGAGTCGATCGCGGAGCCCATCCCGGGCTCCGTGATAGACTTGTGTTGCCGTCCTGATCTACCGGGCCAATCAGCCTTCCTCTCCAATGTTCTCTCTAGGGCCTTTTAGCTGGGCGGTCCGCCCAGCTATCATCTGCTGCTGCTGCCGCTGCTGAACATTAAAAAAAAACAAAAAAAACCGGCTTGGAGATTTCAGCCCGTAGCGAACTTATGCTCCTTGGCTCTAACGTGTGCGTGCCAGCTTCCCTTCTCTTCCCTCAGAAACCGGAAGTTATGTCCGGGGGGGGGGGAGAAGGGAAGCCGCACGCATATGTTGAGAGCCCTGAAGCAAGCGTTCGCTATGGGCTAAGGCGGGAGACAGGTTAGTGAAGCATTTGCTCTTCTTGCTGCCGGGTCCTGCCTACTTTCTGTTTCCGCGAAGGCAGGACCCGGCAGCATTTCCCCCAATAGGTCGATCGCAATCTTGGGCCAATCAGCCTTCCTCTCCCCGACGGCAGAATTGACGTCTGGGAGAGGAATGCTGGTTGGCCGAAGCAGGGACAGCTTGGGGCGGCGTCGGCTTTCGGGCCTGTTATTGGTGGCGGTTTGGGTCCTGGTCCCCGATGGCAGTGGCTTGGGGGAGGGCAGGGAGAAAGAAAGAAAAAGGGCAGGCAGGGAGACAGAAGGAA
The DNA here is from genome assembly GCF_902459505.1 of Geotrypetes seraphini. Taxonomy (NCBI): domain Eukaryota; kingdom Metazoa; phylum Chordata; class Amphibia; order Gymnophiona; family Dermophiidae; genus Geotrypetes; species Geotrypetes seraphini. The sequence goes on along the minus strand of NC_047092.1, from coordinate 148,095,131 downwards.
AGAAGAGAAACAGAAAAAAAAGAAAGGGAGGCAGAGAGAAAGAAAGGGCAGGGAAGAGGAAGGAAAAGTTGGGGGAAGGAATGAGGTCTGGAGGAGAGGAAGCATACAGGCTAAAAGAAGGGAAGAAAGATTGGATGCACAGTCAGAAGAAGAACTCCACTAGTCACCTTTCCTTCCTTCGAGCGACTTCCATTAACCACCACCCTCTGGCATCTGTCCGACAGCCAGTTTCTGACCCAGTTCACCACTTTGGGTCCTAACTTCAGCCCTTCAAGTTTGTTCAACAGCCTCCTATGAGGAACTGTATCAAAGGCTTTGCTGAAATCCAAATAAATTACATCTAGCATATGTCCTCGATCCAGCTCTCTGGTCACCCAATCAAAAAATTCAATCAGGTTCGTTTGGCACGATTTACCTTTTATAAAGCCATGTTGCCTCGGATCCTGTAACCCATTAGATTCAAGGAAGTACACTATCCTTTCTTTCAGCAACACTTCCATTATTTTTCCAACAACTGAAGTGAGGCTCACCGGCCTGTAGTTTCCTGCTTTATCCCTGTGACCACGTTTATGAATAGGGACCACATCCGCTCTCCTCCAATCCCCAGGAATCACTCCCGTCTCCAGAGATTTGTTGAACAAGTCTTTAATAGGACTCGCCAGAACCTCTCTCAGCTCCCTTAGTATCCTGGGATGGATCCCGTCTGGTCCCATCGCTTTGTCCACCTTCAGTTTTTCAAGTTGCTCATAAACACCCTCCTCCGTGAACGGCGCAGAATCTACTCCATTTTCTCGTGTAACTTTGCCAGACAATCTCGGTCCTTCTCCAGGATTTTCTTCTGTGAACACAGAACAGAAGTATTTGTTTAGCACATTTGCTTTCTCCTCATCACTCTCCACATATTGGTTCCCAGCATCTTTTAGCCTAGCAATTCCATTTTTTATCTTCCTCTTTTCACTAATATATCTGAAAAAATTTTTATCTCCCTTTTTTACATTTTTAGCCATTTGTTCTTCCGCCTGTGCCTTCGCCAAACGTATCTCTCTCTTGGCTTCTTTCAGTTTCACCATGTTGTCCTTTCTGCTCTCTTCTTCTTGGTTTTTTTTATATTTCATGAACGCCAACTCTTTCGCCTTTATTTTCTCAGCCATATCGGCTTCCTTTTTCTCTTGTTTTTATTAATTTTCTTCACATAAATGTCCGTAGCCATTTTTATCGCTCCTTTCAGCTTAGACCACTGTCTTTCCACTTCTCTTATGTCCTCCCATCCTAACAGCTCTTTCTTCAGGTACTTTCCCATTGCATTAAAGTCCGTACGTTTGAAATCTAGGACTTTAAGTATCGTGCGGCCGCTCTCCACTTTAGCCGTTATATCAAACAAACCGTTTGATGATCGCTACTTCCCAATGCATAGTCAAAGGAAGCAAGAAGCTAAACAGGTCTAATACTATACAGTACAATATTGACAGAGGCAGGTGGCATTTATTAAGGCCACAGCTTTCAAAGATCAGAGTCCACTTTGGTCAATAAATAGGTTTAGTCTGTAAGGTACTACCTGCCACTGTCAATTCTGTTACACCAGATTAGGATGGTTAGTCCTTTTAAAGTTTTTGTAAAATGCAATACATTTCCATTCTTTCTTGTTCACATCAGTGTTTGGTGGCTTCTGGAGGTCTGAAGAAGAAAGTAGAATCAGCAAGTCCAGCACCTACTTGTAACAAAATAAGCTGCAATTTGAGAATAAGATATAGTGCTAATTAATTTGGTTTAAAAGTCAAACCAAAACTAAAAGGTGCTCATCAAGGAGCAATTTTCAAATTGCCCACTCATGTCAGTGGGTACAACCTTGTACCCGAAACTTCCACGGGTACAAAACTGCTTTTCCTGGGAGTAAAATTTTTATAGGAAACTAACACAGAGACTTAAACTTTAATCTAGGCACTCGATTAATTATCCAATACAATCTAAGTATGCCTTTGGGAACACCTCAGGCAAAAAATACATGAATCCTGATGTGCACTTTCAGCCAACCCATTTCCAGTAAATGTTATGGGCATACCCTAATGCATTAGCACATGCTCATCATCATGAATGTGTTACTTTATTACAAGTCCTATTTAATGCAATGGGTCCTACTTATTAACATGCATTAATGATTTTAGGGCACATTAGTAATTCCAACTGCTAATGGGGTCATTTACTTTTTACACAAGTGACTTTGAAAATTGCCTTCGTAATGGAATTGATATACAACTGGAATCATCACAGTATTCTTTACCACTGGATTTTCAGAAATGCTCTTCCGGAGGTTGTAGTAGGCGAGAGCACAGTAAAGGGGTTTAAGGAAGGTTTGGATAGGTACCTAAAGGATAAAGGGATTGAGGGGTACAGATAGCAGCAGAAGTAGGTTATAGAAGTAGAGGTAGATTATAAAGGTCAAAAATTCACTTCACAGGTCAAGGACCTGGTGGGCCGCCGCGGGAGCGGGCCGCTGGGCGAGATGGACCTCCGGTCTGACCCAGTGGAGGCAACTTCTTATGTTCTTATGTTCTATGATATTCTGAGAGGTTTGAAAGCTCTTTCCTATCTAAGGACTGGAAGGTTAGGAAAGTTTTTGAACCTGAGGAAACTGCCACATATTCTGAGAACCTCTTCTAAAGCAAAGGAGGAGTTCTGAAGCATTTCAGCAATGGATTACTGAAATCCACCAATGGCTCCCTCCCAAAAAGAAAACACCACAGAATGACAAATGTCTGTGTACTGGAAAGGATTTGCCCAAAGTTTGTGCCAAAAAAGTCAGTTATTTCTTGAGAGATCTCAGGCAAAAATCAGTGAAGTCTTCTCAAACTTGAACCAGACTGAAATGGTAATAAAAAGAAAAAAAAAAGTTGATATCTTTTTCATTGGACTAACAATACATTTTTTTTAAAACTAGTCTCAAAGGAAAAACCTCCTTGGATTAAAAGTGAGCAAAAGATGACAAATATCAAAATATTGAAGTGAAATATGAAAGAATTCCAATGGCAGTCTCACAGGGAAAGGTAAGGATGGAGGGTGAGAAACAGGAAAGGATGGATGGGAGATCAGATGGTGACAAGCAGAATCATTTTATGGTTTATAATGTAACAAGAAACCCAGATTTTTGATGAGACGTCTTTTGCATTGTATTTGACATGAAGCAGACCAAATGGTTAAAAATGGTGGCGTATGCAAATTGCTGAAAACTAGCCTATATTTATAGTTTAGCTGTATTTGATATGCCACCTATAAAACTACTTATCTAAGTGGTGTGTAGTAAGAGGCCTAGGTTAAGCTATGTAGCTACACTGCCAATTTGAGCAATCTCGGAGAGAGCAAGAACCAGAAGGCCTTGAGCATGCACAGATGCTCAAGGCCCAGGAAAGAGGCAGGAACTTCTTTCACCGGCACCAGCACATCCGGTGGGCTGCGTGCTGGTGCCAGATGGGGGGTAAGATTGAATGCTGTTCGGGCGGGGGGTGCCGGTTCGCTTGGGGGGCGTTCACAAATCGAGTCAACGCTTGGTTTGTGAGGCAAGATTTGCAAGAATGTTTTGCTCGTCTTGCAAAACACTCGCAAACCGAGGTTTGACTGTATATGCATTGTGACAAATTATTCTTGCATGACTTACTATATATGTGTTGTGCTTAACCATGCATATTTTATTGATGACCATATTATTTACCATATTTTTTGCTCCAAAAAAGACACCCTTTTTTTCTCGAGAACTGAGGCAGGCATTCAGAAGTGGCACGCGCCCATGCAGTAGCGCACTTGTGCGTCACTGGCCCTGACATACTGGTAATCAGCAGGCAGCTGTCCAGCGAAGCACCAGAGGCCAGAACAATTAGGAAGTGTCACGGGCACAGGCATTAGCACGCTTGTGTGCTGTGGGCCCCGACATATTCAGCAGGCAGCCATCCACCGACCACCACAATTTAAAGGTACTGCCGGGAGGGGGGGGGGGGTCTGGGAAGGAATTTAAAGGTGCTGGGGGTATGTAAAAGTGATGATTTATTGGTGGGGCTGGGACAGAATTTAAAGGTGCCGGAGGGTATGTAAAAGTGATGATTGATTGGGGGGGGGCTGGGACAGAATTTAAAGGTGCTGGAGGGTATGTAAAAGTGATGATTGATTGGGGGGGGGGGGGGCTGGGACAGAATTTAAAGGTGCCGGGGGTTATGTAAAGTGATGATTGATTTTGGGTGGGGGGGGCTGGGACGGAATTTAAAGGTGCCGGGGGTATGTAAAAGTGATGATTGATTGGGGGGGATCTGGGACGGAATTTAAAGGTGCCAGGTGGGGTATGTAAAAGTGATGATTGATTGGGGGGGGCTGGGACAGAATTTAAAGGTGCCGGGGGTTATGTAAAGTGATGATTGATATGGGGGGGGGGGGGCTGGGACGGAATTTAAAGGTGCCGGGGGTATGTAAAAGTGATGATTGATTGGGGGGGATTTGGGACGAAATTTAAAGGTGCCAGGTGGGGTATGTAAAAGTGATGATTGATTGGGGGGGGCTGGGACAGAATTTAAAGGTGCCGGGGGTTATGTAAAGTGATGATTGATTTGGGGGGGGGGCTGGGACGGAATTTAAAGGTGCCCGGGGTATGTAAAAGTGATGATTGATTTGGGGGGGCTGGGATGGAATTTAAAGGTGCCAAGTATACAATTTGGCTCAGATTGGTTTTTTTTTGTTTGTTTTCCTCCTCTAAATCTGGGGTGCGTCTTATGGTGAGGTGCGTCTTATGGAGCGAAAAATACAGTATGTTTTTATGATCATATTAATACAGATGTGCGTTTTGTTGGATATTTATATTTACTGTTTTAACCTATGTTATCATTTTTCTTCACATTTTATTTTTATATGTACGTTTCTATTTCTATTTTTATTTTATATGCTCATGTATATTTTAGGCACCTGAGGCAGGCCGTAGAGGCCGAAACACGTGCCTGTCAAGCCATCGCATAAGACTTTGTGATTTGAAGAATAAAATTGCACACCAACAATATTCTGGACCTCCACTGTTGTTTGTTGGGGCTACATTTAGACTAGAAATTTAATGTCAGTGGTCGGATAAGGCCCTGGAATTGAATTTCCAGGTTTGCTGGTGACTGTGGGAAATAGATGGGCTGCCTCCCATGGTCTGAATATCGGGTCCTGCGTGTATAGCCTGGATATGCAGAGGTATCCAAGGTGTCGGGCTTTCACTCATATACATTTGTACAAATTCATGTATATGTGCATCAATTAATCCAGAAAATAGGGGCGCATACTAAACAGCAGGTGTAAACGTTAGGCATATCCTTTTCCTGGGATAATTTTTAAAGCAGAATTTCACACAAACTTTTATTCTGAAAGTCTGGCAAAGTCCACACACAGAAAAGTATGAGCGTCCTTCCGATGTGTAAGATACTACCTTCTGTACAATGACTCCAGAGCAAAAATTAAATAAATCTTCTTACGCAACTAGAAGATCTTTGTTGTAAAAAAGGAGGACATAGTCAAAATTTGACAACTTAAAATAGGAAGGCATTTGTTATCTTTACTGCTCCGAAATCTACATTAACAGGCTTGCTTATTTATATTCAGCTGTTGGGAGCATTCACTTGCATACTCAAGTGACATCCTGTGGGATGCCTGTGCAAAAATCACCCTTAATGTAACAGAGTTGGCTCTGATTCAGGCATCAGGACAAATGAATAATGGTCCACAGGGTGAATTAGTACTAAAAATAAAATATCAGACCAACCTTGTGGTTTATGCCATACTGCTACTAGCTGCAGTGTAGGAGACCCATGTTCAAATGATGAGGGCCTGTACAGTTCAGCAGATTGCAAAAAATATGCTTGTGAATTCCTGAACGGATGTACTCCACTGTTTGCCCTGCCAATGCAAGATGTGCATCTTTAAGCCTGTAGCCTGCAGGAGATGCTGAAGTCTTTTGGGATGAGAATAAGGTTCAAAATGTATATGCACTTATAGCTGTCTATGAGGCTCTAACTGTGGCACTGACATTAAAAAACCAGAAATGGAAGATTCGATTCTTACCTCGTTAATCTTCTTTCTGTTATAAGACATAGGATTCTGTACCATAGCTGCTGCTTCCCCAAAGTCGTGAACTTTGCAGAAGGGTGTCACTCAAATCTTCCTCTTCTTCAACAGTGGAGAAAAGCTCCCCCTTCAGTTAGTACCAAAGCAAACAAACTCCACTGAAACAGAAGAAACGAAAAAGAGGGGCACAGGGAACGTCCTCAGCAAAAAACAGATTCTGTTCTACTCTATAACTTAAGACAAGAGAACAATGATTAACATCAACAATGAACAAATTAGCCTCATGAGTAGCTAGGAACCAACCTGCTATGTGCACTCAGGAGAACCCTTCAAGACCCCAAAGGAGAAAGGGAATAGGTGCCTTCATGTTCCTGTAACTTTGTTTCTTTTTAAACTTAAAGACAGGAGACGTCATCCCATGAGGGACACTGGCAATGTCCGAGACAGGAATCAGGAGAATCAAAAGTTGTACAGGGTAGGCTGTACAGAATCTTACAGCCTTACAACAGAAAGAAGATTAATGAGGTAAGAACCTAATCTTCAATTCTGTTGCAATGACATAAGATTCTGTACCATAGCTGATGTACCAAAACAGTGCCAGACATCTAGGGAGGGACAGATAAGTCTGCCCACAGCACTGAGGACCCAAATACGGCATCCTCTCGAACCGGTACATCCACTCTGTAGAATTTTATAAAAAGATGTGGAGTAGTCCAGGTAGCAGCTCCATAGATTTCAACAGGTGAAATAGCCCATGATTTCACCCAGGAAGTAACCACGCCTCTAGTCGAATGAGCGGCGATGGAAATAGGGGGCTTTTTCCCTTAAACAATGTAGGAAGAAAAAAGTGCTATATGAATCCATCGAGCATTTGATGCTAAGAAGCTGACTTGCCACATCTTGATTGACCAAACAGTACAAAAAAGGGAAAGAGAATCATTGATCCTCACCAGTGAGGACATCCAGCCTCCGCAAAATCCTTTCTGCTTCGCTGAACCAATGAGAAAAAAGGTGGATAAAATGAATCTTTTGATTGACATGGAAGGTAGAAACCACCTTAGGCAGAAAAGAAAGTACCATCTGCAGAGAAAAAACTGGACTCTGTAAAACGAAGGAACTGTTCTTTGCAGGAGAGCACTTGTAACTCTTGAGAACCACCTCACAGAGACAATGGAAATCAAAGACAGACTTGACTGTAAGATTCAAGAGGGACACATTCAGCAGTGGATTCTCCAGATCCCAAAAGAGACCCTGTAGATCAACATTGGGGTCCCATGATGGAAACGGTTGAGGCAATGAAAGACATAATCTGAGCGCCCCACTCAAGAACCTACCACTAGACCTGCCTTATACCCTGTCCCGACCTACCACTAGATCACCGGATGGGGGACAGGGTACAGGGTAGGGTGATGGGCAGAACTGTTTTTACTTGGGTTTTCCTCCTCTACAGGGGATGCATCTTATGGTCGGGTGCGTCTTATGGAGCAAAAAATACGAAAAGTATGGAGCATTATCTGAACAATGTCACTGAAAATTATCACTGATTGCTTATCCAAATAGTGCTGAGGTAGACTGTTGGCAAAGCTCGGAGTTACTTGGTTAGCAGTGGCATTTGGTTTCCTAACCAAATAATTATCCAGATAGATGTTAGGGCTGCAAAAAAGGCTGTCTTAACTTTATCAGAATAGTTATCCGATATCAGTTTGAATATCATCAGCACTTGGATAAGTTCCGATGGCCACCTTTTACTCAGATATGTAGTGCTGGAATCTGGGTACAGCCTGAGCCTGAATATCCAGACAGAAAAAATAAATACTTTTTTTTTTTTTTTAATTCTTTATTCATTTTTAAAACTTCAATTGTGCACAACAAATGATGCATTTACATAAAATATTATCATTATAGCACAATATACTTAATAGAATAAAAACAAGACTTATTTTCTCCCACCCACTTCCCATTAACCAACATCTCATAAAAATACTTTTAATCAACCCTTCAATACTTCTTAACAAATGCCAAAACATACCCCCCTCCCCCCTCCCCAGATGTGCATGTTTTCCTCAGTAAATCAATCTTTACAATATTTAGTTAATGGTTCCCAAACTTCCATAAATTTTTTATAATATCCCTTCTGAATGGCCATAAACTTTTCTATTTTAAAGATATAACATAAGGATTCCCACCAGAATGAATAATTTAATCTATCCTAATTTTTCCAATTCTTTAAAATAAGCTGCATGGCAACTCCCGTCATTATAAACAAAAGTTTATTATTTTTTGCTGAAATTTGACTTTTTGCCCTCATAGATGTTCCAAATAAAACGGTATCATATGATAATGCCATTGGATTTTCTAATAAATTATTAACCTGATCCCAAATCGAAAATCGAAAAAAAAAAAAAATAAATCCTAATAGTAGTCAGGATTAAAAAAAAAAAATTACAAACACTCAAAACATTGATCACTATGGGCTGAATATTGGGAAGATTATTATCTACAACTCACTTATAAGTCGTTGAGGAGGAAAATAACCAGGAATCAAAAGGGCGAGGAGGAGGAGGGAGAGGACCTGGGATAGTAGAGCAGAGATGAAGCTAAGAATTGTGGATGAAGAGAAGAGAGGACCGAAGATTGAGGAGGGAAGCCCCAGTACATTTTACTTTGCACCTGACTCAAGCCTCCTGCTTGAGGTTCTTACAAAGATCAGCACAGAAGCATTACAATTTATTTACGTGCTTACATCTAAGCCTTAAAAAAATTGAGACTATGGGCTCCTTTTACAAAGGCGCGCTAGCGGTTTTAACGCACATTTAGCGCGCGCAAAAATGCCGTACGCGCTAGCCGCTACTGCCTCCTTTTAAGCAGGCGGTAATTTTTCAGCTAGCGCACACTAATCCTGTACATGCGCTAAAAACGCTAGCGCACCTTTGTAAAACGTGCCCTATGAGAATGTCTCCTTCAAGCTGCCATTTATTCTGATCTATATCTCATTCTTAATGATTTTGTTTGTTTTAACTGCCAGCTAAGTATCCATCTTTTGAGGTGTGGGAAAGCTAAATCACAGCAAGCGCCAGTGAATCTTCTCCTTATTACAGTGAGAAATCTTTCAATATCTTCAAGACTTACATTCCAGAGAAACCCCACCTTTCAAACACATAATAACCAGAAGTATGCCTGAAACCAAAACAAACAGAAGCCTTTTACTTAGTCATGTTTTTGGCAGCATGTTAAAAGAGCCTCTGGTTATCATTATCTCATGGGTTATTCAGGCTCTTCCAAAAACTCATTCTAGGTTTTTATGGTGCAGGGAGATCAAGAGGCATTGAGAGAATTAGTTACCATGCCAAGAATGTGTTTGCTTTATTATGTGCATCTGAAAATGTTTTTTCTTTTGTTTGAAATTAGTTGATTTCTAGTGTTTTTTTTTACTTTTTAAAAAGAAAATGTATGCATCTTTTATTGTACAGTAGTTAGCTAACATAAGAACATATAAGAACATAAGAAATGCCTTCACCGGATCAGATCGAGGTCCATCAAGTCCAGCGATCCGCTCACGCGGCGGCCCATTTAGGTTCTCTATTATGAAAACCTGAAATTACCATATCCCTCAATATGATTTGCAAGAAGGTGTATATCCAACTTGTGCTTGAAACCCCGAAGAGTAGTCTCCGCCACAACATCCTCAGCTGTTTGCTGTTCTATTGGTGAATATCATATTCGGGTTTTTCAAGTAGTCAATGCCAGGGCTGTGAAGTTGGAGACACGGAGTCTGAAGCAATTTTGAGTGGAGTCAGAGTCCATAAAAAAATGTACAACTCAGACACCAGGTTTAAAATAAAAGCTTACAACAGTATATTGCATCTTTTCATTTGACAGCATTTTTTGGTTCAACTTCTTTGTTCAAACATCAAATAAATATATTTTGTGGGCTATTAATCCTAATTTTGAACCTAAAGAAATATCCTATATCTGTAATGAATCAAATTTCTCCAAGATACATAGTAAGAATTGATTCAAAGGTTTGGTATGCGAACTCTACAGCCTTGGTGAATGAACTACAAAGCTATTATCATCTTTTAACAAAAACATAATTAAAAAAATAAAAAGGGGTGGGCCATAGGATATGTGAGTATGTTTGAACAAAACTGTATTATTTCAGGCAATACTGCTGGAGCTATTGCATTTATAGAAATCAAATCAGTAAAATTAAAGCACTGATACTGTGGATGCTCATTACAATACACCTGTTCAAAATGTGTAAATTCTGAGGGCTGTCTCTGCACTTATAGAATAGAGAAAACAACATAGTAAAATTTGTTCTTACCTATTTTCTTTCCTTTAATCCTACTAGACCAATTCAGACCTATGGGTTATGTCCCCTTACCAGCAAATGGAGGCAGAGAATGCGATGATTCCACTAGGATTCAAACATGAGTGAATGGCACCTAATTAATTAAATAACCAAGGAGAGGGGCAGCCAGAACCCTTCCAGGATGCCAATTCCAAAGCAACTAAAAAAAAAAAAAAAAAAAAAGACAACCACTTAAGGAGAAAAGTACATACATGCAAAATTAACCCAACTCCACAAGGAAGGGGTCAGTATTTCTAAAACAGAACCATAAAACTGACTGTTGGCAATCTAAGGTCCCCAAAAAACTGGCATATTCTTCCATCTTCCAGGACAGTTCCTGGACTGATCTAGCAGGAGTCAAGGAAACAAAATTAACAGTTAAGAACAAATGTCATCTTCCATATCATCCGGCTAGACCAGTCCAGACCTATTGGAAGCACTAAAGATCTTAACTCACTAGGCAGGAAAACACACAGCCCCCTCAAGGACTTCCTCACCAAAGGTAGTGTCTCATCCATCTCAGATGATAAAACCAGTGGACTGAAGACTACAACACTGCCCTAAAATATTCTCAGGAGCCACCACTCTCATTTCTATCCAGGATGTTGCCTGAGCTCTGGTACAATGTAAATTGAATCAATAGCTGTTTTAATCCAAAGTGCAATGTCCAACTTAGAAACACGATGCCCCTTATGAGAACCATGGAGTATGACAAAAAGATGATTTGATAACTGAAAAGGATTAGTGACTTCCAGGTAATGGACAACTCTGAAGTCATCCAGCTTTGAAAGAAACTGAGAAGAGCCAGATACCAAGGACTTCAAGAACAGAGGACAATTGCCCAATTCAGGTGAAAAGACAAAACCTCTTCAGAAGGAAGGATGAAACCATCCATGAGAAAACAAATCAGAAGAGAAAACTAAAGGATCTCTACAAGAAAGAACCTGAAGTTCATTGATCATCCTAGCTGAGAAAATGGAAACACGGAAAACAGTTTTAAGCTTTTTTTTCTGAGGCTCAAAGCAAGATTCAAAAGGAGATACAGGAAGGGCCGACAGGACTAACAAGATCACACTGAAGTACCACCACACAAAGCAGGGGTTGGATCAACTTAAGTGCCCACAGGAAATTTAATCAAGTTAGGCTGTAACAGATGAACCACCCACTTTGCATCTGAAACAGGGCAGTGCTGCTGAACTTTGAAAGATTTCACAGCTATCTTCTGATCAAAGCCTCTTGCAAAAAACGCCAAAATAACTAGAATGTCCACTTGCCAAGGAAAGAATCCCCGATTTGAACTCCTTGATTCAAACATCCTGATATAAGCCAAGAAGTGACAGATTTCCATACCTTCAATAAAGTGGCAATTCTGGATAGAGAAAGACTTTTCTCTTTACACAATGATTTTCAAGGGCCAGGCTGTAACTCAGAAGGAATCTAGATCTTCCAGGAGAATCAGGCCATGAAGTTGAATGCCCGGGCTGCTCGGCAGGGAATTGGAGGACCTACAAGGATGCAACAAAGATCCATGCACGAAGGCTGGAGAGGCCAATCAGGTACAACCTGAATGACTAGGAACTGATGCCTCTCGATTCTGCAACCACCAAACCAAAGTGGCCAAGGTGGAAAGATGTAAAGAACCTGAAGTTTGGATCACAGATGCACTAGAATGTCCAGGCCACAAGACCCTATCTCCTTCCTCCTGCAAAGGAGCAAGGTCACTTAGCATTGAGCCATGTTGCTCTGGCACTCATTGCTGGATGATGTGTTAAGAGCAATTTGCACAGTAAGGTGTAAAAAAAGAAAAAAAAAAAAGTTTGGATAAGTTCCTGGAAATAAACTCCATAAACTATTATTAAGGAAGATTTTGGGGAGTTACTGCTTATCTCTTGGGGGTTGATAGCAAGGATTTTTGCCATTTCTTGGCATTCTGCCAGAAAATCTGCTGTGTCCACCCTACCTTTTGTTTAATCCTTATTTGTTCTTTCCTTTCAAAAATATTGTAGTTCTTCCCCCTTCTTTTTGTGCCAGTACAGTCATATGTTTTAATGCCTAGTTGTTGTTGTCTGCTGTTTTTGTTCAGATTTTTTTTAATAATGTCATTTTAATATTTGATGTCTTTTTATTATTCTTTCCTAATTGTCTTTACCCCACTCAAATGTTTTATAAATGTTAGCTGCTTTGAAACTTTGAAAAGGCGGGATAATAAAACTTAAATAAACTTGAAACTTGAAAAATGAGGACTCACCAGAGTCTTACCCAGGGGAATTAATACCTTCTTTTTCCTACTGGCCTTATCTTTCCTTATGCACCCTAGCATCTTCCTAGCTTTCATCATCACCTTTTTAACCTGTCTGACCACCTTTAGATCATAAAGCCAGAGCAGAATTGTCCCAATTAGAATGATGCGCACCAAAAAAGTGTCCTTCAACTCATCTGATGAATTCAAATGTCTTTATTTGTCTAAAGTTTCATAAATACATCCATGGACTCAATGACCCGATATGAGAAAGAGGGGATTCCCATATGTGCCTTGACTACAACCCTTAGATACCTGATTTGGTTGAGTTTGGCAGCCGCGTTTAGAGGGTTGTGCATCTTTATATTTATGGTTATATGGTTTTGGATACACCTGTTGAAGACTCATAAGACTCCTGAGGCAGGCCGGTTAGGCCGAAACATGTACATGTCGGGCCATTGAGTCCATGAATGTATTTATGAAACTTTGGACGAATAAAGGCATTTGAATTCATCAGATGAGTTGAAGGACACTCTTTTGGTAAGCATCATTCTGATTGGGACAATTCCGCTCTGTCTTTGTGCTTTCGATTTTGTGGTTTTGTTTCCCCTGTTTCATCTTTCACCTTTAGATCATTACATACTATCACACCCAACTCCTGCTTCTCTTTCGTGCACAAAAGTTCTTCACCCCCCCCCCCTAAACTGTACTGTTCCCTTGGAATTTTGCAGCCCAAATGCATGTTCTTCCATTTCTTAGCATTTAATCTTAGCTGCCAAATTTCAGACCATTCCTCAAGCTTCACTAGGTCCTTCCTCATGTTATCCACACCATGAGGGGTATCTACTCCATTGCAGATTTTAGTATCATCCTCACTATATGGGCAAAAATGGCTTCCCCATAAATGAATAGAAAACTCTGTTTAGGTTTTGCTTAAACAGAATCGGAGTAATTCTTGCCTGCAACAATGAGCTTTACATTCATGTGAGCACACTCATTCTGACAGTCAAAAATAAACCATACCACATTTTGCTCATATAGGTCTTTCTCCAGTATCAGGGTGCTAAAACGGATGCAGTTAAACCAAGATCACAAGGCAAATGTGGTTACGCTTCATATACATCATAAATGAAAAACTGATGTGCCTGGCGTGATGGACTGAAGCTGCAGGCTTGAAAATTCTTTTCAGATTGATCATGCTGGCAGCATAACAATTTAGTGTCTGATATATTAAAAAAACACTCTATTTTGCTTGCAGGAAGATATGACTACTGAGCACATTTACCACTGTCAGTTTAAAATGTATGAACATCGCTTATGTGTTTTCATGAGTTACATTTCAATTATGTTTTGCTCCTGAACTTGGAAATTCAAGTCCGATTGCGAGTGAAGTAATTTTATAACCGAGTGCATGCCTAGGTAGTACATGTGGCTACCTGTGAACTTTCAAAATGAAAATTGGTTAAAGCATTTTTTATACTGCCTTTCTGTGGTACAACTGAAGCAATTTGCATATATTATATACATACTTCTGTTCTGAAAATTACTCACTCCCCCCCCAAAAAAAAACAACCAACAACAAGGGAATGTTACATTTATACCTGCTCTTTTCTATGAACACATTTTCATTACCAAGCTCAAATGTAAACCGCTCCCCAGCTCTAACCCCCGGGGATACCTCTGTTCAGTTCAGGTAAAGCTAAAGGCATACAGGATACACGTGTAACTTTACATGCATCTGGACATGCAAACTTATAAATGGAGATTTTCTAAAATAAAGCACAGTCTGGAGTGAGAACCAATTGTCTGGACTTGTAGGTATTATCCTGTGCTTAGTTACACAAGCCATTTATATACATACAGCAATGATTTAAGCATGGAAATAGATGAAACTCAATTCAAGTTGAGCTTTGTTTTAGAAAATCTTTGTATGAGCGAGGACAAATCAAAAATTAAAGGCAATTGTTAAATTACGCGATAACTGGAACAGAGCTAGTGAAATGCCAACATATATATTCGTACATCGTCCGTGTGCGTTGGGATGGGGGAAGCCACAGGGGCCATGGCCTTCCCAAAGATTGGCGGTCGCCTGTGGGTTTCTGCCCATCCATCCCCCTCCCAGCGCTGTACTTTGAAAATCTTCGGGCAGCTGCCGCACAGCGTCAATGAGCAAGCCTGCCCCCGGAAGTTGAATGAAGGGTTCCGGGAAAGGCCTGCTCGTTGACGCTGTGTGGCAGCTGCCTAAAGATTTAAAAGTACAGTGCCGGGAGGAGGCAGGTGGGGGAGTCCGGAGCTAGTGAGAGGTGCCGCAGGATTTTGCAGGCTAGGGCAGAGCCTTTGGGCCCCCCACCCAAACAAAACTGTGTTCCGCTGCCTATGCGTTGCCCGTTGGATAGTTCGTCCACACCCAGTGCAACGCTCAGCCTTTAGTCATATGGCAACCACGAGGTCAGAAACACGGACGCTTCATTGCAAGATTGCACCAGTAGCGTGCAAAGGGAGTGAAACCTATGGAAATTCACCATCGGATATTGACTCGGTATTGACATAAACCTTCCATTAATTCATGGTGCTCTGAGTAGGTAAAAAGATTTAAAGTGGGAACAACATGTGTAACTGACAAAGGTCATTCTGGTCACCCATCAACATCACGAACACAAGAGCATACTGACAGAGCGCATGCCTTGATTAGAGAAAACCAACGGATAACAAAAAAAAGTTCTGGCCGATTGCACAGGTCAGAGCTCTTCACTCATTTTTAAGGGAAAGGGACTTGCGTACTGCCTTTTTGTGGTTACATATTCAAAGTGGTGTACATATTTACAGGTACTTATTTTGTACCTGGAGCAATGGAGGATTAAGGCCCAAATTCTGTAACCAGCGCCTATTTCGGAGGCGCCCAACTAGATAGGCGCCTATCTAAATCGAATAACAAGCTCAATTAAGCTTTTTAATCAGCACTGATTGAAGCACAGGCGCCTATCAAGAAAAGCGCGATTCTGTAACAAGGCGCCTCCAAAAATTTAGGCGGCCTTCAAAAAATAGGCGCTATGCGTGTTAGGAGTGGGTGTGGCTATGTGTTAGACGCCTTCTTAAAGAATCGCTGCTCTTAAGCGTGCTTAAGCGCTCGCATGGGCGCCTAACTTTTAGTTCTGCCTAGAGCTGGCCTATTTCTTGGGTGCCTCCAAAATAGGTTCCGCTCAGCGTGATTCATTAAACAGCAGCCAATTTGACATGAATCGCGCCTAACTTTTGGGCGCTTCTTATAGAATTTCCCCTTAAGTGACTTAGCCAGGTTCACAAGGAATAGCGCTATAACCTCAGGGTGCTAAGGCAGCAGCTCTACCACTGGGCTACTCCTCACCTCATTTGCATTCAAAGTCACGGCCGCTTTGAATCCAAATGAGCTGAAAGAGAGCCACAAAATTATCTTCCCATGCAGAGTTGCAACACTGCTTCCTAGGAAGAGACAATGACATCCATCCCTTCAAGTCCACTTTTAAACTTTTCACTGGGGGTATCCTCAAGAAGGTAGGCATTTCTAAACGCAGTCTCTTCTTCTATTAAGAAATGCCTTGTCCTTCAAGCATTCAACCCTTCTCTCCATCCATTTCCTGATTTCAGTCCCAAGCTTGGGAAGAGAGGCAGAGAATAGTTAAGAAAAAAACAGAATGACCTAAGGGCCGCTACGTGAGCGGACTGCTGAGCACGATGGACACTGGTCTGACCCAGCGATGGCAATTCTTATGGGGGCCTTACCAGAGGTCTTAAAGGACCATCACTGGGCCCCAGGCCTTGCACTGAAGAACACATATGAAGCTTTTTTGCCTTTCAGATGCTATTGATTCTATATTGTTTAAATATGGAAACTGTAAACTGCTATGATGTTGCAAATAGAGATTTGCATGGGGATAGAAATCCCACCCAACCCTGCCAGGATCCTCTCCGTCCCCACCAGGATCCTCTCCATCCCCACTCGTCCCCGTCAGGATCCTCTCCGTCCCCACCCGTCCCCGTCAGGATCCTCTCCATCCCCACCCATCCCCGCAAGGAATTACCTCCATCCCCGCCCGTCCCCATAAAAACCAGCAATTACTTCTGACAGGATCATCAATTCCACAGTTTCTTTTGTGTTTGCGCTGCTGTTTTCCTTGTGGAATCCCTTTGGTGGGACTCTTTTTTTGTTTTCTGTTCAGGTAATTAACTTATAAACCCCCTCTTTTACTAAGGCTGCCGTGTCCATTATATTATATGGACAAACCTGCTTCCAAAGCCTTCCATCCCCGTGGGAGTCCTGTTGGCTAGAGGGGGGTCCCCGTGGGCCAGAGGGGGGTCC
The DNA here is from genome assembly GCF_902459505.1 of Geotrypetes seraphini. Taxonomy (NCBI): domain Eukaryota; kingdom Metazoa; phylum Chordata; class Amphibia; order Gymnophiona; family Dermophiidae; genus Geotrypetes; species Geotrypetes seraphini. Next base: position 148,078,130 of record NC_047092.1, on the reverse strand, counting down.
CCGTGGGAGTCCTGTGGGCTAGGAGAGATTCCCGCGGGACCCCCATGGGACCCGCGGGATTCCCGCAATCCCCATTCCCGTGCAGACCTCTAGTTGCAAATGGCAGTGCAGAAACTACTTTGTTTTCCTTTTGTGTTGTTTTGGTTGTTTTCCAGTCTCTCCTATTGGTAAATTGTAGTTCCTTTCCATTTCTCCAGAAACTGTAGCCTTGGTTTGTAAACTGCCTTACGTCTTTATTATATACTTACTGATTTGATTGCATTTGTTGAAAAGCAGTATACACACAAAACATACTAAATAAACATAATCACAGATTAATGTAACCAAAGCAATGTTCTAGTACTAAACAGATGGGATTGAGAATAGAGAATGACATGGGGACAAGTTTGGCCCCGTCCCCGCAGGAACTAATTTTCCCCGTCCCGCACCCGTAAGTTATTTTGCTGCCTCTGTCCCTACCCCATTCCTGTAAGCTCTGTCTTAACCACACAAGCCTCGAACACTTATGATTCTAAAGTGTTTGAGGCTTGTGCAGATGAGGACAGAGCTTAGGCTTTGGTGGAATGAGGCATTATGACATCACAATCTGAGCTCTAGAATGTTGCTACTTATGATTCTAAAGTGTTTGAGGCTTGTGCAGATGAGGACAGAGCTTAGGCATTGATGGAATGAGGCATTATGACATCACAATCCAATCTGTACAATGTTGCTACTTATGATTTTAAAGTGTTTGAGGTCTGTGCAGATGAGAACAGAGCTTGCAGGAATGGGGCAGGGACAGGAAAATAACTTGTGGGGATGGGAAAATGAGTTCCTGTGAGGATGGGGAAAAATTTGTCCTCGTGTCATTCTCTAATTGGGAATAAGAGCTCCTACAGCAATTTCCAACACCACCTCTAACATGGATGCTCTCTTTGATCTCAAGCAAATCTCCAGGAGACGAGGAGTAAAACGGCAGCTGCTAAGTAGGGAAGCCACGGTTCAAATCCCACTATTGCTCAATGTGATCCAGCAAAATCCAACATGGGGGAATCAAGGCTGGGCAGACTTTACCTGTCTCTTGCCATTTGCAGGACACAGACTGTAGAAATTTCGACAACTCCAGTGTGTTAGATCATTTTATTGTCACAAACTGCAAAAAGGGTGCTATACAGCTTAGGAGGGAAGGAAAGGCAAATTGAATACTGTCAGCAATACTTACGCCCTCTTCTATCTATCTAAAGGAAAAACAAAAAATATATACTTCCCCCTCCGAATTTGCGGTTTCAGCATCCGCAGATTCGGTTATTCGCAATTTTAAAACAAAACAAAAAAAAACATTTAAATTTTTCAAGCTATTTAAGCCCGAGACTACGATAGGAGCTCAAGGCAGCCATTTCCTATGAGCGATCTGCATGGGGCAGAAGCGTGGGAAGATAGTTCCTGCCCCAAAAACCCGCTAGACCACCAGGTAAGGCTTAAGGGGGGGCTTACAGGGCTTAAAATAGCAGGGGGAAACGGAGATTAGGGGCTGAACCGGCCTGAATATTATTTGCGGTTTTTTAATATTCGCGGGCCGGCTCTGCCCCTAATCCCCATGGATACGGAGGGAGAAGTGTATTTTCTACCTTTTTTGTCATCTCTGGTTTCTGCTTTCCTAGTCTTCTCTTTACTCTACATTACATCCAACGTGCGCCCTCTTTCTCTGTCCCTTCTATTTTTATTTTTCTATCTCTACTCCCTCCCCCATGCTCTGGCATCTCTCTCTTCTCCTTTCCTTCCCACCCCAACTCACCCCATGGTCTGACATCTGCTTTCCTTCCCCCATGCCCTGGGTTCTCTCTCCTCTCTTCTCCTTCTATCTCTCCCTCCATGGTCTGGCATCTCCTTTCCTTCCTTTTCCTCCCTCCCTTCCCAATGGTCTGGCATCTCAGTCTCCTTCCCTTCCCTCCCCCCATGCCCTGGCATCTCTCTCCTCTCCTTCCCTTCCATCTCTTCCTCCCCCTCCTTGATCTGGCATCTCTTTTCCTTCATTCCTTCCTTTTCCTCCCTCCCTTCCCCATGGTCTAGCATATCTCTTTCCTCTCCTCTCTCTTCCTCGGGTCTTCCTTTTCCCTCCCTCCCTCTCTCCAATCGTATGAAGCATTTTTCTCCCCCTCCCTCCCTCTCTCTCTCTTTGTCACCCCCCAGTTGGCAGTGCAGGGTTCAGAACTCGCTGCTCTTGCTAGCGTCGGGCCTTTCTCTCTGCTGGGTCCCACCTACTTCCTGTTTCTGCAAAGGCAAGGCCAGATGCTGGCAGAACAGTGAATTCTGAATGCTGCTGCTGCTGCCAGAAAAAGTTCCCAGAGTCAGACCACAACGCCGGCCCTTGCTCAGAGCACACACTTATGGGCTGCACCCAGGGCAGACTGCCAACCACCCCCCTGCACCGATTTGGCACACCACTGCCCAAAGCAATATCTATTCTATTTAAATGTAAGTAGCTTTGAACTACTACAGAAAAGGTGCGAGCTAAATCCAAATTCCTTCCCTTCCCTTTTTCATTTTACAACTTTTTAATGAACATACCAGATAATAAAATAAAGCAACACCCTTACATGCTTGCCCATCTGAAAGCCAGTTTTCCATAAGCAGAAATATTTACTCCAAGTTTCTGGTAAGCTAAGATTTTAACAAAAAACTGGCATGCATCCCAGATAACACACACCTATAAAAGTAATGAGTCTTATTTTAAAAATAATAATCATCACCTTCTGATTTTCACTGCTAATGTTTCGCATCTAATGTTTACAAAAATGGAATAATAATTAAGAGTGAATAAGATAACATCCCAAAAATTATTTTTAAGAACTATCTCATGTCAGCATGTCTATTTGGCAAGCACTTTTAAGCAATAGTTTTGAAAAACAGACGTTAAGATATTATTGAGACCTGAGAGAATATAATTTACCTGAGCTGTTAAATTCGGTAGGCCTTGGAGGATGACCATCACAGGATAAGAAACCTAAAACAGAAAACGGATTATTAAATAATCCCAATGTCTGCTTTTGTTGATGCCTCTATATTTATAAACAATGGATCCCATATTCAAATGCACATATCTGGAGAGCAGGACCTCTTTTGATTTTTTAGTGACACTTATCTGGATAGTGCCACTAGACATCATTATAGACTGCCGCAGTGCTTTCTGGATAGAGCTGGGACAGTATGGAAGCAGAACACTGGCAAAAACAAAAATTTAGGGCCGCGCAGCAATTGCACCAAAGCCCATTCAATTCCTATGGGCTTCAGTGAATTTACCGTGCCGGCTCAAGCTCTTTGGCTTGATAGAAGAGGTCCTAAATTTTTAATTGCAATTAAAAGGTATGTTTTCTCTAAGGGCTTCCGCATCTCGCCACGTCTTGTCAGGTAGAAACCAACGTTTCAGCCACCATGCTGTGGCTTTCTTTAGGGTATGCTCTGAGGTCTGCAGTTTGCCTTTGTAAATAGACAAAGCAAAAGGTATGTTATTATGTTTTTTTCTCTCCACTGTAGCGCCTTGCAACTCTGGGCAAGTCTATTTTTTCGTGAAAAAAAAAAGGAGATGGTGTTATTCTTTATTCCCCTTTTTCTTTTTGTTTTATTCTATTAAGCATAACGTACACAGGCTAGATGACAACTGTACTGTAAAAGATCCATACAGCAATAACAGACTATGGACAATTTCCTGGAAGAAAAGTTCATAGTCTGTTATTGAGAAAGACATGGGGGAAGCCACTTTGCTTGAGATTCAACTGGAGTACCTTCTCTCCTGGCGTCATTATCCTTTTTCCAGTGCGTTGTTCCCGGAGATGGAGGCCGTTGCATCCGAAACAGAGCTCTGTAGAACTGTATAGCACGGACTTTGACTGGCAAACCTACAATGCATATCTACGCCAACGGAGATATGTACCACTCTGTTACTCTATGGGTTCCTTTTACTAAGGTGCGTTAGGGCCTTAACACACGGAATAGCATGCACTAAATTGCCGCGTGCGCAAGACCTTAACGTCAGCATTAAGCTGGCGTTATTCTAGAAACATACCGCATGGTGTAACGTGCAGTAATTTTGTGTGTGCGCTAAAAACGCTAGCGCACCTTAGTAAAAGGAGCCCTATGAATTATAGATGACTTCTCCCTATTTCTGGGTGTTGAATTAGGGGGCTGGACCTCTTTTTTGAAAATAACTTTTGAAAATAATTTTTGATAATTTTGCCAGAAAATTTCACTCGGTAAAGATTATACTGTTTATTTTTGAGTCCTCACCATTGTGTTGATTTTACACACACATATAGTACAAAGCACAAGGTCCAAGGATGTATCATGCTTAATGTACTCTGCTGGGTTATTATGAGCTTCCATCTCTGAGAATAGGAACCTTCTTTTCTGACATGAGTTGTGAATACTGAGGGCCGAACTTACTCATTAATTTTGCATTAGTTACACCCACAAGCGAATTATAAAATAAGTGAATCATATGATCTTTCAAGAAATAATAATTTTTTGTACCCTGGATCGGTAGCATGGAATGTTGCTACTCTTTGGGTTTTGGCCAGGTACTAGTGACCTGAATTGGCCACTGAGAGAACAGGCTACTGGGCTTGATGGACCATTGGTCGGACCCAGTAAGGTTATTCTTATGTTCTTAGGATACAAACCAACCAAAAGGACTCAAACAATCTACCCAACCCCCCTATTCCCCCTCCGACTCGCAAAATTACCAGTTCAGTCTGAAGATAACAAATAGTCCTTAAGATATCCCATGCCACAGCCTATACAGCTTCCTTATACAGTAGACTCTCAGCTATCCGGCACCCATGGGGATTGATGGATGCCGGATAACTGCAGTTTCTGGTTGCTTGAGAGTTACTGTACAAATAGTTTTGTCTCCCTTCCCACCTCATTCTATCATACCTCCTATTTGTAGGTCCAGCATCTGTACTTCCCTTCTTTCTGGGTCACTTTCTCTCTCCAATTCTCTCTCTCTCCTGTAGCAGTGTTTAGGTGTAATAAATCTTGCAAGTAATTATATATAAACAAATCCTGAACTTGTGTCTAGGGAAAATACCATCAAACACAATGTCGAACATCCATGGCAGCTTGTTTTGCTCAAATACATTTGAACCCCCACCCCAACCACCCTTTGGGACTTATCCAGGGGTAATCTCTGGTGGTCTAGGGTATGTAGTGAGAGCTGACTCCCTCTTCTCCTCTCCCATTTGGTTCTGATTGCAAAATGGTGCTGATCACCCCTAGTGGTAGTCTCACAGTACTACCACTAAAGGCCATCAGTGCCAATTTGCAGCGAGAGCTAGACAGTGCAGAAACAGAGGGGTCGGCTCCCACCCTGTCCTCTAGACCACCCAAATTACACCCAGAGAAGACCCAGGAATGCTCAGGGAGGGGCTGTTAACTTAGAGTAAAAGAACTTCAGGAAGGAATGGATAGTTTGGATTGAGGGGTGGGTGATTAAAAAAATTGGGTCAGGTAGGTGCATCGTTGCGGTGATATTTTTGTGGTTGCTGACACAGCATTATATGCAGTGGCAGGTAGCAGAGGCATACCCGCACTATCTGCCACTTCATTTAACTTGGTGACTGCACTACATATGGTAAATGCAGGGCAGATTTTGGACATGCCCCCTGAATTACTACAGGGGAATGCACCAGTGAAGGTGTAAGACTGGTGCACGCTTATTCTCCAGCCCATTCCCTGTTCTCTTTAAAGGATCACAGGTTAAGTTATTCCTTCACAGAAGAGTATGTGGTTCCAGATTATGAATAAAAGAGCTTGGCAGACAGTAGCTCCAACCGTGTGGCACCTGTTGCCTCAGGAAATTAGTTTGTTTAATAGACATTAAAACCTTTTCTAAGCAAGTAAAAACACATTCTTACAGAAGATTTTGAAGGATTAATAAGAGGGGTGGTTAAGATTTTGGAGGGAAGGATTAATATGAGTGGGTGGTTATGTTTATTTATGACTGTCCTGGTTTTGTTTTATGATTGTCATTATTTATTCTGTTAAGTCGCTGTAGGCCACAAGATAACAAAAAGTCTGTGAAATTAAAAAAAAAATAAATAAATGTGTAATTCCTTAAGCAGGAGATAACTGAAAAGACTGGATGGGCTGGCTGATCTTTTTCTGCCTTCATCTACTGCATTCTTAATATAAATTCAGGCTGTGTTTTCCAACATGCATTCATTCTTTACCTGCAAATGCTGTCAAGATCTTCTTCAGAGGCCCCCAAGTGTAGAGCAGTCCAACCAGAATGCCTGCCAGATGCCCGATAAAAGACGACCTAAAAAGAATGGAAATCCTTTGTAAGCCTCTGCATTGCAGCTGATTAGGTACTTTCTATACTGCTCATTATTCCAATGCAAGCCAATTAGCCACAGCTTGCTGGCTTCATGATATCTTATGCAGCATTTCACTCAACTCAAAAGAACAACAATTTCTACCATTTTATTGAAAGGCAAGATAAAAAAGCAACACCACCATGGTAAATATGGAACACCTCTGGCTAAAACAAGGCAGTAGCATTTGATGGGTTGAATAGTTTATCCTCAAAAGACAACAGGGAAGCCAGACGTTTGCCTGCTCTGCTTTGTTTTGCTACTACTGCTCAAGCCAAAGTCCAAATGCATATTAATTAGCCTAATATTTAAAAGGTATTTATACAGGTGGCCGCACCTGCTACCCAGATAAATTCCACTGACTGGGCAGAGCTGGAAAACATCTGGATGATAGCCCTTTATAGAATTACCCCCTACATACATAGGAGCCCTTTTACTAAGCTGTGGTAAGCACCGACATGCTTACAGCAGCAAAAAAAGGCCTTACTGTGGGACGGGCTTAGGCGTCCTGCAGTAATTTTGTGAGCATGCGCTAAAAAAATAGATTTTATTTTTTTTAGCAGTGGAGGCAGGTCAGGGGGTGGAGAGTAGAGTAGAGTAGAGGTCTGCACAGGAACGGGGATCGCGGGAATCCCCCCTAACCCACGGGACTCCCCTCTGGCCCACGGGACTCCCACGGGGATGGAAGGCTTTGGAAGCAGGGTTCGTCCATATAATATAATGGATACGTCAGCCTTAGTAAAAGAGGGGGTTTATAAGTTAATAATAGAGGTTAATAAAAAAGCTGACCTAGACCCCTCCATACCATCCAACTACCGTCCAATAGCAAATATCCCTCTCCTCACCAAACTGCTCGAGTCTATCATATCTACCCAGCTCTCTTCCTACTTAGAAAGATTCTCCATCCTCTTACCTTACCAATATGGCTTCAGACCCAACTTCTGCACTGAATCCCTATTGGCCTCTCTAATCTCTAATCTCTAAGGTTCAGCAACTGCATTCTCGTAACAAGTTTGCTGTCCTTCTACAATTCGACCTCTCTGCAGCTTTTGACGTTGTCCACCACGACATTCTAATTTTCCAACTCTCCGAGATAGGCATTAGCTCCATAGTTCTTGATTGGTTCTCCAAATTCTTGCGCTCCCGCTCTTACATGGTTAACATGAGCGGCACCTCATCCTCCCCCTGGACCCCGACTTGTGGTGTCCCACAAGGCTCACCCCTCTCCCCGATCCTCTTTAACATTTACATGTCCTCCCTGAAACTTCTCCAACTATCCCCACTTACGCTGATGACATCCTCGTCCTCCTTGAGACCGACTCGAACCTCACTAACCTCTCCACAAACATATCCTCATGCATAAAGAACCTCCAATCCTGGGCATTCACAATGCATATGAAACTAAACGAGTCCAAAACAAAACTCCTTTGGCTCGGCCCAAAATTAGACCATCTACCTTCCTCCATCCCATTGTCCTCCGGCCCCCCATTACAGCTCGAGTTCTCAAGCAAAGTTCTGGGTGTCACCTTAGACTCTTCTCTATCCTTCAACGAACATCTCCAATCCCTGGTGAAGAAATGCTTCTTCAGCCTTCATGCTAAGGAAAGTCAGACCCTATTTTCACCAAAAACACTTCGCAGTCCTAGTACAATCCATCATCCTCTCCAGATTGGATTATTGCAATTCTATCTACCTCAGCCTAACCAAGAAAAGCCTCCACAGACTTCAGCAGATTCAGAACGCCGCAGCTAAGCTTGTTTTCGCGAAAAGCAAATTTGATCACGTCTCACCACTCCTGTCTAAGCTCCATTGGCTCCCAGTAATCCCCAGGATCCACTTCAAATGTGCGTGTCTGGCCTACAAGATCCTACATGGCATCCTTCCTGCCGTTATCCCTCTATCCTGGAACTCCCCAACCCCTACTTCCTCCAGATCCTCCCAAATTTTTAAACTATCCTTCCCTTCCATAAAAGGTATTTCCCATGCAGGCAAACTTGGGTCATCCCTCCCCTTTAGAATCACTGAGATCTGGAATAACCTCACCTCCCCACTCCGAACCTCAAGCTCCCTCCAACTCTTCCGCAAACACCTAAAAACCTGGCTATTCTCAAAACTGTAACACTTCCCCCCTCTTAGGCCTCTCACCTTCCCCCTTTACACCTAACTCTTTAATCTCTCCACTGTAGTTCCTCTCTCATCCTTCTTCCTGTAAACCGTGCCGAGCTCCGCATTCGTGGAGATGGTGCGGTATATAAACCTAAGGTTTAGTTTAGTTTAGTTTATCCCACTGGTCAACAGTACCAGTCCTGTTGCACAAGAAGCAGATTTGTAGCTTGGCTCTTTAACTACAGGTAAAGCAGAAGCACGCTCAGAAACTTCTGTGTTAATTATTAACAAAGCATCATTAGAAATGACAGATCACACAGCACAAATTGTGATGCGCATGGAGAGTTAAAAAGACTCGATAGCTTCCGCACTGCATTGTGGCCAAATAAATGAGTCTTGGCACAAGACCTTTGCCATCTGCGGTGTGACAAAAAAAAACACCGAGAAGCGATGTGGATGTCGACTTGCATACATGACATCCAAAATACTGACTGCAAGGAACGGCTTGAAATTAAAATCCAGGCAATTTACAACAAATGTTGCTAATGTGACTCATCACCTGCAGGGTGAGGGGCTGGAATAAGGAGAGAAGGGGTGGAAGGTCTACAAATAAAGCTCTAAGGGGCCCTTTTACTAAGCTGAATTAGGCTCTAACGCAGTGTTCTTAAACCACCGGTCCACAGAAATTTTCTGCCAGTCCACAGGGCAGCACATGCATCAGGCTCAAAACAGCATTCTTCAACCGCCGGTCCACGGTGTGATCGATGCAGCATTATCTTCGAGCCAGCTCCCTCTTACTCACTGTTTCAGTGCACAAAGCCATGGGCAGTGGCCCCTACGCGCATCCTGCGCCTGAACTGGAAGCCTTCTCTCTGACGTTGCAACGTTGCCCGCAGCTTTGTGCACTGCGTCAGTGAGGAAGAGGGAGCCGGCCTGAAGATAATACCAGGGGCGGCATAAAATGGCCAGGCGGGAGCAGGTCAGAAGGTAAGGCATAGCATGGAGGGAGGGAGATAACAAAGGTAGGGGAGAATGATTTTATTTTTGAATTTAGTGATTGAATTATGTCAATTTTGAGAATTTACATCTGCTGTCAGTGTGCTTTATATAGTTTAATTTTGTGGTTAACCATTAGGTGTTGTTAATAAGATTATATTGTGTATCTGTGAAAAATGAATGGAAAAAATAGTGTTACAACTAGTACTATTATGGGGCGGGGTCTGGCCCACGACTTAGCCCAGTGCTCTTCAACCGCCGGTCCACGGACTGATGCTGGTCCACAGAATAATTATTTTATTTCTGCCGGTCCATAGGTGTAAAAAGGTTGAAAAACACTGCTCTAATGCATGCCTGATGCAGCTTAAAAAGACAACGTTAGACATTCAAGACAAAGTTAGACAAGTTCCTGCTGAACCAGAACGTACGCAGGTAAGGCTAGTCTCAGTTAGGGCGCTGGTCTTTGACCAGAGGGCCACCGCATGAGCGGACTGCTGGACATGATGGACCACTGGTCTGACCTAGCAGCGGCAATTCTTATGTTCTTATGGGACATGCCTAGTCATTTTGCTGTAAGTGTTAAGCGCCATATTCTATATATGCCGCTTAAAAAAATGGTGATGGGACTAAATCGCGCGAGACAACGGCGCGCCGACAACTGAGCGCAGACAACTGAGCGTAAGGTTGACGGCGCGCCGAAGAAAAGCACTATTTTAAAGGGCTCCGACAGGGGGTGTGGGGGGGGAACCCCCCCACTTTACTTAACAGACATTGCGCTGGCGTTGTGGGGGGTTTGGGGGGTTGTAACCCCCCACATTATACTTAAAACTGAACTTTTTCCCTAAAAAACAGGCAAAAAGTTTGGTTTCAAGTATAATGAGGGGGGTTACAAGTGAGCCAGTGTTCCCGCTAAGCTGCGCTGGGGTGCGCTGGCGCACAAAATATTACCTCGCAGCGCACAAGTTTCTCGTCACAGCGCACACAGTGTAGAGCACAGTTCTTCAACCGCTGGTCCGCAAACAAAATCTTGCCGGTCCGCGAAGGATTCGGTCCCAGCCGCAACGAAAGGCCGGCGTCAGCTGACTTGCAACTTCCTGTTGCAGTCGCTGTGCCAGGACTCCTGCCTTCGCCGGGACTCCTGCCTTCCACCGCGTTTGCCTCCTGCCTTGTCTCCGCACCTCCAGACCAGCAGCGGCAGCTGTGTATGCTTTTAACTTCGGCACAGAGCTGCCCCTAATCAATAGTTTAGCGCGGTTTCATAAGGCAGCCTCGGGGCCTTTGCTAGGCCGGCCCACATCGCATCATCGAAGCGGGCCGGCTATCAAAGGCCCCGAGGCTGCCTCATGAAACCGCGCTAAACTATTGATTAGGGGCAGCTCTGTGCCGAAGTTAAAAGCATACAGAGCTGCCGCTGCTGGTCTGAACTCTTGGGCCGCTGAAGGAGGGCAAAAAGCAGCTGTCCTGGAGGTTTCCCTTCCTCTCGCCTTTACAGGTTCCTTTTTTCCACCTTTTTTTTTTTCCTTCAAACGGCAACGGGCCCCAGCATCGACATCAATCAAGTAAGTTCCACTGTCAATCAAGCGGTTCTGCTCGGCCAAAGCTTCCCCTGTGACATGAGCCACCCTCAGGGGAAAGACAGTGACCCACAAAGGTGAGGGGAAGGGGGGCAGATGATGGAAGTTGGGGGGGGGGGGAGAGAGAGAGAGAGAGAGAAGGGGCAGATGAGGGAATGGAGGAGATGAGAGAGAGAGAGAAGGGGACAGATGAGGGAAGGGAGAAGAAGGGAGAGAGAGCAGAAGGCAGATGGATGTCAGTTGAGAAGGGAGAGCAGATGCTGAATGGAAGTGGGGAAAGAACACATACTGGATGGAAGGAGGAGATAAATAAAGGGGGAAGAAAATAGTAAGATAATGGAGGGGTGAGGGAAAGGGGTGACAAGCTGTGTGTAGACACAGTGAAAAGAGGGAAACGGGACTAAATAGTAAGAAAGAATTTAATTTAGATGGAGGCAGAAAATAGAGAAGGAAGACCAGAGAAGAAAAGGGAAGAGAGAGCAGAGAATGATCAGATCTGAGTGGAGGAAATGAGAAGAGAGATATGCTAAAAACCACAGGGGGGAGGGAAGGATAGAGATGCCAGACCATGAGGGGAACAGAAGGAAGATGATGGATGCTAGACCAAATTGGGGGGTGGGGGGGGGGCAGGAGGAGAGATGGCAGGGAAAGACAGACAGTGAATGGAAGGTGCAGATGCTGGACTGAAGAGACAGAGAAGGTTATCATGCTGCTGTACCGGGCCATGGTACGCCCTCACCTGGAGTACTGCGTCCAGCACTGGTACTTTAAGAAGGACACGGTACTACTCGAAAGGATCCAGAGAAGAGCAACTAAAATGGTTAAGGGGCTGGAGGAGTTGCCGTACAGCGAAAGATTAGAGAAACTGGGCCTCTTCTCCCTTGAGCAGAGGAGATTGAGAGGGGACATGATAGAAACATTCAAGGTACTGAAGGGAATAGACTTAGTAGCTAAGGCAGGGAGAACGAGAGGGCACTCTCTAAAGTTGAAAGGGGATAGATTCCATACAAACGTAAGGAAGTTCTGTGGTAGAAAGCAACATATTTATTTGGCTCATAACAGTGTTCCCTCTAAGCGGGCGGGTGTTGTGAGCAAACTTTTTTCACTGTGAGCTAAAAATATCGGGCGCCAGCAAATTATGAGCCAAATAAATATGTTGCTTTCTACCACAGAACTTCCTTACGTTTGTATGGAATCTATCCCCTTTCAACTTTAGAGAGTGCCCTCTCGTTCTCCCTGCCTTAGCTACTAAGTCTATTCCCTTCAGTACCTTGAATGTTTCTATCATGTCCCCTCTCAATTTCCTCTGCTCAAGGGAGAAGAGGCCCAGTTTCTCTAATCTTTCGCTGTACGGCAACTCCTCCAGCCCCTTAACCATTTTAGTTGCTCTTCTCTGGATCCTTTCGAGTAGTACCGTGTCCTTCTTAAAGTACCAGTGCTGGACGCAGTACTCCAGGTGAGGGCGTACCATGGCCCGGTACAGCAGCATGATAACCTTCTCTGTCTCTTCAGTCCAGCATCTGCCCCTTCCATTCACTGTCTGTCTTTCCCTGCCATCTCTCCTCCTGCCCCCCCCCACCCCCCAATTTGGTCTAGCATCCATCATCTTCCTTCTGTTCCCCTCATGGTCTGGCATCTCTATCCTTCCCTCCCCCCTGTGGTTTTTAGCATATCTCTCTTCTCATTTCCTCCACTCAGATCTGATCATTCTCTGCTCTCTCTTCCCTTTTCTTCTCTGGTCTTCCTTCTCTATTTTCTGCCTCCATCTAAATTAAATTCTTTCTTACTATTTAGTCCCGTTTCCCTCTTTTCACTGTGTCTACACACAGCTTGTCACCCCTTTCCCTCACCCCTCCATTATCTTACTATTTTCTTCCCCCTTTATTTATCTCCTCCTTCCATCCAGTATGTGTTCTTTCCCCACTTCCATTCAGCATCTGCTCTCCCTTCTCAACTGACATCCATCTGCCTTCTGCTCTCTCTCCCTTCTTCTCACTTCCATCATCTGTCCCCTTCTCCCTCTCTCTCATCTCCTCCATTCCATCATCTGCCCCTTCTCTCTCTCTCTCTCTCTCCCCCCCCCCCAACTTCCATCATCTGCCCCCCTTCCCCTCACCTTTGTGGGTCACTTTCTTTCCCCTGAGGGTGGCTCATGTCACAGGGGAAGCTTTGGCCGAGCAGAACCGCTTGATTGACAGTGGAACTTACTTGATTGATGTCGATGCTGGGGCCCGTTGCCGTTCGAAGGAAAAAAAAAAAGGTGGAAAAAAGGAACCTGTAAAGGCGAGAGGAAGGGAAACCTCCAGGACAGCTGCTTTTTGCCCTCCTTCAGCGGCCCAAGAGTTCAGACCAGCAGCGGCAGCTCTGTATGCTTTTAACTTCGGCACAGAGCTGCCCCTAATCAATAGTTTAGCGCGGTTTCATGAGGCAGCCTCGGGGCCTTTGATAGCCGGCCCGCTTCGATGATGCGATGTGGGCCGGCCTAGCAAAGGCCCCGAGGCTGCCTTATGAAACCGCGCTAAACTATTGATTAGGGGCAGCTCTGTGCCGAAGTTAAAAGCATACACAGCTGCCGCTGCTGGTCTGGAGGTGCGGAGACAAGGCAGGAGGCAAACGCGGTGGAAGGCAGGAGTCCCGGCGAAGGCAGGAGTCCCGGCACAGCGACTGCAACAGGAAGTTGCAAGTCAGCTGACGCCGGCCTTTCGTTGCGGCGGGGACCGAATCCTTCGCGGACCGGCAAGATTTTGTTTGCGGACCGGCGGTTGAAGAACTGTGCTCTACACTGTGTGTGCTGTGACGAGAAACTTGTGCGCTGCGAGGTAATATTTTGTGCGTCAGCGCACCCCAGCGCAGCTTAGCGGGAACACTGCAAACTTGCTGGCGCCCGATATTTTTAGCTCACAGTGAAAAAAGTTTGCTCACAACACCCGCCCGCTTAGAGGGAACACTGGTTACAACCCCCCAAACCCCCCAAAACGCCAGCGCGATGTCTGTTAAGTAAAATAGGGGGGTTCCCCACCAACACCCCCCGTCGGAACCCTTTAAATTAGTGCTTTTCTTCGGCACGTCATCAACCTTGCGCTCAGTTGTCGGCGCGCCGTTGTCTCGCGCGATTTTGTCTATGAACCAAAAAAATTTGTGCAGACTAGAATCGCGCTTAGTGCAATTCTCTACAAAGTGAATGTACCTTTTATAGAAGCGCGTTTAGTGCCAGTGTGCAATGCATAACTGAAGTGCAGGCATTTGGGCCAGCTAAAATCAAGCCTACATGTCTGCACCTATGTTATGTGTGCATTGCACATATTCTATAAAAATGCACCTAATATTTAGGAACGCCTCTGATCCGCCCACGATCATCCCCTGGCCAAACCCCCTTTCCATATTCATGCACTTCAATCGAAGCATACTTTTCAACGACTTTCCCACTTGTGCGTGTAATGTTTCATAGGTCCCAATTAGAATTAACTACCAGGTGCTAATTGACAATTATCGGTGCTTATTAGCCCAATTAATCAATTAATTTGCTCATGTACATCGGCTACATAGGAATTGCCGCTGCTGGGTCAGACCAGTGGTCCATCGTGCCCAGCAGTCTGCTCACGCGGCGGTCCCCAGGTCAAAGACCAGCGCTCTAAATGAATCCAGCCTAAACGTTCCAGTTTAGCAGGAACTTGTCCAACTTTGTCTTGAATCCCTGGAGGGTGTTTTCCCCTATAACAGACTCCGGAAGAGCGTTCCAGAACTTCCTTACGTTTGTACGGAATCTATCCCCTTCCAACTTTAGAGAGTGCCCTCTCGTTCTCCCTTCCTTGGAGAGGGTGAACAATGTATGCACATAACTTCAGACACCGTATACAGAATTTGGAAGGTAAATGTGCCTGTGCTGTGTGCTTCAAAATATTTTCGGTTTTTTGAGGGGGCAAGTCTGGAGGCAGAGAATGAGTGATCCTGTGCTAACTGGTAAACTGCAACATTACTGTTTGCTACAAGGTTAGCGCAGAAATAGAGCATATGCATAATACATATGCGCAAACCCTTTATTTTTTAATGGCTGTGTGTCATTAATACAAAAAAAATAGAAAAAGCCAATTTTTACAGCTACAGTAAAAATAGCCTTAGTGCAGGGACAAAACCTTAAGGCCACTTTTTTCTACAGCTTAGTAAAAAAAAAAAATCCCTGAGTTTCTGAACATGAAGGCCAGTCTGGAAAATTAACATCTAAACAAATCAAAGCAGGTAACATAAGAATTGCAAACTGGAACCAGACCAAAACATTCATCAAACCCAGTATCCTGTTTTTAACAGTGGCTGATCCAGGTCAAAAATAACAGGCAGGATCCCAAAAAGTAGATTATTTTCTGTTTGTCCCCCCCCCCCCAACCCGTGGTTAAGTGGTTGCTCTCTATCAAACCCACCCTTCTCCATTAGACTAATAAATTCTTTTCAACTATATTAAAATAATATGAATATAAAAATATAAAAACAATGCGCTTTACAGCTTGTGGTAAAAACAAGTCATCTGTTCAACAATGTGATAAAACGTATGGTTCATAAAACCAGTCTGCTTACAGTGAGAACAATTTGTCTGTTCTCCAATATGAGCTAGCCTGAAATGCGATCAGCTGAACATGTACACTTCTCCCTCACTATTCGTGGGGGTTAGGGGCAGAGCCGGCCCGTGAATAGGGAAAAACTGCGAATAACTTTTGGCCGGCTCTAACCCACCCCTGAAACTTACCCCTTACCTGGTGGTCTAGCGGTGACGCAGGGCAGGAGCTCCATGTTGTAGTCTCGTGAGACCACGGGAACTCGCAGCACAGCTCTGCACGGGGCAGGAGTGTAGGAAGATCGCTCCTGCCCCGTGTTACCGCTTGACCACCAGGTAAGGTCCATGCTCCGATCACCCCCGCCACCTCCGATCGCCCCCACGTCACCTCCGATCACCCTCGCCACCTCTGATCGCCCCCACGCCACCTCTGATTGCCCCCATACCACCTCTGATCGCCCCCCCCCGCCGCCTCTGATCGCCTCCCTCTTCCTCTGATTACCCCACCCCCCCGCCACCTCCGATCGCTCCCACTTCACCTCCGATCGCCCCCATGCCACCTCTGATTGCCCCCATGTCACCTCTGATCACTTCCACGCCACCTCCGATCACCCCCGCCAACTCTGATCGCCACCATGTCACCTCCGATCACCCCATGACACCTCTGATTGCCCCCAAACCACCTCTGATTGCCCCCCCGCCACCTCTGATCGCCTTCCTCTTCCTCTGATTACCCCTGCCACCTCCGATCGCTCCCACGTCACCTCCGATCGCCCCCACGCCACCTCTGATTGCCCCCACACCACCTCTGATCGCCCCCCCAGCCGCCTCTGTTCACCTCCCTCCAAGTCCCAGAGCTATTTTTTCTTGGGGGGGGGGCTGGGGAAAAAAATACGGATAATCGAAACTGCGAACATCGAAACCGCGAATAGGGAGGGGGAAGTGTAGTTGACAATACAAGATAAAGTGGCTTTTTAAAATATGCCTTTGAATGTTGTAGAATCAATGTTAGTATTCATTTTTAATGTTTAATACCCAGTATGAACAAGCAGGTCAAGGCAGTTAAAAAAATATTAGTAGCATGTGTAAGTTTGAAATCTTTTGGTGGCTCTCAGAACTTTCTCGTATTCACAATGCGACCCTTTACATGAAAAAGGTTGGAGATCCTGTCCTATGGGAATTTATTTCAAAGCTTAAATATCCATTGAGCAAAATATTTTCTATTTGTTATAAAGTGTACTATGTTGCAGCTTCATGGCATATCTCCTAGTCTTTGTACCTTTTGAAAAGAGCACACAATTGAAATTTTATAGACCTTTATCGAGTCTTCTCTCAGCCGTCTGTTCTCTAGTCCGAAGATCCATGGAGTGGCATTTATGATAGGACGTCTAAGCCCAACTCAGGACATCCAGAGTTCATAATCGAAAAGATGTTCAGGAAGAATCATCATTTCACATGCAGGGCTATATATATAGACACACAGGTCATCGGGAATGTCTTCTTACTACCACAGTGACGTTTTGATGTCATTGAGGACGTTTTCTAGCATAACTAATGGGATGTTTTGCAGGTTATATAATCAAAATTCTAGGACGTCTAACTTGGATTTTTTAGGGATTGTATAATAAGAGTGTTTGGACATTCAGTAGAACGAATTTTCTTTGGCGATATTAGTGACGTTTAGTTATTCCATTTTTGAAATATCCTGTTCTTTGTGGGTGTAGTGAGGAGTAATGGTTAGTGCTGGAGAGAGGAGTTGGTGAAAAAAAGTCTGAAAGAGTGAGAATGAGTGCGAGAAAAAGAGAGTGCTAGTGTGAAAGAGTGTGATAGAGATAAGAGATAATGAGAGTCAGGATGAGAAAGGGTGTGAGAGAGTGGAGTGTGTGGGTGAGAGAGTGAGCGAGTGACTGTGTGAGGGAAAGGAGGAAACCTAATTACTTCCTGAGGGAGATGGAGACTTTGGTGGAGCTGTGCCTCCATTACAGGAAGCAGTTTTTTGAATATACCCTGCAGTGTCTCTTTGAGGGGCCTAGTGGGTCATCAGGAGCCCCTTCAAAAGTGAGTGTCAGACAGTGGCCTCCACTATCTAAGCCCTAGACACAGCAAACTATGACCCTTAGGGCCTCAGGAGCTGTCAGGGGGCCCACATAACACCAATGGCCTCCCAACATGAGGGGCCCCAGTGATGTCAGCCCTCACTAACCCCCCAACTCTCCCTGAAGGAGCCTATCACTATTTGTCTAAGGCCATGTGTGAAGCACTGCAAAGCATATCATAAGTAACAATCATGTATGTGAAGCCAAGAAGGTCTATTACTTGGCCCCATTCTCCACCAACTCTGTCTTTAGAAGAACACATCACAAATTAAATCTATTCAAGAGGTGAATGCATCTCCAATTAAAGAAAATTTCCTTATGAAAAGGAGGATTGGAAGTTTGGAAAATAGTAAAAGATTTTCTAATCTTTGGGTTAATTTTCCTAAACTTCTTTACTCCAAGAGACGTGCTTAAACGTTATTTGAAGGAGACTTTGTTGGTTTCAGAGGAATCTATTTCTCAGAATAACTGGGGCATATCATTTGCTATCAACAAAAAAAAAAAAAATGCTACTTTTGGCACGAGGAAACTGTAACCCAGAAATGGATACTTTAAGTGTGTCTGAAATTCTGGAGCCTGATTCTGAACCAGTAACTCTTTGTTACCTTGCTGACAACATTAGCTTTGTCTTCTGACTACGACTAGATACTCTGAGTTTTATTTATACTTTTCAAGAAAAAGGATTTTTATTTTTTTTAAGGATTCTCGGGTTAAGATTTTTCCTGACCTGACCACAGAAACCCAGAAGGATAACAGAGAGTCTATAGAGAGAAAAAATGTCTTTCTTCCTGGAGTCAAGGTAGGTGGTGGGTTGTCTTAGGTGTGTTGGCAATTTGATCCAAATGAGGGGGCTTTGGTATTTACAGGTAGCATCAAACAGAGGTGACTGGAAGGGTAGTTTGAAGACTTAGGGGTCCTTTTACTAAGGCGCTAATCATTTTAGCGTGTGCTAAACGATAACATGTCCATTAGCGTTAGCGTTTAGCGTGCGGTAAAACAGCTAGCTCACCTTAGTAAAAGGGCCTCTTAAAGAACTAAACATGGATTTTTTTTTGATAAATCGATACAGATGTTTTGAATATCTCCAATGTAGAAATGCATAGGAGATGATCCTCTTTCAATGGAAAAGAAGATCTGAAACAAGGGGTCATAGGATGAGGGCGAAATGAGCCAGACTCAGAAGTAATCTAAAAAAATATTTCTTAACGAGAAAGGTGTTGAACATGGAGCAGCCTCATAGAAGAAGTAGTGTCGATGACGACAATATCTAAATTGAAAAAAGCAGGAGATATCTGAGGGAGAGGAAGGCACTGTAGGAGCTTACCAGCTGTTGTAGATGTGTAGACTGTATAAGCTTTTGGTCTTTATCCATCATTAACTTATCTTTCTATGTTTTATCATGTCAAAAAAAGGAACTATAATGAGGTAATTAGCAAAATTTGTAGATCGCTAAAGTAGAATTGTCTAAACATAGAAATGTTAAAGGGACAAATAGTTTACAAAATATGGTCTACATAGTTAACATCTCACTGAGCTTGACTCACTCAAAATTAACATTTAAAAAATATAGTAGAATAATCCTATGTTAAAAAAGCAGCAGCTCAGTGGGCCAGGTACAATATAAATAACAGACACCAATGGCTCCTTTTACTAAGGTAAGCTAGCGTTTTTAGCATGCGCATTGCCGCGTGCTACGCGCCAAAAACTAACACCGGCTCAATGCTGGCGTTAGCGACTAGCGCACGGGGCAATTTAGCACGCGCCAAAACCGCTAGCACGGCTTAGTAAAAGGAGCCCCAAATGTTGTGCATTAAAATTTAGCACTGTGGTGCCACAAAGCTTTTGTGCAAGCAAATATTGAACTACAGTTTTCTCCTCTGTGAATGTTTCCCCCCCCCCCCCACCTTTCCGAAGATGTTTAGGCTATAGATGGATTCTTTCTAAACGGTATTATTGACTTGGAGGTTATTTGCCCTTTTATTTTCAATAACTTTTGCCCCACGCCTAAATCTAGCCGTAAGTTTCTCCACATTAAACCTAGTCCAATGTTCAATTGTTTCCATTCCGTTCCTTTCAAAGCACCTAATGAAATAAAATTAGATAGCAATTCCCTCCAGTCTTCCATCCCATTCCCACCATATTACTAATTAGACTGATAGCATTTGCAGTGAAGGGGACTCTGACTTCCAGGCAGCACTATGCCAGTTTTGATGATATTAAATTCTGGGAAATACAGCAATATGCCACTTACTAGAGTAATTGGCCTTCTGGAACCATCTGTGTAATTGTGTAAGGACCTCGTCCCTTTTATTAGGATGGCTTTTGTGAACAAGAATTTTTACACTAAAAGGCTCCATTAGTAGCATCTTTTAATGAGCAGCCAATATTTGGACAGGATAAACTGCTTTATCAAAAAGATATAATCTCAAATAAAGAGATTAAGAGCTCCTTTTAGTAAGCTGCGCTAGCAGTTTCAGCATGCGCTAGACACTAACGCCACCGTTGAGCTGGCGTTAGTTTTTACGCATAGCGCGGGGGGCAGCACGCACTAAAAACTTACAGTTTGTCATCTGTTTTATGTCACCTTCGTATTTGCTTTCATTCTTAGATACTTTGGGCTCCTTTTACGAAGGTGCGCTAGGGCCTTAACGTGCGGAATAGTGCGCGCTAAATTGCCCCGCGCGCCAGCCGCCTCCTTTTGAGCAGGTGGTAGATTTCCGGCTAGCGCGCACTATAGCATGCGCTAATCCGGTGCGTGCACTAAAACTGCTAGCGCACCTTTGTAAAAGGAGCCCTTTATTTCCCTTGCAGAGGTTTTTCTTGAATTCACAGGTAATTTTTACATTATTTTAGCTACATTTGTATATTTTTCTTCAAATGCCATGATCAGGAAGGCCAGTAGTGATGGGCTTGACACTTTAAGCTTTAAGCTTGACACTTAAAAAAACACTTTCCAGCAGAAAAGTACTTGGTGACTTGGCTGAATACAAATAACCACAAATAACACAGCTCAGAAGCAACGCATCTGGAATTTTCTAACGAGACGAGTTGGGAGGCCAAGCAGGTGCCTATTTGAAGTCAACTTTATAAAGGCACAAAGGAGCCTGTACTCTGAGGTGTCCAGTATTCTATCAGAATTGTCATTTCTGATCTAGTTTTACAGTTTTAAATAAACAGGTCTAAATACTCCTCCTCCTCAGGTAACTAGAATTATGTGCTCTATACTTAAGATTTAATAAATAAATTGCCCTACAAAAGCAAACATAATCATAGTTATAACACATTTACACCTAACTCGATTTGATTTTTTACTATCTATAATTTTTTTAATTCTATCCAAATGTCTGATTCTAGGGCCTAACGGTTTTTAACGGTATCGGGCTGCTGCCTACTTCTACCGGGTCGAGTTTTCTTGATCGGTCTGCCGGTGTTTGGTGGTGCACAGTGACGGTGGGAGATGGTGGTAGGGGAGCTGATATTCCCTCTGTGCGACTCTTGCTGGAGAGGGAGCCACTCAGTGTGGAGGATGCGAGGGATGCAACCTGCGTGCTGAAGGGGGTGTGGCCATTCTGCTCAGGATCCGGCCCGCTCGACTGGAGGTCCCTGCGGCAATCGGGAAAACCCCTTGACGTTGTTCACCTGTGGTGCAGAGGTCCGGCTCTTGGTCTCTGGCGAGGGTGGTTTGCTGCATCTTCATTTGGCAGCAATGGGGGCCCCGATGTCGCCAATGCTCCATCCACGGCCTGCTGTCTTCAACTGTTTGGACTGCCTGCTTCGGTGGACCCGCTCATCCGTCTTTGATGGCCTCCGATCTTAGGCACTGTCTCTCCATCAGGCAGAAGTTGACTGTCCTATCTGCCAGGATCGAATTTGGAACCAACTTCTGCTTCACAGAATGAATTGAAATCATCTTCAAAGACTTTATTTTATTTTATTCTACGTTCTCCTCTCTACTTAATTCATATGTAACTGCATCTAGTACATAGTTCCAGCTAATGGGTCTGGCCTGAGCCACTTATGATATATATATCCTCTCTCTTTATCTAATCTCTAGCTTTCCTATCACTAATGGAGTTCCTTTCCTAATTTATCTGTGTTGTATTGTAAACCGCTTAGATTTGTAATATGCTTGAGCGATATAACAAATGTTAATAAAACATAAACATAAACACTTATGTATTTGGTAAAGAATGCTTAAAACCACACTCCACCTTTGAAGCTATCTATACCAAAGTCACATAAAAATATGCCTGTTTTTATCATCATATCTACTTTTACAGGGGAGAGTAATTTTATAAGAGACAAATATACACAAAAAAACTTTATAAAATTACTCCCATATTTTGCTTTCCAAGAAGTAGACATGGCAATGTTGTGCTGGTTCTTTTGAAGTTCATACATCAATGTTTTTGAACCTGCAGTTGGACTGCCGTAGTCTTCATTTTTGGTTCTCAGCGGGAGGAAGAATTTCGTATACTTCACCATGGCAAATGAGGAAGACGTGTCTATGAGTGTACGCCAGAGGCGTGTGATTGAATCTTGTGTTAAACTTGGAAAGAGTGGTAATGGAACTCTTGAAATGTTACAACAAACATAAGGTGGTAAAACAATTAGCCTTGCTGTGCACCCTCAAAGCACGTCTTCCTCATCTGCCATGACGAAATGTACAAAGTTCTTCCTTCCGCTGAGACCCAGCAATGAAAGACTACGGCATTCCAACTGCAGGTGCACAAATGTCGATGTATGATCTTCACAAGAACCAGCACGGTCTTATTACTTTTCAATCAGCACTCATACATTAAGCATCTTCATTCTCTCTTGGTCATTCACAGACAAGCATGTGGAGACACCCATGTGTTTGAGTCAGAAAGCAATCTAACTTAATATCTGATAGGGCGGGCTATCAAACCTACTGTATCCTTATATTAGAAAGAAGATTATCAAGGTAAGAACCTAATCTTTCCTTCCAGTATAAGGGGTACACTAGGCTTTGACATGTGGGATGTACCAAAGCAGTCCCCTGACTCTATGGTGCGTTAGATGAGCCTACTGCAAGTAATGAGGACCCAAAAGTGGTGTCCATTGTGCTGGACCATGTAGATGTTCTACAGATCTCCTCGGGCAGAACTGCCGGCATTCTGCCCATGAAGAAGCCATACCTCTGATGGAATGCGCTTTCAAAGAAATTGGCGGCCATTTACCACAGTCAATGTACGCAGACGAGACAGCCATGCAAATCCATCTGGAGATGGACACCTTGCTACAGTTAATCAACACCAAAAAGATGATCAAAAAAGTGAAATTCATTTTGTCACCTCGAGATAGCGGAGGAGGACTCTCTTCACATCCAGTAACGCCAAGACTTTGTCCTTTTTTTCATGCCCATGGCATGAACACTGGAAGCCAGACTTCCTGAACTGCATGGAAAGCTGAAACCACTTTTGGCAGAAAGGAAGGCATCATGCATAGAGACATGCCTGCCTCTATAATCTGAGGAAGGGTTCCCTGCATGATAGAACCTGGAGCTCTGAAAGCTCTCTTATCAAGGTGACAGCCACCAAGAAAACTGTCTTGACTGTAAGATCCATCTGTAGGGGTGCATATGGAACCTTACAGAAGGCTCTCAAATCATATTGATTCTACGTAAGAAATGGTTGTCGCACAGGAGGATGCAGCCATAACACTCCCTTCAAGAATCTAGTTATGTCAGGATGGGAAGCAAAGGACTCTTTCTCCACTCAAGCTCTAAAACATGAAAGACTGGCTACCTGCACCTTGAGAGAGCCAACTGCTAGGCCCTTTGAAGCCATCCAGAAGGAATGACAGGATTACTGATATGGGAGCTGTGTACGGCTCTACCTTCTGACCATAACACCAATGCTGAAACATTTTCCAGTATTTAGCTTAGGCCACAGCAGTCGCTAGCTTCTTGGATCGTAGAAGGATAGTTATGATTACCTCTGGAGTATCCACGCTAAGGCTGCATGCTCAAAAGTCACACCATAAGACTAAAGCATCCAGATCCTTCAGGACAATTGGTCCCTGTGACATGAGAATTGGCCATAATGGTTACCTGAGATATCTGTTTCACTGTAGCTTCACTGGGACCACATACCATGGATGATGCGGTCAATCTGGCATCACTTGAATCACTAACCCGCAATGGGTTGTTATTCTTTGAATGACCCAGCCTACCATTGGCCATGGAGGAAACACATACAGCAGTTCCTCTGTTGGACAACGCTGGACTACAGTGTCTACGCCAGCACTTATTGGTTCGAATTGATGGCTGAACTTTCAAGGTACTGTATATACTCAAATTTAAGTTGATCTGAATATAAGTCGAGACTCCCATTTTTCCCCCCAGAAAGGATGAAAAATGGTTGAGTTGAACATAAGACAGGCAGCTGCTGGGTGCTGCCTTGCCAGGATCTGCACCCAATTCCCCCTCCCTCCTTCCCCTGTCAGGCTTTGCACCAAGCCCCCTCCCTGCTAGGCTCTCCACCCTATTCCCCTCCCTCCCAGGCTCTGCCCCCTGCTCCCCCCCTCCAAGTTAAGAAAGAGAGGGCAACACGTCTGAATAACGCTGCAGAAGAAAAAAAAAGACTGTTTTCTCGATGGCAATCAAGGTTGGAGGAGAACAGACTCCTGATTGGATTACAAAAGTTTTCCATCTCTAGAGAGGGTCGTTCTGCACTAAAAGCTACAGAATACAAATAACCACATATGGCTGCAGTATCCAGTCTATCCAAATAGAAAGACTTATTACGTGTCTCTGTCAGTCAATATGACACAGCACTGGGTAGTTGCAAAAAAAAAAAAAAAAAGTCTAGCACTTTCAGAAAATACCATATTTTTCGCACCATAAGACACACCTGACCATAAGACGCACCCTAGATTTAGAGGAGGAAAACAAGAAAAAACATTCTGAACCAAATTGTGCACCCAGATCCCCTCACTCCCTGCCAAAAAAAAAAAAAAAGAATCTCAGGATATTTTGCACAACTTTTCCTATCAGCTACTTGCTTATAAGTTTTGCATGATGCGGAGCGATCTACTCTATGAAAGACAGTTCTCGGTAACTGCACAAGGGAAGAAAGGAGCAGAAATATGCAAACTGTTAACGTAAGGGTGCATGGATACAGTAACAGGATTCCTCCTTTTCAGACACAATATTCTCTAACAGCCAAGAAGGACTTCTGTGTACACGAGAACGGCGACCCCAGTTTTCTAACCTAGTAAGAGAAGCAAGCAAGCAGGTTTATCTTATATTTTAAAATACTAGTTATACATTATGTTGGCCAAATACACACAAAACCCATCCCGGTCTGCTCGGCTCAGAAGCTTGCACATATGGGTTTTGAAATCATATAACACAGTGCAATAAGAATGCTGATATAAAAGCACGGCTAACGCATCCGTTCCCGGCCTTGATTTCGGTGGAGGAGGGAAAGCCGCATGTGCTCTTCCCAAACCCCCTACACAAACCCCTTGGGGAATGCCAGTCACCTGATCCGGATTCAGGCTCAGTTAACAAAGTGGGGAGATTTAATAGTCTGCCTTTGCTTTACAGCGAGCTTGGGGAGGAGCAGCCATATCCGGAGCAATGGGAAGGCGGAGAGGGTGTGGCGGCTGACGAGTACGATTGGATACCTGGAGCTGGTAGGCGTGCCAGGGCTGAGATTGACAGTCGGTTCTGCGGAGGCCTGGGAGAGCAAGAGGTAGGAAGCACACGTGCGTGTCAGTCATTTTGCACTGGGCTCGCACGCGCCCGTGCTGCGAAGGTACTTCAGTGCCTCACATCTGCCTCACGCCGGGCAGGGGATGTTTTAAAAGGAAGGGCGGGTGGGGTGTTTTAAAAGGAAGGGCGGTGTTTTAAAAAGGTATGGGGGGGTCATCTTCGCTGCATAAGATGCACCAACATTTCCACCCACTTTTGGATGGAAAAAAAGTGCATCTTATGGAGCGAAAAATATGGTAGAGTTCTGTTAGAGAAATATGGCTTTACAGATATTGCCATCTAAGAGGAAGCTTCTAAGGAAAATATTTTGAAAGTCATACATATTTAAATTTAGCACACCAGCATACTGGTAAGTAAATGCAATGAAGAATCAGAATAATATGCTCAAAATGAGAGGCTCTAGTTAGCAACTAAGCAGCAAGAATTCTGATTCAACTTGAATGTCTTAAACACAGATGAAGACAGGCTTAAAAATAAAGGATTTACAATAATCCAGCCGTACTACTGTAATTCCAAGACCTATAGACCTTCCTAAAACCAGCAGGTGCAAGAATCATTTAAATCCAGGGCTGTGGAGTCAGAGTCCAAGACAATTTGGGGTACCTGAAGTCAGAGTCGTGGGTACCAGAAACTGAGGAATCAGAGTCGAAGGATTTATCTACCGACTCCACAGCCCTGTTTAAATCGCTACAAAGATGTAGCCAAAATATAAGAAGCAGTATTCTATAAAGGAAAGTAAGCAGCTATGTTTCTTTATAGAACAGGACACTTACGAGGCGTCATATTATAGCTGTTTTTAATCTCATCATCATGACTCTTCATTAGAAGAAAGCAAAACAATCTTCCACACCACCGTGAACACTTCACAGCACAGAAGACAATTATTTACGGCCTCTTTTACAAAGCCGCGCTAACGGCTCCAAAGCCCCTAGAGAATTAAAGGGCTTTGGGGCTGTTTCCGCGCGGCTTTGTAAAAGAGGCCGTTAATGTTTTAGGAAAGGCAATGTACAGTAAGTCAGCACTAAGGTTTAAGTACAAAAAGCAGCTGCTTGTTTTTACTTTGTACTGTCGCATCCTATGCCCTGTACAGCAGGAAAAGGTCTATCCCAGGGAAGTCAACCTTAGGGCCAGTACTTTACTGCCTTTACTGTGGCATCCAGAAGGCTAAACAAAGTACCCAGCGACATAAAATTCTTCATCAGGTTTCACCATTTGTAACGCTGGACCCAAGCCCTCTTCCTAGAAAGAGCACCACAATGTACTTAATTTAACAGCAGCTGAACCATTCAGATGTAAATTTCCTTGAGGTAAATTATCATGCAAATGCAGAGCAGCTACTGGCAACACACTAATTATTTTCATTTCCTTGCTTTAACAAGGGTTTATTTTCAAGCCCCAATCACCTACTACTCTGTTTAATCAACTCTCTAGATTTGGCCAGTTAAGAGACCTAATGAAGAAGCTTGCTGGCTGCTATTACTACACTCTTGTACAGTGCCCAGGTAACCTTTTATAAAGTAATTAAAGTCAACAGCAATGGCAGGTTGACAAACATTAGTTAATTCTGTGAACTGCTTTTATACATACCCCTTTTCCTCCTACCATTTTATGCCCTCTGTATAGTTCAATAGTGCTCAATCTGGTCCTTACCCTCCCCCTCAGTCAGACCCCTCCCCCACACACGCCAGTTTGCAGGATAATACTAATTAAATAATGAATATAACTTGGAGGCAGTGCATGCAGATTGGAGAATGACAGAGGGACAAAGATTCATCCCCCCCCCTTACCATCCCCGCATTTTTCATTCCTACCCCTCACCATCCCCGCGGTCTTAATTTTCTTGCCCGTATCTCCCCACTCAAAGCAGAAAGATGATTTTATGCAATTTTATGGGCCCAAGGCATGGCAAATAAACATTTTGGCCCATATTCTATAAACAGTACCTTAAGTTAGGTGCCGGTAGGCGTCTAACTTAAGTGGCAAAGCTGTTTAAAAACAATGTAAAAATAATTTCAAAACAGAAATGTAGGCGCCTACAAAACCAGTGCTTAGATCATTACATTACATTAGTGATTTCTATTCCGCCATTACCTTGCGGTTCAAGGTGGATTACATTAAAAGTGTGTTGGGAGTAGTTAGTATATTTCTTTAAGGAGTAGTTGCAGGTGATGCTTGGGGTAGTTCTGATTGTGTTAGTTCAGTTTTATGTGTTTTTTGAATAGAAGGTCACAATTACGGGAGTGCCTTAGAACACCTGAGGTCTAAGTAGGTGTGGCTCGACAAGGTTTTTCAGCTCTGCTCTAGCGTTACATTTGAATGAACAGTGTTTTTCAGTCAAGTCTTTGATCCATGAGTTTTTGCATTAGGATCAAAGTCTTTGATCCACAAGGTTTTGCATTAGGACCTTCAGGGACCCCTGAGGAAGACGGTTTTTCGAAACACGGACCGTGTTGGGTCCATAATCCCCCAATCGCTTGGATCCTAGGTATCTTCGTCATGTGGATTAATTGACTGTATTTTCAATAAAGCCTACATCTTGGACATCACCTTCTCCACAGTGTTTTTGTTTTCGGTTAACGCTAGAAACGACCTTCGGCCCATCACATCAAACATAGGTGCCGGATATGTAGGCAAGGGTTTTTGAGACCTACATTTCCGGCACCAATGTATGAGGTAGCATTGATTCTACAAATAGAGCCATTGCGTGATTGACACATAATCGCCGGCCGTTTTATAGGCGGTTGCCGATATGAGCACCGTTTGTAGAATCTGGCCCTTTAAGCCTATGGAATGTGTGTGTGTGTGTGGGGGGGTTATAACTTATTTTGATTGAAATAACATCAATAAAAGTACAACTTGTGACACATGCTGGTGTAGAGAATGACACGGGGACAAATTTTTCCCCGTCCCCGCGGGAACTCATTTTCCCATCCCGTCCCCGCAAGTTCTTTTTCTGTCCTTGCCCTATTCCTGCAAGCTCCATCCTCATCTGCACAAGCTTCAAACATTTTAAAATCATAAGAGTTTGAGGCTTGTGTGGTTAAAGCAGAGCTTACAGGAATGGGGCAGGGACAGGGATAGCGTCAAAACTCACGGGGATGGGGCGGGGAAATTGAGTTCCTGCGGGACGGAGACAAATTTGTCCCCGTGTCATTCTCTAGGGGTGTCAAATGTCCTCGAGGGCTGCAATCCAGTCAGGTTTTCAGGATTTCCCCAATGAATATGCATGAGATCTATTAGCATACAATGAAAGCAATGCATGCAAATAGATCTCATGCATATTCATTGGGGAAATCCTGAAAACCCAACTGGATTGCGGCCCTCAAAGATCAACACTTGACACCCCTGCTCTAATGTATTGCGTACAGAAAACCAAACATCAGCTCAGTACTAGAAATATTTTAGTTCAACTCTCCCCAAAATTTTAGCTCTTATTCAGTTCACAAAATTTCAACAAATAAACTAAGAAGTGAATTTTCTTTTTATTGTGAGCAAAACATACACAATGGCAAACATATCAAAAACAGCCCTCAGAATATCATACACAAATAACTAAGGCCCGGATTCTCTATAGGGTGCCAATCTTGGCAGCTGCCTAAAAAGTGGCTGCAGACTGCATGTCAATCAGATGACAGCGCCCTTTAGAGAATCACATCTCCACAAAAGATAGGCGCCGGAAATATAGGCCAGGGTTTACCCGGCCTACATTTCTGGCACCTCTCTTTGCCCTGAATTGTGCCTACGTAGGCGCTTTAGGCCGCCTAACGCCGCTTCTGGCATTAGCCTACATAGGTGCAATTCTGGTGCCAATTTTCAGGTGCCAGTAGGCACCTTGAAACAGAGTTAAAACATAATTTGAATGGTGTTTTTAACTGAGTCTGGATGCCTACCAGTGCCTAAAAAATTGGCACCAGTTGGAGAATCAAGGCCTTAGTTCTTTTCATTTTTTCAGTGTAAGAACAAACCCATAGCTCGTGGCTTAGTTATTTTCTCGGTGTGAAGTAAAACCAAACAGCTTAAAACAGACAATGTCCATTTCCAAGCAACAAAATAAAGCCAGCAGATAAAGAAAAATCCAATCTAGTACAGCCCTCGGAATATTGCAGTACACACACTAAAGCCCAGCATTGCTACCGTGGTTTTGTAAAAGAGTGCTTGCTTTTCTTTCAGTCATTTCCAGGAACCTTAAAACCTATACAAGCAATCCTTAACATTAACCTATAGGACATGGCTTATTGTCTTTTCAGTTGAGAAACCAAACAGCCCACACAGACAAAAGAATATCAATGTCCACTATAACTGTTCAAGTTTAACATTAAGTTTTAGAAATAGTCTTGTTTCCAAGCTACTAAACAAACTGGATTATTACAGATTGATTCTACATAAACATTCAATGCTATCAGAATAATTGGCCTCTTTCACACAAGCATACCCTCACCAAGCAAGGGAAAAGTATCTACACACTAAAAATAGAAATATAGAGACAAAAGTTAAACTGAATCACCAAGTAGCCAGACTCTGCATACAAGAGTCTCTCCTAGAGTATTTATAATTATCTATTTTTTAAATATATACACTGCCCAATACTAAGCGGCTTACAAAATAAATACAGTGGTACCTTGGTTTACGAGCATAATCCGTTCCAGGATCATGCTCGTAATCCAAAACGCTCATTTATCAAAGCAAAGTTCCCCATAGGCCTTAATGCAAATTCAGAAGATTCGCTCCACAACCAAAGTTTGCAATGGTGGCCCAGGGGTGAGTACCTGCCTACGGGTGCTACAGCGCTTCCAAAGTGGTGGCTTCCTTCCCTCGGGGTCCACGTGCGGCTGCCTTCCCACTTCAGCCGATGCCTCTGCCATCTGTCAGCGCCTCCCGGCTCCCGATCCAAGCCGGCCACCATCCTGAACGTGCATGCGCACGGCCTCACCTCTCCTCTCCTCAGTCAGCCGCTGCCCCAACAACACGCTCACCACGTACAAGCATGCAGGACGTCAATTCTGACGTGCCAGCCAATCACTACCTGGCTGGTCTGGAACTTCCTCTCCGATGTCAGAATTGGCTCGGGGAAGCAGGGAGAAATTAGTGTGGTGGCTTGGGGGGGGCAGAGAGAGAAAGAATCAGGGAAGTGGAGAAATCGGCGCGATGGCTTGGGGGGCAGAGGGAGAGAGAAAGAGACAGAAATAAAGAGGGGGGCATGGGGAGAGAGAAAGAAAGACAGGCAGGCAGGGGGAGAGAGAGAGACAGGCAGTGGAGAGAGAAAGAAAGAGACAGAAAGAAAAGGGGAGGGGGCAGAAAGAAAGAAATATTGGATTGGCAGAAGAAGGAAGTACAACCAGAGACTCATAAAATCACCAGACAAAAAGGTAGGAAAAATGATTTTATTTTCAATTTAGTGATCAAAATATGTCCATTTTGAGCATTTATATCTGCTTTCTATATTTTGCACTATGGCCCCCTTTTACTAAATCGCGATAGTGTTTTTTAGCGCAGGGAGCCTATGAGCGTCGAGAGCTGCGATGGGCATTCAGCGCAGCTCCCTGCGCTAAAAACTGCTATCGCGGTTTAGTAAAAGGGGAGGAGGTATATTTGTCTATTTTTATATAGTTTTTACTGAGGTGACATTGCATATTTTAAAGTCATCTGTCTTGACCTCTGAAAAAAAACCCTGAATACAAATGATAATTAATATTTTCTCTGCGTACAGTGTGCTTTGTGTTTTTTAAAAATTTTACTGTTGGTAGATCATTTTGACTTGGTCATTTTAAAAATAGCTTGTAAGCCAAAAAAATGTGGCCACCCCTGGTCTATCCAGTCTGCCCAGCAAGGTGGCTAGAGTTGTGCCTGCTACTCTATATGGGCCCCACCTACCCATGCTTAAAGACTAGTTGTCAAGCCTCCACCATGCAAACCACATAGGCAGCCAGACAAGATGTACCAGTAGTCCTGGTTATAAACCTATATCATCTCCAAGTACTGCTGATAGTATTCAACTTACCAATCAATATATCTTCCCCTCGCTTGCAACACGTGACAAAGTTCTTAGAAGTAGCAGGAAAGGAAAGAGGTTACTGGTGATCAAATAGTGTGTGTGGTGGCAAGATACATAGAAAACAACAGCGCCGATTGGGTGGTCTATATAGCCCTCCTCTCTTGACAACTGCTATGTTACTAGGTACATGTAAACTAAACTGACTTGACAGTAGACCCTGGCAGTATGAATTACTTCAAATGAACTTCCCACCAACACTGAAAGGGTCACATCTGTTTACAATCAAAGAAAGAGGAAAGCCAGAACACCTTGGAGCTGATTTATAATTGAAGCTACTATTTACGCTGGCAGGGCACTACTGTGTTATAGGATACACTGGATCAGATTGATTCAAAACAGCAGCAGTGTTTGCCAAGAAAGAGCAAGATTTCTTAATGATGGAAAAACACTTTATAAATAGAAAGGCAAGGAACTACAACATAAAGCAGATTTGCAGGGTCTCTTAGCAGCAGCAAATCCAATCAGACAATGAAGGGGCAATTCTATGAACTTGGTACTAAGATTCATATGCCTACTGCATGCATAATATTTAGAATACTAGCATATATGTGTCTAAAGGCTAGCGAGCTACCAAAGCAGTAGTCTACAAAAACCCACTTAACTTACACAGCACAAATTTGCAAAGAGGGGAATAGACCGAGTGGGACACAGACAGAATCCCACTTATGTGCTTAACTTATAGAATATTCCCACCCTTACCGCACTTTGGCACCCACACTTACTCCACCTCTACGGACAGTGTAAGTGTGGATGCCTAAACATTACGCACACCGATACCAGGTTAGGCTAGCATTCTATAATGGAACCTGGGGGGTATAGCTACCATTGAGTAAGCTCTGCAAAATGCCCAGGGCTGCCCAATGGTGTGGTGGTGGGGCACAGCCTGGTGCCTTGGAAAGACACTGTGCTTTTTCCGATGTGAATTGCAGCAGCCTGGCTGTAAGAACTTGCTTTTTCACTTGACAGCCAGGGGTTTTCTAGGAAGTCTTGCCTTAAGAGGGAGAAGTTTGCCACAATCTCGGTGGGCATTTTGGAAGCTATTTTTGAGAAGCTTTTGAGAAGGCAAACTTGGGCAATTCTCCAGGCTCCAGCACTACTGTGATAGCTGGAAGCTTCTGTTTTTTTGTTGAATGCCTGGACTGTTAAGGAGGATAAGTTGAACTTACCTGTGTTCTGCTCTGGGCAGGCTAAGGAGAGGATTTATAAAAAGAAACTGTTTATGTTAAAAAGTACAATTTTTGCTTTGATTGAACTGTGCAGGGAAATCCTGAACGTTGCACAGGATTTTTTTCCCCTCAATCAAAAATGACAGATATTAGTGTCAAATCCAGGGGTGGCCACACTTTTTTGGCTTGCGAGCTACTTTTAAAATGACCAAGTCAAAATGATCTACCAACATTAAATGTAAAAAAAATACAAAGGACACTGTATGCAGAGAAAACATCTATAATAATAAAATGTTAGTCATGCATGCGCACTCTAAAGTCATGTTCCCTGATCCGCTGCGGACATGAGAGTGCGCATGCGCACTTAGTACGTCACCACAGTCTCCCTGCTCTCCACCTCGCGCCGCTGCAGTAACGGCCCCACACTCGCGACTCGCCTTTGTTCTGGAGCCGCCAAAGAAGAGCTCTTCCCAGTCGGAAAAGCTGCCCGGACTCTATGTCATCGAGGCTCCTGGCCGGAGCGGGATCGGACATCCTTCCACGGGGCAGCAACTGACGGCAGGGGCACTCCTCGCTTACTTTTTGCCCCTCTCCAACTACCGGCTTTCTACCCCGCCCCCCCTCCCTATACCACACTTTCTACATGACCTCTGCTCTCCCCCATGCTCTACCTCCCTCCTACCCTTCCCAGGCGCTCTCTACCTCCCACTCCGCATTGACGGCTCGCGCCAGGCTCCCACACAAACCGACGCCGGCTCTCCTGTTCTAAACCTTCCCTTCTCCCCCACTCCGCCCTTATGACTTCCGCGTTCCCCGCTGCACCCCCCCCCCCAAGGAGGACCGAGCACGGGTGTGGGGGGTGGGGAGTGGTACCACCGGCTTCCGGGCAGGATATTTAAGAGGAAAAGTCCCAAACTGATGACTGTGGGCTAGGGAGAGGAAGAAGGAGGTAGAGAGAGATGCCGGATCTGCACACTGAAACCCCCGTTGACCCTCCCACCGCTACAAGGCTGACAAACCCAGCAGGAGCAGCAGCGTCCCAGCCACACTAAACGCTGCTTCGGGTCTTCTACTGGCCTAATTTCCTCTGCCGCGTCCCCGATGATGTTATCAGGGATGCGGCAGAGGACATTAGGCCAGTAGAAGACCCGAAGCAGCATTTAGTGTGCCTGGGACACTGCTGCTCCTGCCAGGTTTGTCAGCCGTGTAGCGGTGGGAGGGTCAACGGGGGTTTCTGTTGTGCCGGGTAGGGTTGGCGGGGTGGGGGGGAGTTGCGGCATGTTAGAATGGGAGGCAGGCAGGCTGGCATCGGTGGGGGGTTCAATGGAAGGCAGACAGGCAGGATGGCATCGGGGGGGGGGTTCCATGGAAACATGCTGCTCAGGGGGATGGGAGACAGAC
Organism: Geotrypetes seraphini; assembly: GCF_902459505.1. NCBI lineage: Eukaryota > Metazoa > Chordata > Amphibia > Gymnophiona > Dermophiidae > Geotrypetes > Geotrypetes seraphini. The sequence continues at coordinate 148,044,102 of NC_047092.1, read as the reverse complement.
TGGCATGGGGGGTTTCGGTGGAAGGGGGATGGGAGGCAGGCAGGCTGGCATTGGAGGGGGGTGGGGGGTTCAATGGAAGGCAGGCACGCAGGATGGCATGGGGGGGTTTCCATGGAAATATGCTGCTCAAGGGAATGGGAGGCAGGCAGGCTGGGAGGCAATGGAGGGGGGGTTTCAATGGAAGGCAGGCTGGCATCGTAGGGGGGAGGAAGGAGGCACTGGGGGCACTAAGGACATAGGAAGGGGCACTAAGGACATAGGAAGGAGGTACAGGGAGATTCACAGACAGAACAAATGACAGACAGGCAGCATGCAAGGAGAGAGAGACAAAGAAAAAAAATACCCAGACAGACAGACATCCTACTGCAGGACAGGGTAGGTAAAAGGAAGGGAGAATGGACAGGGGGGAGCAGGCAAGGGGTGGTGGTGGACAGCCAAGGAAAAAGAAAGACAGAAAGCACAAAGAAAAGACAGAGAGAGAGAAAGAATTAAAGACAGACACACACACATATATTCTAGCACCCGTTAATGTAACGGGCTATAAGACTAGTTAATTATAATTTATATTCAGGGTTTTTTTTTCCAAAGAGGTCAAGGCAAGATGACTTTAAAATATGCAATGTCACCTCAGTAACAACTATACAAAAATAGACAAATATACCCCCTCCCCTTTTACTAGACGACGATAGCGTTTTTTAGTACAGGGAGCTGTGCTGAATGCCCCGTACTGTTCCCGATGCTCATGGGCTCCCTGCGCTAAAAACTGTTATTGCAGTTTAGTAAAAGTGGGCCATAGTGCAAAATATAGACAGTAGATATAAATTCGGACACATTTTGATCGCTAAATTAAAATAAAATCATTTTCCTACCTTTGCTGTCTGGTGATTTCATGAGTCTCTGGTTGCACTTCCTTCTTCTGACTGTAAATCCAATATTTCTTTCTTTCTGCCTCCTGCATGCTTTCTCTACTCCAGACCGCATTCCATTCTCCAACCAATATCTCTCTCTGTCCCTCCATGAGTCCAACTTTTTCTTCCTCTCTCCCTGCCCCCTCCCATTTCTTTCTTTTTTGCTTTCTCTCTCTCTTTCTTTCTCTCTCCATGCCCCCCTTTCTTTCTTTGTCTTTCTCTCTCTCTCTCCCTGCCCCCCTTTCTTTCTTTGTCTTTCTCTCTCCCTGCCCCCCCCAGCCACTGCCGCCGATTTCCCTGCTTCCCTGATGCCAGGCCAGGTGCACACAAGCACCGGGCCCACAAGCCTTCCCCCCCCACGTCAATTCTGATGTCGGAGAGGAAGTTCCAGCCAGCCAGGCAGCGATTGGCTGGCCCGGAACTTCCTCTCCGACATCAGAATTGACATGGGTGGGGGCTGTGGGCCTGACGCTTGTAAGCGCCTGGCTTGGCGTCGGAGAAGCAGGGAGAACAGAACGCAAAGGCAACATGAGTCTATCGCGGAACCCGGGATGGGCTCTGCGATCGACTCGTGTTGCCTTTGCAATCTACTGGTCGATCGTGCTCGACCTTTTGGGCACCCCTGGTCTAATCTATAAACGCATGGACAGATTTCAACCAAACTTGGTATACATAAGACTTACTATTTGGGAACAAATATTGTGGGTGGGGGGAAGGGGGTGACATCGAAAACAACAGATATTAGTGTCTAATCCATACTTTTCGGGCTCGCTGAGATGAATACTGACACTTCCAATGCCATTTAAGTCCAAGTTCCAGGTGTAATCACTGAATACAAGTCTATCGATACTGGAAGATTGGGATAAATAAATATCCAGGCAACCCCGGGTGATCAGCTAGTATAATATACTGTATTTAGTTAGATCATAGAATTTAAAGTCTTGCTTATTTGATATTTTCTTTTTATAAACAGCTATAAAGAATTGTATTGTGTGTATGTGTTTAGAAATGGGCAGTATTCAAACAGGGTTATATAGAATATGTGTTTTATTATCTCAGAATGTAAAAGGGCGTGTGTAAGAACAACTTGGCACAGGACTTTCCTTATCTTTTCAACACAGGATCTATATGATGTACTAAGGCAGCTAGAAAATGCAGGACTAAATTTGCTGGTGAATATTTCAGAGTATACTATATTGTGACCTTTTTATATTCTATTGGGTTGTTGTTGTATAATCAAACATTGAAGTTTAATGAATTAAACATGAAAATTGTTGTTATTTAGATTACAAAGTAAACAATTGTATCTGTGGAGTAAACTGTAAGGAATGTCTTATATGGAATGGAAAAGTTTCTGACCACTTGTGTGAAGCTTGGGGAATGACATCATAAGCCATTTAACAGTATATAAGCAGATGAAAAGCCAGAGCAAGCTGAGACCTCTGGACAGAGTCACACGGCTTTCAACTCTCTGTCAGACTTCTCCTTTGTACAAATTATATCTTTATTGAAACTTTATGGAAAGGCTTTATTTGTAATTTAATTGGCTTTTAGTAAATATTGAATAAATATTTGTGATTGAAAATGCATATATTTGTACAAATTCTTGATTTGGGCTACTTTTGTTGGTCAGGGGGATGTGGACTTTCCATTCAAAAAAAACCAAAAAAACTCTTTGGAGTGACGATGTTCCCAAATGGACTTTATTTGAAAGTATCAAAGTTCCAAAGATACACTAAAATCATCCACATAAAATAATTCCATCCACAAATGCAAGCAATGTCTCACTTCCGTTTCACCACACAATTGTTTCCCACGTACTCACCTTTATAGGACCCCCAGGGACCCCTGAAGAAGACTTTTTGTCGAAACGCGGACCATGTTGGGTCCTGTATCCCTAGCAGACTAGGTCCTTTAAGGCTCTTATGTGGATGATTTACTTTTATATGGATGGAATTATTTTATGTGGATGATTTTAGTGTACCTTTGGAACTTTGATACTTTCAAATAAAGTCCATTTGGGAACATCGTCACTCCACAGAGTTTTTTTTTGTATTCGCTGGATTTTCTTCTTTGTGGATATTTTGGGGTCAATTCCTTTTGTTTTTTGCTTGTTGCTTTCCATTCAAAAGCCATAAAAGCTGTGAACCAAATTATGAAAACAATACAGCTACCTGTTGAAAGGAGGAAAAGCCTTAGAACCCCATTAGGGAAGGAACCCTTCTGTAACTAGAGAGGGTAAATAACTTCATCAGCATAAAAATCTCCTTCAACTAATGTTATAGCTGATGTTTTGAATATCAGTGCAAAAGCCCTACTGTTAGTCACAATTTTCAATTGCAGGCTGTTCTGTTACCCCTTAAAGTGTTAGTAGCAGTTCGTTAGTAGCAATTTTCACAGTCCTATCATTAGGAGATTAGTAACAGGTAACTGTGTAAATGAACTTATGTTCAGGCACAGGCTTCTGCCCCAACCTAGGGAAAGGGAGGATAGAGATTGCGAAAAAAAACTATTAACATATGCCATTATTTGCTAGCATGGTGTAGCCCAGGGCTGCCCAAGTCCAGTCCTCGAGATCTACTGGCAGGCCAGGTTTTCTGGATATCCACAATGAATATGCATGAGAGAGATTGGCCTGCACTGCCTTCTTGGTATGCAGATCTCTCATATGCATGTTCATTGTGGATATCCAGAAAACCTGGCCTGCCAGTAGATCTCGAGGACCGGACTTGGGCAGCCCTGGTGTAGCCTTTCTCCCTTGCCCACTACCCAAATTTAGGTGCCAGGAAAAATCCATACCAAGTGCTGCTGTTCCAAAAGGGCACTCTGGGCTCGGTGCCTTTTATAGAATGGCACTTTGAACGGACTGCTGTGACCAACTTTGGGCACGAGGATTTCAGCTTGCTGAAAACCTGCTGAAAATCCTGAAGCACAAGTTGGGTGCGTACCCTTGGTATTCTATAATGTCAAAATTTATGTAATGACCCTGACCTGCCCATGATCCATTTGGGGTTACATAAGGAACATTTTGAACACACAGTATTATAGGCTAGCTCAAAGGCAAATCTGCAAGTAAGCAGATCCACGTGTAAATCCAAATTAAAGCTAATTAATGTCAATAACTGATTGTTAGTGTCTTTTTAATTAGTTTGCACATGGATCTCTAATCTGTACCCATAATCTAGGGTAAATATGTAATCAAAACACATGAGAAATTTTTTTATCCTATGCATTGGCTTAAAAATCAGAGTGCCTTGAGAATACAATTAGGCTGACATCACAGCTTACTACAGGAAACACTTACCCTGGGGACACTATATGGATTGCTATAAGCTCAATCCAGCAGGCATATTTGTTGGGCACATGAAAGCCCATCACATTGGAGGTCCCTCCTGGATAATAATGGTTGTTAAGGACTTTCAAAGCAAACAATACTCCTAAACAAAATCAGAATGAGCAAACCAAAAAAAAAAAAAAAGAAAAAGAAATTAGAAGTTATATCGGCAAATGCAAATTCATATATTAATCACAAAAAAAAAACACAATTATAAAACACTACAGCCCTGATTCTATAAAGAGCGCCTGTATAACGCCTAATGCTGAGCATGATTTAGGCATCCAAACTAAGTGGATAATGAACCATTTAAGAGCCTTAACAAGCAATAATTGGCACTTAGGCATCCAAAGGACATGGATGCCACTTTGTAGACGCATCCACAATTTTATGGATGCCCATGTTTAAAACTCCCACCTAACTCAATAGGCGTGGGCGTGGAATGGGAGTGGTTTGGGTGAGGCTTCAATATAGACGTCCTTTGATTCATTTACATAACGCTGAGCGACCTAGGGGTCCATATCATGCCTATATTGTAGGCAAATGAAAACCAGGTCTATTTTTGAGCTTCAAATAGATCTGAGTTCTATGGACGGAACTTAGGCACTCTTTGAACGTCCTTAATGCGATCTGCTAAATAGGTCTCTGGATTTTTATTTTCGCTAAGCTCAAAGGCACCACATAAACAAAGCAAACTGTGCACTGGAGATATGGAAGGGAGCCTAAGTAGCTCATTAGCTCCCCTCCAACATTCTATCATAGGCAAAAATAACTCCTTCAAGTGACTTAAACATTTAATGTAATTCAAAAAAGTGCAAGCATCACTTATCTTTTGCTTCAAGATCAACGTGAAAATTTCATAGCATGATGCAAGCATGAAAAGGACTTCCTCACAAATATAGCCGATGAAGGCCAATGTTTCATGATTTGGAAACATTTCATCAGGGCTCTTCAGTGTAAAGACTTTCAGCATCATTACACTGAAGAGCCCTGCTGAAATGATTTTCAAATCATGAAACATTGGCCTTCGTCGGCTATATTTGTGAGGAAGTCCTTTTTGTGCTTGCATCATGCTATGAAATCTTCACGTTGGTCTTAAAGCAAAAGATAAGTGATGCTTGCACTTTTTTGAATTACATTAAATGCTGAAGTCACTTGAAGGGGTTATTTTCACCTATGATACCACATAAACAGAGCACATCAAAACAGATATATTGCATGCAAAGCCTTCTATTTTTGTGGACAAACAGCAATGCTATTTGCTAATTAGAGGAAAACATCCATTATCTGAAGCACAGCTTTAGGTTTCTTGCTAAAAAGCCACCCTTTTTTTCTGACTAAACAGTGTTCCAATCAGCTCATTCTTAAAAGCAAAAAAAGCACATGAAAAAAGATTGCATACATAACTTCATTTGCAAAAGTTTAAAAACAGAAAAGCCAGATACAGACCTTAACATGGCTTCTACTTCATTGCAAATGGAGGTGTGCAGCTGCACAATGCTGACCTCATTGTGAGATCATCAAGGAGCACCTGCAAGGTAAAATGCCACAATTAAAAAATGTGCTGAGATTTGAACCTATAACCTCTGGAAGATGGGAACAGGGCTGTTACACTTTGAGCCGCAGCAACTTCCACTAATACTTTTCGTCCTCACATCTGATATCATAGCTTAGGGATCTGCTAAGCTATGATTTTCTCAGGTATTTTCACCATCACTTGGCTAGGATCACTAAGCTCTCATGGTAGGAATCCCCACAACCAAAAGGAAGCAGCTTACCAGGTAAAAGCCCTGTGCTCATCTTCCAGTAGTCATGGGTTCAAATCCCAGCACATATTTTAATTGTGGCATTCAACCTTGCAGGTGCACCTTGATGATCTAACAATGAGGTCATCATTGTGCAGCTGCACACCTCCATTTGCAATGAAGTAGAAGCCATGCTAAGGTCTTTATCTGTTTTTTCTGTTTTTAAGCTTTTGCAAATGAAGTTAGGTATGCAAACTATATATTTTTTCATGTGCTTTCTTTGCTTTCAAGAATTAACTGATTGGAGCAGAAAGTCAGAAAAAGGGTAGCTTTTTAGCAAGAAACCTAAAGCTATGTTTTTCATGTGCAGTGCTTCAGTTAATGGATGTTTTCCTCTAATTAGCAAATAGCTTTGGTGTTTATCCACAAAATAGAAGGTTTTGATGTGCCCTGTTTATATGGTGCCTTATTAAATGTATTGTGAGCTTAATAAAGCAAAAATAAAAACCCAGAGAACTATTTAGCAGATTGCATTAAGGACAGCCAAACTGTGCCTAAGTTTCGTCCATAGAACTCAGGTCTATCTGAAGCCCAAACTATGCTCAAAAGTAGACCTCCTTTACAATGCCTATAGGACCTAATTTTACAATTGCTATGCAACTTGTTAGCTCACTGTGAAGCACACTGGTTAAACCTACAGCCTTCTACCCTAATGTTGCTGGTTCGAATCCCAGTCACTCTTTGATGGAAGAGAAATAAATAAAAGCATTAAATAGATCAAACTCCCAGAATCACAATTATAATGAACAACACCATAAAATCGCCATTCTAATAATGTCATAATAATAAAATATTATGACATTAAGCACATTGGTTGGACATCTAACACTCACCTAAAACCTGATTCTCTAAAGGACGCCTAAACATTTAGACGTCTAAACAGTGCTGAGCATGATTCTACAAAGGACACCTATTTTAGATGTCCAAATGATGTCTAACTTTAGACGCGCTTTGCAGAATCAGAACCTACATGCACTAGAGCAGTGGTTTCCAACCTTGCCCTAGGGGACCCCCAGCCAGTCGGGTTATCAAGATAGCCCTAATGAATATGCATGAGAGAGATTTGCATATTATGGAAGTGATAGGTATGCTAATCTCTCATGCATATTCATTAGGACTATCTAGAAAACCCGACAGGCTGGGTGTCCCCCAGGACAAGGGTTGGGAACCACTGCACTAGAGCATTTGTTAGAAAGCATGTTATTTGTCACCCTCCCCTTCTTGACAGTCTAAAAAGCTGTGATTCTGATAATCAGAGTTGCGAAGAGAAAAATTATTCCATGCTGTGATTTATCATTTATTAGTAGTGATGAGTCTTTGTTTTAAAGATCTTTTAATCAAGATTCACTTCTTAGTTATTCAACATAACGATGTATAATTATTATTAATTGGTGCTGGTACACTTTACTTATATCCCGCCCCTTCCAAAAGTCAGGTATCAAAAACACACACCCTTAATATGAAAATACTAAAAAAAACAAACCCAAAACAATACATATTAATAGTTTGGTTTGTCTGTTTATATAAACATGTTAATGTTCTAACATTTTTATTAAAGGAAACAAGCAAATATTTCTAGTACCCCATCCAGAATAGGAGATGATCAGGTAACAAGTTTTTAAAATAAATACAGAACTGATGGCAGACATTCAGGAAGCGGCGCGAGGCCAGGCTGGAGTGCGAAAAGCTCACTCCTGCCCTGCACTGCTGGCAGCGAGATTGGAGGAGGCACCCATCCAGCGAGGGAGAGACAGGAGCGAGCCAGGATTTTAAAAAGGTACGGGGGAGGGGGTGATTTTAAAATGTACGGGGAAGGGGGGGTTAAAAGGTACGTGATTTTTTAAAGAGTTTTTATCTCTTTAGATAGGCCGCACCATTTAAGCAAGCCGCACCCCATAGGCAGGTTTGTAAAATCAATGTATAAGCTGCGGCCTATTGTTGGAGAAATACGGTACTAGCTTATATACAGCAGAGAGAGCAACTAAAAAAATCATTTTGAACCCTCTGTGTAATGAAAATATCACATAAGGGGTGAGAAGAGAAAGAAAAAAAAGAGGTAATAGAAGCAGATTTGTTAAATATCAAAATTTTTTTCTCACAGTACAGAGTATTCTACATTTCTTTAGGCAGTAACTGCTTTATTTACCTGAGAAGCCTACAGCACACTGCATTTTATATATAGGCTCATCAAGAATCTCTGCCAGCAACATTTCCAAAACTATGTACATCACTCCAATCAGCTGAGAAAATGCTGCAATAATGCAGGCAAACAGCACGCTCCCAAGCCTTCTTTCCAATCGTGTTCCTTTCCACAGCATGGACACCATGTTAAAATAGAGATGCCAGTCATCAGCATGATGGAAAGGAGACAGGAGCAAGCGCTGCCAGTCGTTGTTGAGATATCCTTCCTGTACGCTGATACACACCTCCATCAAAGACTTCATTGGGCTCAGGAAGAGGTAAATGTTCACTGCCAAGGTAGCAAGTGTTACTGGGGGAATGTTACTGACCCCGACTTGATAGATCTGGGAAAGCAACAGCATAAGCCCTACATTTATTCCTCTCTGTCTCCGCTGCATGGTTCCTTTGTGTACTGAATCCTGAAGAACTGCGGTGCTGTGGCTTGTTGCAATTCAGTCACTCAGCTCCAGAATTCATACAACATTTATCATCTGAAAAAATAAAAATATACAAGTTAACTAATTATACATGCTTTGGATATTTGTCAAATCAAAACCTGAGCCACATGCATGCTTTCACACTTCAAAAAAACGCATTGAAGGGGCTAACCTGTACAGAACGGCAGGTACAATCCAGTAAAAATGTATAGATGGGGGTGACCTGCAAGGAGCAGCAGGTGCACTCTAGCCACCTAGTCTGCCCAGTAAGATGGGCCATACTGGTCATTATCTGCTTTTATTGCGCTACGTTACTGTGTTATGAAGCTATAGCCCAAGTATTCCTCATTTATCTACATTCAGTACAAGGATTGTGTCTGATATTCATATTCAGCCGAACAGTAATTAAAATTCCAGTACAAATAATCTGAGGCTCTACTGGGCTAAATTCTACTGAAATAAACACTTGATCTCTGATTTCACTTTGCTGCTTCATCTGTTATTTGTTATGTTAAAGCTCAATGCCCATTATTTGTATTTGGCCAAATAATATTTTTCATTATTTGTTTTTAGCCAAACAGTAAAATAAGCTATTTGGTACAGCTCCAGCAGACCTAGAGACCCATAATAAAAAAAACCTTAAAACATCCAAAAAGCATTCTAAGGGCTCCTTTTACAAAGCCGTGCTAGCGGTTTTAGCGTGCAAAATCTACCGCCTGCTCAAAAGGAGGCGGTAGCGGCTAGCGCACGGCGCTATTCCGCGCGTTAAGGCCCTAGTGCAGCTTTGTAAAAGGAGCCCTAAATCAGCACTTGGACGTCCTAGTTGCCAGGATGGCCAAGTGCCAATAATGGAAATCATATTTTTGTACATCTAGCAAGGTATTCCAGTCTCTGCACGTTCAGAGCATGAGATGGGTGTGGTGGAGGCATGTTATGGGCATGCTTTGGGCAGTGTCAAAGGCGGGTTAGACATAGACATCTTGTGGCGATAATCAAACATTTTGAAAGACATCCTGCAAGACATCCAAGGAACTTATTCGTTTGGAACTAGACCTGTTTAAGAAGCTCTAAGTGCCACAAAAGTGTCCAAACTGACCAGAAGACCACTGCATGCATCAATGTATGACACCCCCACACTCCCTCCAGTGCTCACTGACCTCCTTCCACCACACAAAAATGAAAACAAAAAAGGTACATACATATCTGTAAAACAGCAGCATCTGGTATAGGGCATCCTAGTAGAAATGCACACAGGTGTCTTAAGGAGCCGGGGGGTGGGGCTAGTGAACCATAGAGAGGAGGACCCAGGCCCATAAGCCACTCTAACCACATTTATGGTAGAAAATGTGTGTCCACCAACTCCCTCCCTCAAAAAAACCCCTATGCTGCTGCTACATAGGTGCCACCTGCCGCCATAAGGGCTATTGGGGTTGTAAACAGGTGGGTATAGTGGGTTTTGTAGGTGTTTTGGGGGGCTCACCATAACCAATAAGGAAGTTCTGGTGAGATGTTTATCTGGCACCCTTTTTGTGAAGTTCACAGCAGTGCCCTCTAAGGTGCCCCACTGCTCTGTTGCCATGACTGGCCCCTCCCATGTCCAAATGGTCTTGTTCTGGCTGTTTGAGACTTGGATGAAATTTTGTTCAAAAGTATGGTATAAAGATAGATGTCCTGATGGTCTGGGTGTCCCAATGGCCTGGACATCTAGATAAAGGATTTTTTAAAAAATATATATTTCTAGACGTATGCCTTTTGAAAATGGGCATTTTCTTGCTGCCGACTTTGTTATGTCCAGCGCCATACATCCAAATCAGACAGACATATGTTTTGAAAATGCCCCTCCTAGCCTTTAGGAGCAAGATGAGCATGAAATACTAGGAGATATATGGAGATACAGAAAAGTATCATTTTGCTCCTTGGCTTAATCAAATTTTATTGAAATTGAAATCAGATTTCAGAATGCCAGCAACATAATTTTATTGAAGATTAAAAATTTTAGAAAAAATGAGGGAATAGACTGAATAAAATTTGATAAGAGAACAAAATACCGTGGAGGTGTTTTAGCTTATGATCAGATGAGAACAAGCCTATGGTGAAGCTTGAAGTGTTCTGGGCTGGGGCTTTTTTCAACCCGTTAATAAAATAAAAAAAGTACATAAGAAATGAAAAAGTGAAAAGAGTTTTTAGTGGAATTAGGGTTAAATTCACAATGGAATTCTTTTTTGTACAGTGTACTGTATAGTTAACCACTATTCTCCAGGACCAGTTTAACCATTAGATTAGAGCAAAACAAACAGGCACACCAACTCAAAAAAAAATAAAAAAAATCCATTAGCGCTAGGTTTTAGGGTCAGGGAAGGAGGACAAGTTTCAAACAGCCTACTTACACAGATAAATAACCTTTCAAAATTATATACATTCACAACAGTTTACTATTTTTTTGCTGGTTCATCCTCCTGGAAAGGGCTAGTTTTGGGGTGCTATTGAATTTAATTATCACAATCTCGGCATGAAGAGGGGGTATGGGGAAAGAAATCTATGGGCCTGAAAATTACTTCAGAAGGCACAAGCCTAGTAAAGTGCACCTACAACCCCTGCACCAGCCCTGACAAATGATCTACCACCGCCTTTGTAGCTCCTGCTGTTAAGTTGCCCTCTCCAGTGCCTAAAATAAAGATCAGCCACAGATTTACGTGCCCCTCCCCCGCCCGGAAAGTTACAGCATCACTGTGGATTTTGCCTTTCCTTACTTCAGCCAACCTAAAGATGACACAAGTTTCCCGTGCCTCATGCCACCGGCTTCCTCGCTGCCGCGGTTACCCCAGAAATGGACCCTTCAGCACTTCCGCATTTTCACTTTCGTTTGCTGCTCCGTGCTCAAAGTGAAACCCGGACACTGGATTCTCTGTCAAGTCTATGAAAGGCTACGGCGGCGGTTCCCAAGTCAGCAAGATCCGGGCTCCTGCTTTTCAACGTTGCAGCAGTTCAGATGGTTTTTTGAAGGAGGAAATGCGAGCTTTCTCCAGTTCGCAGGCAGGGTTTTCGGCGAGATGTCCTGCCGGCTTTTGATTGTCGCCGATATAATTCAAACTCCCAGTGGTACCTTAGGCCCGGGGAAGCCGAGAAAGGCGTGATGATGCGTATTGAGATGCTATTGTGCAACCTGCAGGGAGAAGAGGGATGCGTTTCTTCAAACCGCTGGATTTAAGGTCGTTATTATTTCAAACAAACTGAATGCATGGCTGTGAACAGCTGAAAAGGAGGTTAACCAGCGCTGGGCAGTGGCTATTGCTTACAAGTGCTTGTTATTAGAATCAGGAAACTTTATTGGCATGCCAATTTGTACATGTTAATACATTAAGGGAGGAATTTTTGAGGCCCTCCCCCTATTTTTATTTTTTATTTTTTTATTAAGCAAGTATGTGTTTCTTGCAGCTTAAAAGGGCTTAGGTGAGATGTGCTTAGGTGTCCTGCACTTAGGAGCTGTTACTAGGGTTACAAGTCACGCCCTGTTCTGCCCACCAGCCCCGCCCCCTCAACCTGTTCACTGGGAGGGCATGTGCTGCTGTGACACATTGACATCACACGAATGCGCGTGATGTCAACATGTTGCATCCGTGCATGCACAGATGCCGTCCCGATGTCACTCCTAGCTAGAAGCTTTTGAAAACTCAAAGTGCCGGGTTTTGAAACGCCGTCCGGGGAAATCTGGATGTCTGGTCACCTGACCTTTTACTAAACTGAGGTAAGCCTAGTAAGCGCTTACCATGGGACATGCCCTGCTCTCCTGCGGTAAATTTGCCTATCTGCACGTATAAATTGTGCACTAAGACCCCCTTTTATCAAGACGCGTCAGGGTATTTTAGCGCCGGCCACTGCGGTAAAAGCTCCGATGCTCATAGCATTGAAGTTTTTTTTTTACCATAGTGGCAGGCAATAAAAAATTCTTAAGGCGGCTTGATAAAAGGGGGTCTAAATCAGGAATCTCAAAGTCCCTCCTTGAGGGCCGCAATCCAGTCGGGTTTTCAGAATTTCCCCAATGAATATGCATGAGATCTATGTGCATGCACTGCTTTCAATGCATATTCATTGGGGAAATCCTGAAAACCCAACTGGATTCTGGCCCTCGTGGACCGGAGTTGCCCACCCCCTGCGTCTAGTCCAGGATCTCAAAGTCCCTCCTTGAGGACCGCAATCCAGTCGGGTTTTCAGGATTTCCCCAATGAATATGCATTGAAAGCAGTGCATGCACATAGATCTCATGCATATTCGTTGGGGGAAATCCTGAAAACCCGACTGGATTGCGGCCCTTGAGGAGGGACTTTGAGACCCCTGATAATAATTTGTCTAAATTTTCTCTTAAGGGGGTATGTTTGGGGGTGGAGAGTGGGTGTGACAACACTAATCGGAGCATGAGGCATTGCCACACACTAATTGATTAGTGTGGAGTTAGCACATGGGCTCTTCTCACCTATAAAATAGGTATCAGTAAGGGATCACACAGTAACTTTTTAATGGCCGCACACCAATGGCAAAATTAGCGCATGGCCATTAATTAGGAAAATAGGAAAGTTGTCCATTTTCCAACCATGGCACAAGTGGCCTTAGCAAGCAGGAAAGACACATGTAAGTGATGTGCTAAGGCCACTTGTGCCACGGCTTAATAAAAGGAATCCATAAAAAGTTCCTAATCAGCATGCACTAAAAATATTTTTATATTTTTGCGCAAAAGAGGCATGTCTGGGGATGAAGAATGGGTATTTGAACTGCAACGTACAAGCGGAATATAAATCACTAATGTAATGTAATCAATTAGTACGCCCACATTACCACATGCTGATTAGTACAAGATTACTGCAGGATCCCTTACCACCCACAAAATAGATGGTGATAAGAGCTTGTGGTATTTATTTATTTATTTTTTTAATGGCTGTATGCTAATGAAAAAATTGGTCCATGGTAGTGCTGCCCGATTTACGATTCAAATCGATTCACCGATTCGAATCAGGTGAATCGATTCAATTTTTTTTTTTTAAATTGGCCTCCCGATTCGATGACCGTGCCTTCCTAAAGCAGGAGCAGCAGCGCTGCCTCTTCCTGGCCATCCCCTGCTGCTCCTGCTTGAGGGGGGAGGGTCGGTCAGAAAGGCCTGCATGTTCCCCAGCTTCTCCGCTCTTATCTTAAGCAGCTAATACGGCAGCCTGCAGGATCGCTGGTGGTAAAGCGATCCCTGCAGCTGCCCGTCATCATCAGAGGCACGTTCTCTCTGCTATGGTCCTACCTCTGCTCTGACGTCAGGGGCAGGATCGCGACAGAAAGAACGTGCCGCTGAGGATGATGGGCAGCTGCAGGGATTGCTATAGCACCAGCGATCCTGCAGGCTGCTGTATTAGCTGCTTAAAGTAAGAGCGGGGAAGCTAGGGGAACATGCAGGCTTGCGGGGGGGCGCAGGCCTTCACGGCGGTGAGGAGGAGGAAGAGTGTCTTCACGGTGGGGGTGGGTAGGTCTTCGGGGGGGAGCAGGCTGCAGTGGGGAGGAGGAAGAAGAGTGCCTGCATGGCGGGGGGGGGGGGGGGTGGAGCAGGCCTTCATGGTGGGGAGGCAGGCCTGTGCAGAGGGAGGAGGAGGAAGGAGTAAGAGTGGGGAGATGCCAGACCTGGGGTGAAGGGAAGAGAGAGACCAAACCAAAAAGAGGGGAAGGAAAGCAGAGGAGAGGTGCTGGACTAATGGAAAGAGGGAGAGAGAAATGCAAGACCACAAGGGGAAGGGTACAAGAGGGACAGATACTGCTCCAAAGTAGGTGGGCAGGGTGCAGGATGGCAGGAGAGATAGAAGGGGATACAGGAGGTAAGGAAGAGAGAAAGAAGATGCTGGATATTGGTAGAGATAAGATGCTGATCATGGAGGAAGCATAGGAACGGGGACAGTACTGGAGAGGAGAATAGGGACAGGGACACAGAAGAGAGATGCTGGATGAAAGGGTAGTTGAGAAAAGGAGAGATGGTGGATCTGTGGATGGTGGGGTCCATTGCTGCAGCTGCAGGGGGATGGATATGAACAAAAGGAAAGATATAGACCTACGAGGGAGGAAAGGGAAACAGAAGGGGAGGCCAGAGAAGGAAGATGGATGGTTTGCACGGTGAAAGAAGAAAGAAGGAGAGCCTGATCAGAAGACAGTCAGACCAAAATGGGACCAACATGATTTGAAAAATTACCAGGCAACAAAAGGTAGGAAAAATAATTGTAATTTCTGTTTTGTGATTACAGTATGTCAGATTTGAAATGTGTATCCTTCCAGAGCTGGTGTTAGACCATGAACATGAGCTAGGATTTAACAGAGAGAGGAAAAGTATTTTTTGTTTGTTTATTTTATTTACACCACAGGACCCAGTGTGGGTAGGAGAGGGCAAAGGGGGTGAAGAGGCATAATTTGTTCCAGAAGCATGCTCTTAAACCAAAACACTCGTATATCAAAGCAACTTTTCCCATAATAGTTAGTGTAAACTTGAACAATTCGTTCCACATCCCCAAAAACTTAATTACCATTAGGGACGCCTCCACTGCTGCCTCTGCCATCCACACGGCTCCTCCAATTCTCCTCCTCTGCTGCTGTTCACTGCCTCTCACTGCGAGTGGTGTTCGCTAAGCAAACGCCGCCACTGCCGCCACAGAGCCCGACTGGACACTGTTGGCTCTTCCGCTCCCGGACGCTGCACCCCCCCCCCCCGGATGCCACTACCCCCTCTGCTTGGACTCTCAAGTACTGGCTCACTCCTGCCGGACGCACCCCGATTCCCATGCTCCACCCGAGGCCACTGGCGCTGTTATCGCCTCTTCCCCCACCCCCTCCCCGACTGGTCCTGTCCTTACCCCTGCACCGCTGATGATAAAGTGCCTGCCGCCGGTCTGCTGCTGAGCCTTGAGCATCTGCGCATGCTCAGGCCTTCTGATCTCACCCTCTCCGAGATTCTCATAAGAGGGTGAGATCAGAAGGCCTGAGCATGCGCAGATGCTCAAGGTTCAGCAGCAGACCGGCGGCAGGCACTTTTATCATCGGCAGTGCAGGGGTAAGGACAGGGCCAGTCGGGGAGGGGGGGGGAAGAGGTGATAGAAGCGCCGGTGGTCTCGGGGGGAGCAATACTGTTGGTTCCCGCGGTCGGGTCGGGTCGGGTGGGGGCTCGCAAATCGAGTCAATGCTCGGTTTACGAGTCAAAAGTTTGCTGAGTGTTTTGCTCGTCTTGCAAAACACTCGCAAACCAGGTTACTCGTAAACCGAGGTTTGACTGTAATTTTATTTCTTATATACCGCCCAACCGGAAGATCCGGGCGGTTTACAGCAAGAGAACTGAGGCATATCAGTGAAGATGCAAGATACAGTAGGAATCAGTAGAATTCAATGCTATACAATACAATAAAATACATCATGATACAATGTAGAGTGATACAAAGCAAAGTCATCACATACATTTACCAAACAGGTAGGTTTTCAGTGATTTTCTAAACTCGGGAGTAAAATTGGGAGTGGGCAATCGGAGAGCACATCCAAGAGTTCATTCTCCCCGCTTGAAAGGCTAGAGTTTTGTAGACAAAACTTTTAAAACAGCAGGCTTTCGGAGTCGGATACATGAACATGCCCGAGTTTCTTGTCTTCTTGCTTGATGTGAATACATTTAATTGGGAAGATAAGTTTGATGGTAGTAATCCAAAGAGTGCTTTATAGCAAAAGCAGCTGAATTTAAAAATGACTCTAGCTTCAAAAGGGAGCCAATGGAGATACAATTTATAAGCCAATGGAGGGCTTATAAATAACACAGGAGCACTTACCAATTACTATGCACTGTGCTCCTGTGTTAAACCTGCACTGTCCAGTTAGCACAGTGGTCTCAAACTCAAACCCTTTGCAGGGCCACATTTTGGATTTGTCGGTACTCAGAGGGCCGCAGAAAAAATAGTTAATGTCTTATTAAAGAAATGAAAATTTTGCATGAGGTAAAACTCTTTATCCCAGGACAAGCAGGCAGCATATTCTTAACGCATGGGTGACGTCACCGACGGAGCCCCGGTACGGACACTTTTTACTAGAAAGTTCTAGTTGGCCGCACCGCGCATGCGCGAGTGCCTTCCCGCCCGACGGAGGAGTGCGTGGTCCACAGTTTCTTCGTTTCCGCGGAGCGAAGAAGACACATGTGGTTTCAACGGCTGTTGAAAACATCCTTTTTGCCTTCCCGCTCGCGTTTTTT
The DNA here is from genome assembly GCF_902459505.1 of Geotrypetes seraphini. Taxonomy (NCBI): domain Eukaryota; kingdom Metazoa; phylum Chordata; class Amphibia; order Gymnophiona; family Dermophiidae; genus Geotrypetes; species Geotrypetes seraphini. Next base: position 148,027,198 of record NC_047092.1, on the reverse strand, counting down.
TCTCGTTTTTTCTCTTTTTCCCACTTCGGGTTCTCTTTTTTTCTCCGATTCAAAAAAAAAAAAAAAAAAATCTTTCGATTTTCTCTGTTTTTTGAAACCGGCCCCAGCGGGGCCTGTTGTCACCATACAGGCCTCCGGTTTTGATTTTGCGGAGGCCGTGTTTCCCTTCATGCCCCCTCAACCGGGCTTTAAGAAGTGCCAGCGGTGTGCACGCCCGATCTCCCTCACTGACCCACACAATTGGTGCCTACAGTGTTTGGGTCCAGAGCATCGGGCTGACATCTGCACCCGCTGTGACACTCTTAAGAAACGCACATTAAAAAATCGACAGATCCAGCAGAACATCCTTTTCGGTACCGGATCTGCTATGGAATCTGCCGCGACGTCGACGGTACCGCAAAAGACAGCACCGACCACTTCGACGATGCCCGATCCTTCCTCGGGGTCGCTGGCACCAGGTAAGCCGGCTAAGAAGCCTTCCACCTCCCTTGAGCGCCCACCTGCCACAGTGGCGACGCCGGTCCTCCCGGCCTCACGCCAACCCCGCAAACGCTCCGCCCCGATCTCGGTGAGTGCCTCGTCATCGGCCTCCTCATCGCCGGGGCGTGGAGCAGCACCTATGGAACCGAAAAAGAAAAAAGCGGTACCGGTGCCACCCCTGGATGACCGCATCGCGGCCATACTCCACGACAAATTGCAGGAACAGCTGCAGCAACAACTCCAGCACCTGTTACCGACCCTCTTGGCATCACTTCTTTCGGTACCAGACCGGCCCGAGCCTCACACCATCCCACAGGTGTCCACTCTCTCGGTGCCACTCAACACTTCTATGCCAGTCCTTTCGGCTGAACCATCCCGTTCTCACCCTGTGGTACAGACCTGCTCTGAGATCGATCCTCCTCGGGACCGGGAAGGGCACCGGTCTCCCCGGGACCCAGAACGGCACCGCTCTTCCCGGGACCGGGATCAGCACCGGTCTTCCTCTCCTGGTACCGTTTCAATGCGCTCTGGCAAGTCTCTTTCTAAGACCCGCCACACCGAGCCTTCCACCCCGACATCCCGGCGTGCGCACACTGATATCAGGGACCCGGACCTATGGGAAGAATCCCCACCCGGTACCGAGGAGGACGCATCGTCCACAGACGAGGAACCCTCAGTGACTGATACCGCTTCCAAGCCTGAGCAATCCTCTTTCACCAAATTCCTCAGGGAGATGTCGGCGGCTCTTTCTATTCCTTTAGAGTCCGACTCCAAAAAGTCCCAGGCCTTTCTGGATGCCTTAGACTTTGAACAACCTCCCAAAGAATTCCTCAAGTTACCCGTCCATGACATACTGCGGGAAACTTTTTATAAAAATTGGGAGAATCCACTCACTGTCCCCGGAGCTCCTCGTAAACTTGACAGCCTGTACAGGGTCATCCCAATTCCGGGTTTTGACAAACCTCAGTTGCCCCATGAGTCTCGCCTAGTTGAGTCTACATTAAAGAAAACTCAGGGCACCAGTGTTTATGCCTCCACCCCTCCTGGCAGAGAAGGCAAAACGATGGATAAGTTTGGCAAACGCCTTTATCAAAATGCAATGCTTGCCAACAGGGCGAATAATTACACATTTCACTTTTCGTTTTACATGAAGCATCTCGTACAACAACTATCCGCCCTACAAAAATACATCCCTGAACGCAAAGTTCCACTCTTTCAACAACAAATTTCCTGCCTCCTTCAACTGTGGAAATTCATGGTTCGCTCTATTTATGATTCATTTGAGCTGACCTCCCGAGCGTCTGCCATGGCTGTTGCCATGCGACGTCTGGCCTGGTTGAGGGTATCTGATCTTGACATCAACCACCAAGACCTCCTAGCTAACGCACCCTGTCTGGGGGACGAACTTTTTGGGGAGTCACTGGATTCAACCACCCAGAAGCTCTCAGCACATGAGACCAGATGGGACACTCTGGTCAAGCTTAAAAAGAAGGCTCCACCTGCTCGTCCTTATAGACCACAGTCCTCTTACCAGCGCAGGTTCTCGGCCAGGCCTCTCAACCCACCCCAACAGCAGCCTCGCAGACCTCATCAACAACAACACACTCAGGCTTGCTCTCAATCTCACCAACCTGCCAAGCCTCTTCCTCCGTTGAAACCGTCTCAGCCCTTTTGACTCTTTTCTCCAGGGCATAGCCAGTCTCCCACCATCATTGCCTCTTCCTCAGCCAATCGGAGGACGTCTCCAACTCTTCCTCAACCGTTGGGAGGTCATCACATCAGACCTGTGGGTCCTCAACATCATCCGCCACGGCTACTCTCTCAACTTCCAGACTCTTCCACCAGACAATCCCCCAATAGAGTCTGCATCTCACTCCTCCCAGTCCCTTCTCCTCCTACGGGAGGTCCAATCCCTCCTTCTTCTCAATGCCATCAAAGAGGTTCCCAAAGACCAAAGGGGTCAGGGATTCTACTCCCGCTACTTCCTGGTTCCCAAGAAGACAGGAGACCTTCGTCCCATCCTCGATCTCCGGGACCTCAACAAGTGTTTGGTCAAGGAAAAGTTAAGAATGCTCTCCCTGGCCACGCTTTATCCTCTTCTCTCTCAACACGACTGGCTATGTTCCCTGGACCTCAAAGAGGCCTACACTCACATTCCAATCCATCTGAATTCACGTCGCTACCTCTGATTTCAGATACAGCACCGCCACTATCAGTACAAAGTGCTACCCTTTGGCCTCGCATCATCGCCCAGGGTGTTCACCAAGTGCCTTATTGTGGTGGCGGCCTTTCTCAGGTCTCACAACCTCCAGGTGTTCCCCTACTTGGACGATTGGTTGGTAAAAGCACCTACGTCTCCACTTGTGCTACAAGCCACTCAGCACACCATCTCCTGGGGTTCGAGATCAACTACCCCAAGTCGCATCTACTTCCCACACAGCGACTTCAGTTCATTGGAGCAGTTCTCGACACCACTCTGATGAGGGCATTTCTCCCCTCCGACCGACAACGGGCCCTGCTCCACCTCTGTCGTCAAGTGCTCCTTCATCACTCCATCCCAGCCTGACAGATGATGGTCCTCCTGGGCCATATGGCCTTGACGGTCCATGTGCTTCCTCTGGCGCGACTCCACCTCAGGACACCTCAATGGACCCTTGCCAACCAATGGTCACAGACCTCAGATCTTCTTTCTCATCCCATCTCTGTGATATCGTCTCTTCAGCAATCTCTTCAATGGTGGTTGAACTCCTCCAATCTTTCCAGGGGTCTACTCTTTCATCTACCCCCTCACTCCATGGTCATAACCACAGATGCCTCCCCCTATGCATGGGGAGCTCACCTGGGAGAACTTCGCACTCAGGGACTCTGGACCCCTCAGGAGCGTCAACATCACATCAATTTCCTGGAACTCAGGGCCATGTTCTATGCCCTCAAGGCCTTCCAGCACCTTCTCTACCCTCAGGTTCTTCTCCTGTGCACAGACAACCAAGTCGCCATGTACTACATAAACAAGCAAGGCGGCACCGGATCTCCCCTCCTCTGTCAGGAGGCCATCCGCATCTGGACCTGGGCCACGGCCCGCAGTCTCTTCCTCAAGGCTGTCTATATCCAGGACGAACAGAACTCCTTGGCCGACAATCTCAGCCGCATCCTTCAACCTTACGAGTGGACTCTGGATCCTCCCACACTCCGCTCCATCTTTGCTCGCTGGGGCACTCCTCAGGTAGACCTCTTTGCAGCTCCTCACAACCATCAGCTCCCCCTTTTCTGTTCCAGACTCTTCTCTCCTCATCGTCTGGCCCCGGATGCTTTCCTGCTCAACTGGACGGATCGGTTCCTCTACACCTTTCCTCCTCTACCTCTGATGTTGCGGACGTTATTCAAACTCCGCAGGGACAAAGCCACCATGATTCTCATCGCCCCTCGATGGCCTCGCCAACACTGGTTCTCCCTCCTGCTCCAGCTCAGCTCCAGGGAGCCCATTCCTCTTCCTGTGTTTCCTACTCTACTTACACAGCATCAGTCTCTACTACATCCCAATCTGTCCTCGCTCCACCTGACAGCTTGGTTTCTCTTGGGCTGACCTCTCCAGAGAATCTGTCTCAGCCTGTCCGTCGTATTCTGGATGCCTCCAGGAAACCGGCCACCCTCCAATGTTACCATCAGAAGTGGACCCGGTTCTCCTCTTGGTGTCTGCTTCATCATCACGATCCCACCTCATTGGCGGTGGAAACTGTACTGGACTATTTGCTCTCTCTCTCCGATGCTGGCCTCAAGTCGACCTCAATTAGAGTCCACCTCAGTGCCATCACTGCGTTTCATGAGCCTATCCTCGGAAAACCTCTTACGGCTCATCCCCTGGTTTCCCGGTTCATGAGAGGCCTCTTCAATGTCAAACCACCTCTGAAGCCTCCTCCAGTCGTCTGGGACCTGAATGTGGTTTTATCAGCACTCATGAAACCTCCGTTTGAGCCTCTTGCCACAACTTCACTCAAATTTCTTACATGGAAGGTGCTTTTCCTCATTGCCATCACCTCTGCCAGGAGGGTTAGTGAGCTGCATGCACTGGTTGCTGACCCACCTTTCACTGTTTTTCACCATGACAAGGTGGTTCTGCATACCCATCCTAAATTCCTTCCCAAGGTGGTCTCGGAATTTCACCTCAACCAGTCCATTGTGTTGCCTGTCTTTTTCCTTAAGCCCCTTTCTCATCCTGGGGAACAGGCATTGCACACGCTGGACTGTAAGCGTGCCCTTGCTTACTACCTTGACCGTACCAGGGCTCACCGCTCGTCTCCTCAGCTCCTTTTGTCCTTCGACCCTAACCGTCTAGGTCGTCCTGTCTCCAAACGGACGCTTTCCAACTGGCTTGCTGCCTGCATTGCGTTCTGTTATGCTCGGGCTGGTCTCTCACTGGAAGGTGCTGTCACGGCCCACAGGGTCAGAGCTATGGCTGCTTCTGTGGCTTTCCTCCGTTCCACGCCCATCGAGGAAATCTGCAAGGCTGCCACTTGGTCCTCAGTTCACACATTCACTACTCACTACTGTCTGGATACCTTCTCCAGACGGGATGGACACTTCAGCCAATCTGTGTTGCACAATTTATTTTCCTAATGGCCAACCATCCCTCCTCCCTCTCTGTTAACTTGGAGGTCACCCATGCGTTAAGAATATGCTGCCTGCTTGTCCTGGGATAAAGCACAGTTACTTACCGTAACAGGTGTTATCCAGGGACAGCAGGCAGATATTCTTACGACCCACCCACCTCCCCGGGTTGGCTTCTTAGCTGGCTTATCTTAACTGGGGACCACGCACTCCTCCGTCGGGCGGGAAGGCACTCGCGCATGCGCGGTGCGGCCAACTAGAACTTTCTAGTAAAAAGTGTCCGTACCGGGGCTCCGTCGGTGATGTCACCCATGCGTTAAGAATATCTGCCTGCTGTCCCTGGATAACACCTGTTACGGTAAGTAACTGTACTTTATAGTTTATAAATCTTTCCTTTTGGCTAAGTCTTAATAATAATATTGTAATTTATAGCTAAAGAAACATATGATCAAGAAACTTTTATTTTACTTTTGTGATTATGATAAACATACCGAGGGCCTCAAAATAGTACCTGGCGGGCCGCATTTGGCTCCCGGGCCGCAAGTTTGAGACCACTGAATTAGCACTTGCTAATTTTTACATTCTAGCTGATTAACGCAGGAATGCCCACTCTCCTCCAATGACACGCCCCCTTCTAAAAATATATATTTTTTTAAATAGGTAACTTGCACATTGTCACTTGCAAACAGGCAAATACTGCAAAAGCTTTAACGTCTATTCATTCTGTGGTAGCCTGTTAGTATGTGCTAACCACACATTAAGGCCCAGATTCTCTAAATGGCGCCATTGTCAATGGCCGCCTTAAAAGCAGCTGCTGATCGCATGTCAATCACCGTTTAGAGCAGTGTTCTTCAACCACCGGTCCATGGACCGGTGCCGGTCCATAGAAATTTTCTGCTGGTCCACAGGGTCGGCATGTGCATCAGGCCCAAAACTGTGTTCTTCAACTGCCGGTCGGCGGTGCGATTGATGCGTTGTTAAGAAGATTATATTGTGTGTATATATGAAAAATGAATGGAAAAAATAGTGTTACAATTAGGACTATGGGGGCAGGGTCTGGGGTGGAGATTGGGTAGAGATGGGCAGGGTCTGGCCCACGACTTAGCACAGTCCGCTGATCTGCGGACTGATGCCGGTCCACAAAATAATTATTTTATTTTTGCTGGTCCATAGGTGTAAAAAGGTTGAAGAACACTGGTTTAGAGAATTACACCTCCGGCAAAGGTAGGCGCCATATTTGCGGCACCTATCTTTTACATAAATTGTGTATCTATAGGCACTATGGTGTCTAATGCCACTTCTGGCATTAACCACACATGCAGTGGCATTAGGTGCCATAAACTGCTTAAGGAGGTGCGATTGTGACACCATTTTTTTTGTTGTTGTTTTGTTTAAAACATTGTTTAAACAGCATTTTTCACTTAACTTAGGCGCTGGTAGAATGCCTATCAGCGCCTAAGTTAAAGGCACCCTTTATAGAATATGGGCCTAAGTTTAGTAAAAGAGTCCCTTAGACTGTGAGCCCTTTGAGAGCAACATTTGCTGTTGCAGGAATCTTCTTTGTGAAGCACAGTGAGATATTTTCCAAATTGGTTTTCCTGTTTTTATTGGGATCATTTACCCCCCTACCCCCACTTTTTTTTTTTTACAAAACCGTGGAAGAGGTTTTTAGCGCTGCTCTGTGCTGCTCAGATGGTCATAGAGTTCCTGTGACCGTCGGAGCAGCTCAGAGCTTTCAGCACGTTGGCTGGAGCTAAAAATCTCTTGCGCGGTTTGTAAAAAGGGGGGTGGGGTGGGGGTGGGGGATAAATGATCCCAATAAAAATAAGAAAACCAGTTTAAAAATCGCTCTCTATGCTTCAAAAAGAAGTTTCCTGCAACAGTTCGTCTTTTTTGTTCCTCCGTATTTACAGATGATTTTTTTTGGTTCATTTCATACATTAATTGTAACGGAGATGTTTGAATGTGTGCTTTTGTTTTTTTACATGCACTGTGACAGGCGTGTTAATTGATGGTGGGTGCATGCTAAACCAGTTTATTGTGTACTAACAAATGCACAACCCTACTCACCGCTTCAGTAAGAAGAGCAGAAATTGAGGTCACACCATCACGGCACTACATTAAAATGTATAACACAGAAAAACTGCTTTTTAAAATAAATGCCCTTTTCCCCAAAATCATAGTCTCAGACAGCCCTTGCTCTCTGAGACTATGATTGCAAGGTTTTCTTTCTTTCTGTTTTTTACATCCAGCTCATGGTCTATCCAAGCAGCAGGCAGGCCCCCCCCCCCCCTCCTCCCTCCGCTAGATGCTCTGAAGGCATGCCATCTGCTCTGTAGGTTTCTAAAAAAGGAAGTGTGTGCCACAGTGGTTAGAGCTAGAGCCTCTGCCACCCTGAGGTTGTGGGTTCAAATGCCATGCTGCTCCTTGTGATTCTGGGCAAGTCACTTAATCCCTCATTGCCCCAGGTACATTAGAAAGAGCGTGAGCCCACCAGGACAGGTAGGGAAATATGCTCAAGTACCTGAATGTAAACCACTTGAATAAGTGGTATATAAATGCTATAAATAAATAATAATAATAATAACTTTATTTTTGTATACCGCCATACCCAGGGAGTTCTAGGCGGTTCACATCAATTAAACAAAACTTAATAAGAAATTACAATAAACTATCTTTACAAGTAAAGAAGGTATTGAAACAAAATTAACAAGAAATTACAATTGATATTGGTTACTGTTGATCATAATTACAGGCAATGAGGTGATAAAGATGGGCATGCAAGGGGGGGAATGAGTAGGTCATTGGAGTTAGTGAGATGGGGGAGATCAAAAAGAGGGGGGGAGGGGACCGGGAGAGTTGGGTCGTTTGAGGGAGGGGAGAGAGAAATGGAAGAGATGGGATTAGGGATATTGAGCGTGGAATAAATGCGTTTTGAGTGTTTTTTGGAAATCAAGGTAGGAGTGGGCCTTGAGCAGAATTTGGGCTAGCCAAGTGTTCTGTTTGGCTGCCTGGAAGACGAAGGTTTTGTCGAAGAACCTTTTGAGGTGACAAAGTTTTAGGGAGGGGAAGGCGAAAAGTTTGATTCTGCGGGAGTTCTTTTTGTTGCAGTTCAGGATGAAATGAGGGGTGAGGTAGCTCGGAGATAGCCCAAAGACAGTTTTGTAGCAGAAACACGTGAACTTGAATAGGATTCTAGATTCAAGGGGTAGCCAATGTAGTTTGTGGTAAAAAGGGGTGATGTGGTCCCATTTGTTTAAGCCAAATATAGGGCGAACGGCGGTGTTCTGGATAAGTTTCAGTCTCCTGATGGTTTTCTTCGTGGAGGTCAGATAAATGATGTTGCAGTAGTCTAGGATGCTGAGAATGGAGGATTGAGTCAACAGGCGGAATGAGGTGTCGTCAAAGTATTTTTTTATGGTGCGTAGTTTCCAAAGAACTGAAATGCATTTCCTGACCGTAATATCAGTATGTTTTTCCAGGGATAGATGTTTGTCTAGGGTGACTCCCAATACTTTTAAGGTTTGTTCGATGGGGAAGGCCATACCTTTCACTTGGATTGTGGTGTCTTTGATTTTGTCGTTGGGGGTAGCTAGGAAGAATTTGGTTTTGTCAGGATTTAATTTTAGTCTGTGGGATAGCATCCAGAATTCTATCTGAGTAAGTGAGCTTGAAAGAGAGGTGAGCAACTCTGGAGTGAAGCTGGTTAGTGGGATGACTATTGTAATGTCATCTGCGTAGATGAAGAATTTGAGCTTGAGGTTTTGCAGGAGGTTTCCCAGGGAGGCGAGGTAGATGTTAAACAGGGTGGGGGAGAGGGGGGAGCCCTGTGGGACCCCACAGGCATTATCCCAGCTGTATGAGAGGGAGTCATTCTTGAATACCCTGTATGATCTATTTTTTAGAAATCCATGGAACCAATTGAGGACTTTGCCAGAGATGCCGATGCAGGCAAGGCAGTCTAGGAGGATGGAGTGGTCTACGAGGTCGAATGCACTGCTAAGATCAAGTTGTACTATCAAGGCGCTAGTGCCCTGGCTGAAAAGTGAATGAAGGTGGTCGAGTAGAGCGGCAATGATGGTCTCGGTGCTGTGGTCCTGGCGGAAGCCTGATTGGTTGTCGTTTAAGATACTGAATTTTTCTAGGTATGTGGTGATTTCGGCATTAACTAGCCCTTCAGCTATTTTGGTGAACAGCGGGATGCTCGCGATCGGTCTGTAGTTAGATGGGGTGTTGAGTGGCTCTTTTGTGTTTTTTATAATAGGGGTTATTATTATATGGCCTTGTTCTGCCGGGAAATTTCCTGTGGATAGTGAACTGTTTATCCATGCCAACATATTGGCTTTGAAATGAGTTGGTGCGGTTTTCATGATGTTTGGGGGGCAGGTGTCAAGTCTGCAGAAGGCTTTGGTATATTTATTGTAATATTTATTGAAGGTTTGCCAGTCGATGGTAGTAAAGTGGTTCCAGCTTAGGTTCGTTCTGGATCCAGAGTCAGGATTAGATGTGTTGGAGTCTACGAGTATAGGAAAGTTTCCATGGGGATTGGTTGAGGATGTTATCGAAGATCTTAGATTTTGAATTTTGGAATTAAAGAAATCTGCTAGGGTGTCGGAGGATAAAGTGGGTTCTTCATGGTTGTCGATGAGCGTCTCGAGGTTGTAGAGGTTGTTGACCAGTTTAAAAAGGTTTTTACTGTTGGTGGAGATATTACCAATTTTGTGGGCATAAAAGTCTTTTCGTTTCTCCTTGGTGAGGTTTTTATAGTTTTTGAGTTTTAGTCTCCAGGCAACTCTGTGCTCCTGGGTACTGGACTTAGTTCATAGTCTTTCTGATTTTCTTAGGTCCTTTTTTATTACAAGCAACTCTGCGTCGAACCAGCCTTCTAGATTTGAGGATCTGATTCTGTGGGATTTTAAGGGGGCTATTTCATCTAGGATGTTAGTGCTGTCTTTGATCCAGGAGGTCATGAATAGTTCTGTTTCTTCGTTTTGGTTTTTGATAGTCTCATAGCGGGACCAGAATTCTTCAGGGTCGATCTTCCCTCTAGTAGTGTGAGTTTTTTTGGTTCTTGTTTTGTTATTTTTGTAAGAGGGTTGTTGGTAATCATTGGAGAAGTTACAAAGTCTGTGATCGGACCATAGGGAGTCTGTCCAGGTATCCTGATTCCAATGGAATTTAGGGTGGGTTGGAGTATTGGTGGAGAATGTAACCAGGTCCAGCTGATGGCCTCTTAGGTGAGTTCTGATCGGAGGGGGTATGAAGTATCCGAGTTGGGAGATGAGTGACAAAATGTCAGATGTTTCTGGTTGGTCTGTTAGCTCTAAGTGAATGTTGATGTCACCACATAAAAGGTTGTAAGGATTTGCTAATGAGTTAGTCAGTAGGAATTCCGCGAAGTCTTCTTTGGCTAGTTTCCATTTTTTGGGTGGGACATAGAATAGGGTGATGGTCAGGGGGGAGGCTAGGGACTTTGAAGTTAGTGAGACCGATAGTAGTTCTAGGTTAGGGGAGGATTTGGAGCTCCGAACAGTGCAATTTAGGTGGTCTCTAAATATTATTGCTAATCCTCCTCCCCTTCCCCAGGATCTGGCAAGGGATAGAATCTTGAAGCTTGGGGGAAGGCAGTCTTTGATAATTATGTCGTTGTCTGATAACAACCAGGTTTCTGTGAGTAGAACAAGGTCTGGGTTAGATTCATTCAGCCAATCTTTGATCAGTAAGGATTTGTTCCTCATTGATCTAATGTTCAGGTAGTAGCCTTGAAGGTTCTGGTAGTTGGTGTGGTCAGTGGGGAAGTGATGGGAATAGGCTACATTTTTTAGAGATCGTTGTTTATTGGTGCGAGGCTTAGTAGGTCTCTGGTGGGGAGGGGGAGGGTTTAGGGGTGGGCTTATAACTGGATGATCATGTAAGGTATGGTGTCTGAAAGTGGGGTGTTTGGGGTTGGTTGCGCGGTAAGTGGTATAGTGAACTGGGATAGGGTTCGCATAAAGAGGGTCGGATGTGCAGATTCTGATACTGATTAGGTAGAGTAAGAGCAGTACCGAAAATTGCTGAAAGTTAGGTCGTGCCATGGTAGGGCCTGTCTAGCTAAACAGTACGTGGCTGGCTGTACAGAGAGTGTCCAGGCTATCAAATTTCTCAGGCGACAGGATGATTGGCAAAATTATTAGTCACACAATGCTGAGGTTACAGTTTGCAAATACCAGTTTCTAGTCTAAGATTGCTGCGGTAGGTGTGCGAGGCTACAATGATTTTGCCAGGCTATAGGGTGCTAGCTTGTTGCCAGGCTACCGGATTAAGGGCTACCGTTTGCTACGAAGGTTTTACAAGGTTATAGAAGAGAGTAAAGGCTGCAGAATGCTACAACGTTACAGAGCTACAGAATGCTACATTGATTTTGAGAGGCTACAGAGTTATTTCTAGGCTATAACATTGTTACAATGAGTAAGCTGGGGTAGAAGTAGTAATAACTGGATCTGGATGAGCTCCTTAGTTCCTTTTCCCATAGCACAACCTACTAAAGGTACCCATCCAAACTATTCAATAAGACACAACAACTCTATTTTTGGGTAATTAGCCGCAGCTCAGTTTATTGATACAAAACAACTTGTTTACATATTTTACCACAACAATTAATATAAATCCAAGAGCTCCCCCCGAGCTACCCAAAACAAAGTGTTCAGTGCCCTCGACCCTGCCACTTCAACAAGGGTCTGAGGGGTGGCATGTCCCTCATGCCCCTTTTTCTCGGGTCACCTGACCCACCAGGCACGGCACCCCGCCGGCCCACCGCTCATCACCCGATGAGCCCCAATGACTGAGTAGCTCGGGGATCCGCCCCGAGCTTCTCCCTAAAACCAAGCAAAACAAAGGGAGGGTGGGAGGGAAAAAACCGCGTTGGAGGACCCGAACAGTTACGGTCCTCCAAGCCCTCCCCTTTTATCCCCTCGGCTCCCCCGTGCACGCCCCGGCCCACCAATGGAATTCAAATTCGGCTTTTTAGCCTTTTGCAGGCCAATCAGCCACGACGCCGACTCGACCGCCCCCCGACCGCCCCGCCGATCCCTAACACGGAGGCTCACCAGCCCCGTATTACATTACGCCCTTCGACACTAGGTCTTGGGCTCGCATTAATAACTGGATCTGGATGAGCTCCTTAGTTCCTTTTCCCATAGCACAACCTACTAAAGGTACCCATCCAAACTATTCAATAAGACACAACAACTCTATTTTTGGGTAATTAGCCGCAGCTCAGTTTATTGATACAAAACAACTTGTTTACATATTTTACCACAACAATTAATATAAATCCAAGAGCTCCCCCCGAGCTACCCAAAACAAAGTGTTCAGTGCCCTCGACCCTGCCACTTCAACAAGGGTCTGAGGGGTGGCATGTCCCTCATGCCCCTTTTTCTCGGGTCACCTGACCCACCAGGCACGGCACCCCGCCGGCCCACCGCTCATCACCCGATGAGCCCCAATGACCGAGTAGCTCGGGGATCCGCCACAGGCCCCCCCCCCCCCCAACAACAGAGCGGCGGCTAACCCAAGCCCAAAACGCGCTCACAACCCACAGCAAAATCGTCCAAGAGCAAATCACACCCAATGTCAGACAAATGGACCCTATCCGTGTGGTAAAGCCCAACACAACCAACATCAACCCACCCATGCAACAACTGCGTACCACCCTGTGACTCCACCCACTTCCCAACCTGGCGGTTAAACTTAGCCAACCCCCTAGTCCACCGGCGAGACGAAAGACACCGCAGCCTCGGAATAACGTCAGACCACAGCACACGCGTGCCCGGAAACCAAGCAAAAAGAACCCGCAAGTCGTCCTTAATAACGTTAACTAACTGCCGAGCCGACAAAGAATCGACATCATTGCCCCCCAGATGAATGATGAGCACGTCCGGACGACGAGGGGAATCCCGCAAAGAAGCCAAGAACGGCAAGAGCTGATACCATCTCATGCCGCGCTGACCCCACCAGGATACTCGAACACCCAGATGGCCAAGTCCCAGGTGACGACCTCCAGGACGCAACCGAGACCGCTCTCCAGCCCAATGCACAAAAGAATGGCCGATTATCCACACCGACTTGCACCGACCAGCACCTGAAAAAACAAAACATAAGTGCCACAGACAGAAACGAAAAACACCCCACATACCCCGCAATACCACTACCGACCCCCCGAACTCTCCCCATGTCCCGAAACCGCGTCCGACGGTCTAATATAACAGCGGAAGGCCCCGGACACCCATCTACCCAACCAACGGATGCCCTCTTCCGACATACCAGCGGCACGAGCACTGGTGGCAGCACCGATCCGAAAAGAATGAGTGCCATATCGACTGGGCTCCTCACCACAGCGCACCAAGGCCAAACGAAGCACTGCCAGGAACTGGTATCTGGAAAGAGGGGACCCATTCGCATGAACAAACAATACAGGGGAAACCGCAACACGCGCCGACAAAAAATCGCTCAGGCAACGCACCGGACAAGAGACACAACCCACCACCCGATGAAGAACCAACCACCGCCCACGACCGGCCTGATCCGTCTTGGAACTAGCCACACAGATATGCACCTCGCCCACACCCAGCCGCACATGGTGCACCAACAGCCCACGCCCTCTAGCCCTATCAGCTGCACTCACCAACAACTCCCCCACACGCAACGCCCCAAAAAAGGCCACCGAAAAGGCCGCCCGAAAAAGGGACGTCTCGTACGACGAATGGGCCAGATCAGGTAAGACCAACAAAAGCCGGACGAGTAAGCCATGCTGAATCGGCAAGCGCGAATCAGGCCTGGGAAGAACAACCCTACCCAGAGCACGAAGCAAACGCTGAACCACGAAACCCGAGGAAGGACACTTCCAACCCAACGCCCGACAGAAAAAGGCAAACCCCGCCAACCGCCCCCGTACTACCCTTTGGGAGACACCAGCTCTTCCTGAATCCAGCACGAAATCCTCAAGAAAGGACTCGGCCACATGCCCTGGGACCCAGCCCCGACTGAACAAAAAGGTAGAGACCACGCGAAAGCCGGATGAGTAATGCGCCCAAGTCGCAGGTGCTACCGACAGACGGAGCATTTCCCACACTCCTTCTCGACCAGGCTCCACAAATGCTCCGGCATCTCCAAGCCATCCACGTGAGCCTCCGGCGCGAGTCGACGAAACTGTGAAAAATGGAAACGGGAAAGAGCGTCAGCAATGCCATTCTGCAAGCCGGGCACATGCCGAGCCCTAATAAAGACATTAAGACGCAAACAGCGCAGAACCAAAGCCCGGACCAGCACAGCAACTGACAGGCAGTGAGCCGTCTGCCTGTTGACCACCTCCACAACCCCGAGGTTATCACACCAAAAGAGAACACGCCTATCCCTTAGTTTGTCAGGCCACAGTTCGCATGCCACAATGAAGGGAAACAATTCCAAAAGTGTGATGTTACGCGTAATACCCCTATCTACCCAATCCTGAGGCCACCGCTCCGCACACCAAGCACCCTGACAGTAAAGGCCAAAACCGACCCCACCCGCCGCGTCAGAAAACAACTCCAAGTCCCCGTTAGCCACCTCCGGAGCCTGCATAGGCAAGCAGCCATTAAAGTCCCGTAAAAAACAAGCCCACATGCGGAGGTCCGCCCGGACCCCAGCCGACAGCCGCAAAAAATGCCGCTTATCCCGTACTCCAGCAGTGGACGCAGACAGCCGACGGGAAAAAACGCGACCCATTGGCAACACCCTACAAGCAAAGTTAAGGGATCCAATAAGCGACTGCACCACATGCAAAGTAGACTTACGGGCAGATAAGACGCTCTCAATGAGATCGAGCAACTGCCGCACCTTACCCACCGGCAAACGAGTCACCATAGCCTCCGAATCCAACTCAATCCCCAGAAAGACCAGGGACGTGGCCGGACCCTCAGACTTGTCAATCGCCAAAGGAATCCCAAATTCAGCGGCCATAGCCTCGAAAACCCTCTTTAGTCGCCCGCATTCGTCCGAATCCCGAGGGCCGATAAACAAAAAATCATCGAGATAGTGCACCACGGCATCCAGCCCGGCACGCTGCACCACCACCCAATGAAGAAACGTGCTGAACATCTCGAAGTAGGCACACGAGATAGAACACCCCATGGGCAGACAACGATCATAAAAGTATGCACCCTCGAAACGAAACCCCAACAAATGGTAAGACTGAGGATTAACGGGCAATAACCGGAAAGCGGATTGAATATCCACCTTCGCCAACAGGGACCCACGGCCAGCCCTAAGGATAAGACGAACGGCACAATCCACAGAAGAATACCGAACCGAACACAGGTCACGCGGAATACCATCATTAACAGAACACCCAGCAGGACGAGATAAATTGTGAATAAGGCGGAACTTGCCCTGGTCCTTCTTAGGAACAACCGCCAGCGGAGAAACCATCATGACCGGAAACGGCCGCTCACGGAAAGGACCAGCAATCCGCCCTAAACGCAATTCCTCCCCCAATTTACGACGCACTACCGAACGCAACTGAGTAACCGACGATGCATTGCGCGACCGCGCCTCCGACACTATGCCCCGAAAAGGGATCTCAAAGCCAACTGAGAACCCACGCTCCAATAAGGTACCAACGCGCTCCGGCCGGTAAAGACGCAGCCAGGGACTCATCGCATGAACCGAAACCGGCGTGGGAACGGCACTGCTACTTGCCAAGGCTCCCAGGCCCCGAAGTCGGTTTCTTGGGGCATTTAAGCAAGGGGTGAGGCTGCCCGCACTGGGAGCAGGCATGCCGAAATCTACAATCCGTGAATGAGCAACTCGATCTGTTGAACTTCCAACAAACGTCACTGCCCGCTCCCCCTCCAGACCCCACCCCCGTCCCAGACCGAAAGGGCCGCCCGCCGCCCGAAACACCCACTGGAACGCGTCCCACGCTCCCAGGGACCGCTCCAGACTTGGAGGACATATGAGTCAACCATAAGTTAACATCTTGCGTTCCCCAAGACATATGAGAATTCTCCTCCATTTTATCTCTAAACGCCTCATCGTAGTTCAACCACGTCCAGCCCCCAAAACGCTGATACGCGTCAAGCACCGAATCGGCATAAGCGAGTAACAGTCCATAATCACTAGGATGCGCACGCCCCCAAACGCTAGCCAGCCGCATAAAAGAACGGATCCAATTAAGGATGGACCTCCCGACTGGAAAAGGCTTGGAGGAACCCGCCTCCCGCTTCGACTTCTTACGGTTCCGCCGATGCACCCTACCCTCCATAAGACGAAAAACATCGATACAGGAACGCCGCCGAATCTTACGCCTCAAAGTCCGCGGCACCCGCTCCCAGAGTTCAGTCAGGGCCACCAAAGCGGGCACACCCCGACCGTCACCCTGCGGAGCAACGGAGCCACCCTCTGCAGGAACAGCCACCCCCCCAGGCCCGAGAGCCGAAGAGGAGGAGGCCGAGGACGAAGAGGAGGACGAAGAGGACTGACTAGAGGAAGACGAATCCCGCCTGCGCCGCCGTTTCCCTCTACCCCTCTTACCACCAGATTTACCCCCAGCAACCAAAGCAGGCGCCGCCTTACCCGCTGAAGAAGAATCTGTCACAGGAACGGAGATGCCGCCGGAAACAACCTCCGCCGAGGACCCCGATGGGCGCTCCACCACAGTGCCGCCACGGTCAGCAACCACCACATCCTCCGAGGGACCAGCAGCGCCACCGCCAACAGCCACCGTCACCGCCGCCGAAGTAACCGGAGCTCCCTCGCTGCGCCGTCGATCAGATGCCGTCCCAACGCTGGCGGACACTGGACCAGGAACACCGCCAGCGGCACTCCACCGAGTCTCCGGAACGACCAATGGACTCTGCGAAGAAAAACCACAGCCAGGAACAGAGCCCGGGAAACCACCCCCAGGCACCCCCCAACCAGCACCCCCGGCCCCACTCGGCAGGGGCCCGCCCGACCACCCCGGAACAAAACCCCCACCCCAGTAAGGGGGAAACATGCCGGGACCCCAACCCTGTTGCCCAGACCACCACCCTTGCTGCCCAGGCCCCCACGGGAAAGCCCCATAATGCACACCAGAAGGCCCCCCAGGGCCGGTACCCCAGGAGCCGGCACCCCAGCCGGTGGAAGGCTGGGGAGACTCACGAGATACTCTCTCCTCAGCACGAGCAAACCCCTCCCCAAAAGGTGGAAACACCCGCCCCACCGCACCATCACCACCAGAAATGGGAAGCAGAAGCGCTACCGGCTCAGTCAGGTCACTGGAAGCCGGCAGCACAACAGGTTCCACACTCCCCACCCCCGGCAGCAGACCAGACGCCCCAGAGCTGCTGCTTTCTGGCCGGACAGACTGCCTCCCGCCCGACTTGCCCCGCCCGCCGTGTTTAGACTTGCCTGCGGCCTTCCGCGGCACAACCCCGTCCGAGGACCCCCCCGGCTCAAGACTCCGCCCCGCCACGCGGCCCACAGAGGCAGCGATGGCAAAGGCCGATAGAGCATCCCGCTTCGATCTGCGGGACGGCCTGCCCCGCCCCGCTGCGCTCCCAGCACCCACCTGGTCTTCAGAGTCCTCCAGCAAGGAATCCCCCGCACGGAAAGAAATCTCCGCCACGTCCGAACCAGCCCTCGCCGCCATGCCGCCGCCGACAACAGGCACGGAAGCCCCACAGCGCACCAGAAACCGCCTCAGAGAAAAACCGCGTTGGAGGACCCGAACAGTTACGGTCCTCCAAGCCCTCCCCTTTTATCCCCTCGGCTCCCCCGTGCACGCCCCGGCCCACCAATGGAATTCAAATTCGGCTTTTTAGCCTTTTGCAGGCCAATCAGCCACGACGCCGACTCGACCGCCCCCCGACCGCCCCGCCGATCCCTAACACGGAGGCTCACCAGCCCCGTATTACATTACGCCCTTCGACACTAGGTCTTGGGCTCGCATTTACAGTGTTGCAAGGGCTGCAGACTGCTACAGTGGATTATAAGGCTATAGACAGATTGAATTATTTAACAGCTATTTCAAAGTTATGCAAAGGTTATACAAAGTTGGCTATAGGTGTTTTTGAGATACTTATCCAATCTAGACCATCATGAATTGTATCGCAGTAACAGGGTGACCGGTTTGTTGTCCCCGTCGGTGGGGGAGGCTTGAATCCAACAAAGCTGGTCTCCTGCAGGCTTGGGAGGGGGGCGAAGCAGTGCTCCCACGCTCCTCTCCACTTGTGGCTGGAGTGAAAAAGTCTCCCGTCGGTGGGGGAGGCTTGGATCCGGCGAAACTGGTCTCCTGCAGGCTCGGGAGGGGGGCGGAGCAGTGCTCCCACGCTCCTCTCCGCTTCTGGCTGGAGTGAAAAAGTCTCCCGTCGGTGGGGGAGGCTTGGATCCGGCGAAACTGGTCTCCTGCAGGCTCGGGAGGGGGGCGGAGCAGTGCTCCCATGCTCCTCTCCGCTTGTGGCTGGAGTGAAAAAGTCTCCCGTCGGTGGGGGAAGCTTGGATCCGGCGAAACTGGTCTCCTGCAGGCTCGGGAGGGGGGCGGAGCAGTGCTCCCATGCTCCTCTCCGCTTGTGGCTGGAGTGAAAAAGTCTCCCGTCGGTGGGGGAAGCTTGGATCCGGCGAAACTGGTCTCCTGCAGGCTCGGGAGGGGGGCGGAGCAGTGCTCCCATGCTCCTCTCCGCTTGTGGCTGGAGTGAAAAAGTCTCCCGTCGGTGGGGGAGGCTTGGATCCGGCGAAACTGGTCTCCTGCAGGCTCGGGAGGGGGGCGGAGCAGTGCTCCCATGCTCCTCTCCGCTTGTGGCTGGAGTGAAAAAGTCTCCCGTCGGTGGGGGAGGCTTGGATCCGGCGAAACTGGTCTCCTGCAGGCTCGGGAGGGGGGCGGAGCAGTGCTCCCACGCTCCTCTCCGCTTGTGGCTGGAGTGAAAAATAAATAATGTACAGTAAGACATAGCAAGTCAGCATGAAGTCCTTATGTGTGTACAGCCTCTTCAGCTCAGACTCCAGTTCTCTTTTTGTTTGTAGAGTCAATGCCAAGCAATGATTCTATCCCTCATTTTCAATGCAGAAACTCTCCCATTTGACCTCATATGATGCCACATAAAACAGGATTATAAACATGTTATTACACACTGCCTTATATGGTGCCTTCAAAATGTAATCTATTTCATCCCAAAGTTGGTTGTTTCTTCTGGGATTTTTTTTGCAACTGTTTGCCACACTCTTGCTTTCAGCCTTCCTAAAAACTAAGGGCTCCTTTTACGAAGCCGCGGTAGCGGCTTTAACGCGCATAACTTTTAATCACGCGCTACCCCCGCGCTAGCCTGCTCAAGAGGGGGCGGTAGTGGCTACCGCGGCCGGCGGTTTAGCACACGTTAAACCGCTACCGCGGTTTCGTAAAAGGAGCCCTAAATCAAGGCAAGACAACAGGACAGTTTATTGTTTCTTTCCAGCCACTTCCAAATACATGTCGCAGCCTCCAAATTCTACAGATTTTCAGGACAAGCAATCTAGCCCGCCACGTGTCTGCAATTTTTTAAAAGCTCATCATAACGTATAGAAATGAGGGCTAAGAAACAAATCTCATCTAATAATAACAAGTTATTGCTAATTTTAACTGGGGTTGCCATTCAACAGATCACTTACAATTGGAAGAATTGGAATAGACTTAATTATTGTTTTTGGTGGAACTCTGTATGCCATATATATAAAATGGAAAGGACACTAGCTGTCCAAAAAGGAAATTATAACAAATTTCAAGATGTGTGGAGGCCATTAATAGATTATTGTAAAGATTAAAAATATTCTTCCCTGTATAAAATTTTAAGACATTAAGGGGGGGAGGGGGGTGGATATTTTTTATTATAATTGAAACAAATCATTTTCATAAATAAATAAGGGAGGAGGGTAATATTTTATATTATGATGATCAATTATAGGATTTCAAGTGTATTTGAATGCTTAATTGATAAATGTCAATATTGTACTTGATGTAAGATTTGAAATGAATAAAGATGTTTTTTTAAAAAAAGCTCATCATAAAAAGCATTGAGTTAGTCCAATAAAAAAATGTATTACCATATTCCCTTTGTTTGGGTTTTTTTTTTTTTTGTTTTATTTCTATATATTACCATGGAAAGTGGGCTAACTCCTACCACACCATTTCACTAAAGCACAGTTTAGGGGCTGAAGAACTTATGTGCACGACAGAAGAGCGGGACTTGTATGTAATGATCTTAAGGTGGCCAAACAAGTTGAAAAGGTGACGGCAAAGCTAGAAGGATGCTAGCGTGCATCGGAAGAGGTATGGCCAGTAGATAAAAGGAGGAATTGATGCCATTATATAAGACTCTGGTGAGACCTCATTTAGAATATATTGTACAATTCTGGAGACCGTACCTTCAAAAAGATATAAAAAGGATGGAGACGATCCAGATGAAGGCTACTAAAATGGTGCGTGGTCTTCGTTATAAGGTGTAAGGGGACAGACAAAGATCTCAATCTGTATACTTTGGAGGAAAGGCGGGAGAGGGGAGATATGATAGAGACGTTTAAATTCCTACATGGTGTAAATGCGCATGAGTCAAGCTCTGGAATAAGAGGACATAGGATGAAGTTAAGAGGCTCAGGAGTAATCTAAGGAAATACCGTATTTTTCGGTCCATAAGATTCACTTTTTCCACGACCACCACCACCCCCAAAAGGTGGAAAAGTAAGTGCATCTTATGGATCAAAAACACCTTCCCCTGCCCGCCCCCCCCCCCCAGTACCTTTTTAAAGTGGCGGTGGTCCAGCGCGGTCTCCTGCTGGACGGCTGCCTTTCCCCTTGCAGAGCAAGGCACAACGCAGGAGCGCGACCTTTGCGCTTCCTGCCTGGTCCCGCGCCCATTCCACCCAGACCTGCCCTCAGCCGAACCTCTTGTTCCCTTCCCCGAGGTCTGGAGGGCCTCTGCGCATGCAAAGACATTGATGCAATGATGTCACACACATGCGCCCGTATGATGTCATCTCGTCGGTATTGGTAAGGGCTCCCGCACTAATGGCCACATGCTAATTGGGAAATTAATGCATAGCCATTAATTGGCATTAAGGCATTTGTACTTGTGTAAGTGCTGGTCGTTTATTCTGTTTGTGTTTTTTTATGCATATTATGTATGTTTATATTGTGAGCCGCCTTGGGAAAGGCGAGTTATTAACAACAGGATCTGGATGAGCTCCTTTGGTCCCTATGACCCAAGCTCAATGTCCCCAAGATACTCATCCTAACTATTCAATAAAACACAACCACTCTATTTATTGGGTAATTAGCCGCAGCTCAGTTTATTGATATAAATCAACATGTTAACATTTTATCATAACTTTAATCAATATAAATCCAAGAGCTCCCCCCGAGCTACCAAAAACATACATTCTGTGCCCTCGACCCTGCCACTTCAACAAGGGTCAGAGGGGTGGCATGTCCCTCATGCCCCTTTATCCGGGTCACCTGACCCACCAGGCACGGCATCCCGCCGGCCCACCGCTCATCACCCGATGAGCCCCAATGACCGAGTAGCTCGGGAGATCCGCCCTGAGCTTCCCTAAAGCAAGAAAACAAAGGGAGGGTGGGAGGGAAAACCGCCTTGGAGGACCCGGACAGTTAAGTCCTCCGAGCCCTCCCCCTTTTATCCCCTCGCCTTGTCGCGCACGCCCCAGCCCGACCAATAAAATTCAAAACGGCATTTTGCCTTTTACAGGCCCAATCAGCCACAACGCTGATTCTTCCGCCCCCCCCGACCGCCCCACCAAATCGTAACACGGAGCTCCCCAGCCCCTTGTTACATCCCGCCATTCAACACGATGGTCTCTGGCTCCCATAAATAAAACAAAACAAACAATTGAGGAAATGGAAAATGCAGCCGTTTTATAGCCCTGCTAAAAGTGGCCTCAGTATCAGGGAAACTCACGTGTTAGTTATTGCGCTGGCCACATTTTAGCGCAGCCCTTGGTTATTTGCTAAGGCCCGAATTCTGTAACCAGTGTTGTGGTTGGCGACTGCTTTAAAAGCGGGCCCTGATTTTGTGTCAATCACATGACGGTGACGGGCATAGAATCGTGTCTCCAGCAATGATAAGCGCTAGAAATGTAGGCCAGAGTTTTCCTGGCCTACATTTCCAGTGCCTACCTATGATATGAATTGTATCTACGGAGGCGATTTAGTCCACCTAACGCCACTTCCGGCATTAGCCATGCCCACAGTGGCATTTGGCAGCCTAAAGTGCCTCTGTAGGCATGATTCTGGCACCAACTTTTTAGGCAACAGTAAGCACCTTAAAACTCAATTAAAAATGGCATTTGAATGGCGTTTTTAACTGAGTTTGGGCTCCTACTGGTGCCTAAAATCGGCACTGGTTTGAGAATCTGGGCCTAAGTGTGTCTCTTAATTGGATTGGATTTTTTTCTTCTTTTATGAACTGTCTTGAACTAATGGTTTGATGATATAAAATTTATCCCCTCTTCTATTAAACTGTGCTAGCAGTTTTTAGCACAGAGAGCCGCGCTGAATGGCCCACGCTGCTCCCGATGTTCATAGGAACTCTATGAGCATTGGAAGCAGTGCGGGCCATTCAGCGCGGCTCCCCGCGCTAGAAACTGCTAGCGCAGTTTAATAGAAGAGAGGGATAAATTGATATTGATATTTAAGGCACCAGCATTGTAAATATTTCTTTCTTTTTTGGCAGGTCCAACATTAATTTTTCCATTAGTTACATTACATTACATTACATTAGTGATTTCTATTCCGCTTGTGCCTTGCGGTTCTAAGCGGATTACATTAGAATATGGCTGGTCATTTCCAGGCGATGACAATACAATTATTTGTATAACTTTACAAACTTTGCATACCTAACTTTACATAACTTTTCGTACATAACTTTACATAACTTTACGTGGTGTTACTTTGTGTTACTTTACATTATCCTTACCGTGCTTGCATAACTTGCATTAAGTTTACATAATTTATCTTACATTAAGTTTACATAATTTATCTTACATAATTTATCTTACATAACTTTACAAGACTTTACGTAGAGTTATTTTATGTTATTTTACCTTATTATTCCAATACATTGCATAACTTGCATTACATGATATTACAACGCATAACCTTATGTTACATTACATAACATTACAAAGCATAATCTTATGTTACCAAAAAGATCGTCTGTTCCTAGGTTTTTATATCTGATTTTTCGGTATTTGGGGAAACTGTGTTTCTAGATATGAATTGGTTTTTCGCCCGTTGCTACTAGATTAGATGTTGCCTATGGGGACGAGGTTGCAGTTGGTTGTGAGTTGCAGGAGGTTATGAAGGGAGAGAAGATGATGGTAGATTATAATATTGGAATATGTTTTTTGAATAGTATGGTTTTTATATCTTTTCGAAACGCTTTGTAGTCCGTAGTTGTGGTCAGCAGCTTGGATATGATGGGGTCAATTTTCGCGGCCTGTGTAGCAAGTAGGTTGTCATATAGCTTTTTGCGTTTTGTGCCTTTGAGTGAGGGGTAGGTGAATGGGGACTGGGTTCTCCTTACTCTAGTTGAGAGGTTTCGGGTTAGGCGGCTGTTTAGGTAGAGAGGTGCTGTTCCGTTTAGTGCTTTGAATAATAGACAGTATAGTTTGAATTGAGTTCTTGCTTGTATCGGTAGCCAGTGTGAGTCGAGATAGGCATTAGTGATGTGATCGTATTTTCCTAGCGAGTAGATAAGTCTGAGTGCTGTGTTCTGTACTGTCTGTAATTGTTTGGTCATGTAAGCGGGGCAGGGTAGGTAAAGGCTGTTGCAGTAGTCTACAAGTCCTAGTACAAGTGATTGGACTAAGATCCTTTATTGTATTTTGTCAAAGAATTTTCTTATTTTTCGCAGGTTGCGCATGGTGTAGAAGGCTTTTTGGATGGTTTTGTTAGTATGAGTCTGCATTGTGCATCTCCTGTCTATCGTTACTCCCAGGATTTTGAGTGCTGGCTGTATTGGGTATGTGATTGCATTTGTCATCAGATCAGTTAAGGTAGGTTCTTTGTCTTTTTCTAGCAGCAGGAATTTGGTTTTATCCGTGTTCAGTTTCAGTTTGTGGTTGGTCATCCATGTTTCTACCGTTTCCAGAGTTTTTTTCAGTCGTCCTGATGAGTTGGGGTCTTGGGTATTGAAGGGGAGAAGGATTGTTATGTCGTCTGCGTAGCTGAATGAGACTATATTTAGGGAGTCTAGAGTGGTGCCCAGTGAGGATACGTAGAGGTTGAAAAGTATGGGTGATAATGGAGATCCTTGTGGTACTCCACAGGGGTTTGACCAAGGGTCAGATATGTGGTCTTTTGTCTTTACTTTATAAGTTCTAGTTTTAAGGAAGCCTTGGAACCAGTTGAGTACCAAACCTGTGAGTAGTATGTGGGACTTGCAAAAAAATTTACATGGGAGTACTTGCCACCTCCTATTTTTATGTGTGTGTATGCTTTATTGTACCCTGGAATAGACTGGAAACTAGGAGCCTCCAACTGCGGCAAGGAGGCCAAGTTCCTGGAGGTGCTAGGGGATTGCTTCCTGGAGCAAATGGTAAAAGAGCCGACAAGAGGCGACGCCACCTTGGACTTGGTCCTAAATGGTCTCACGGGACCGATAACAGAAGTAGAAGTCATGGTTCCACTGGGAGCGAGTGATCACAATGTAATCAACTTTAAACTTGACATCGGGAAAGGGAAACATGCCAAAACCTTAACCACCACCTTAAACTTTAAAAAGGGTAAATACGATTGCATGAGAGCCATGGTAACAAAACGACTCGAGAAGATGGTGGACAAACTTGAAACAGTAGATCAGGCATAGTGCCTATTGAAAAATACTATTGCAGAAGCACAAGATCTCTACATTCCGAGGATTTCCAAAGATCGGAGAACTAAAGGCAAAGGAGAACCGGCATGGCTTACCATACAGGTGAAGGAAGCCATAAAAGAAAAGAAGGACTCTTTCAAAAAATGGAAATGCACGAAGACAACCGAAGCCTGGAACAAACATAAAGATGAACAGAAGAAATGTCACAAGGCGGTGAGGGATGCAAAACAGGACTATGAGGAAAAAATAGCCCGGGAGGCCAAAAACTTCAAGCCCTTCTTTAGATACGTGAAAGGGAAAAAGCCTGCAAAAGAGGCAGTGGGACCCCTGAACGACAAGGGAAGAAAAGGGTACATCAAGGAAGATAAACAAATGGCAGACAAACGAAATTCCTTCTTTGCGTCCGTCTTTACGAAGGAGGACACCTCAACAATACCTGAAGCGGAGAAACTGTTTACAGGAGAAATAGAGGACAGCCTCACCACAGTTGAAGTGAACTTAGATCAGATATACTACCAGATCGACAAACTTAAAAGTGACAAATCCCCTGGACCGGATGAAATTCACCCGAGAGTCTTGAAGGAATTGAAGGTTGAAATCGGAGAGTTATTGCAAAAACTTGCAAACCTGTCAATCAGAACTGGTCAGATACCAGACGACTGGAAGAAAGCGAACGTCACGCCAATTTTCAAAAAAGGATCAAGAGGAGAACCGGGCAACTATAGACCTGTGAGTCTTACGTCTGTCCACGGCAAGATGATTGAATCACTGATCAAGGATAGCATAGTTCAGCACTTGGACACACACGACTTGATGAAACCCAGTCAACATGGATTCAGGAAAGGGAAATCGTGTTTGACGAATTTACTCCAATTCTTTGAGACCGTGAACGAGCAAATTGATAGTGGAAAGCCGGTGGACATAATATACTTGGACTTCCAGAAAGCGTTCGACAAAGTTCCACACGAAAGACTTCTCAGGAAACTACAAAGCCATGGCATAGAGGGAGATATACAAAGATGGATAGGCAAATGGCTGGATAACAGGAAGCAGAGAGTGGGCATTAATGGGAAGTTCTCCGACTGGGAGAAAGTGACTAGTGGTGTACCCCAGGGCTCGGTACTTGGGCCGATCCTTTTTAATATTTATATCAATGACCTGGAAAACGGAACATCCAGTGAGATCATCAAGTTTGCAGACGACACAAAACTCTGCTGGGCAATCAGATCGCAGGAGGATAGTGAGGAACTCCAGAGCGATTTGTGTCGGTTAGAAAAATGGGCGGAGAAATGGCAGATGAAGTTCAATGTGGAGAAATGCAAGGTAATGCATTTAGGCAGTAAGAATAAGGAATACGAGTACAGAATGTCAGGTGCAACTCTGGGAAAAAGTGAACAAGAAAGGGACCTGGGTGTACTGATAGATAGGACCCTGAAGCCGTCGGCACAATGCGCAGCAGCGGCAAAGAAGGCAAATAGAATGTTGGGCATGATAAAGAAAGGAATCTTGAGTAGATCGGAGAAAGTTATAATGCCGCTTTATAGGGAAATGGTCAGACCCCACTTGGAATACTGCGTCCAACATTGGTCTCCCTACCTAAAGAAGGATATAAAACTGCTGGAGAGGGTGCAGAGACGAGCAACTAAACTAGTGAAGGGTATGGAGAAACTGGAATATGAGGATCGACTTAAAACACTGGGATTGTTCTCCCTTGAGAAAAGGAGACTGCGTGGGGATATGATCGAGACCTTCAAAATACTGAAAGGAATCGACAAAATAGAGCAGAGAAGATTATTTACATTGTCCAATTTGACACGGACAAGAGGACATGAAATGAAGCTAAGGGGGGGACAAGTTCAGGACTAATATCAGGAAGTTCTGCTTCACACAGAGAGTGGTTGACATCTGGAATACTCTCCCAGGGGAGATTATTGCGGAATCGACAGTCCTAGGCTTCAAAAGCAAACTAGATGCATATCTCCTTGAGAGAGGCATATAAAGATATGGTTGGCTATAAAATAAGCCAGGTGTATACCTGGCAGGGCCTCCGCGTGTGCGGATCGCCGGACTTGATGGACCGAAGGTCTGATCCGGAGATGGCGCTTCTTATGTTCTTATGTTCTGTGCAGAATTGTGGGATGCTGGAGGTAAAACATTTTTAAATAAATCAATCAATACATTTAGGAGGTGTTAAATGCTCTGGTGTTAACCCTGTGTTGTCCAATTAGCACACACTAAAAATTGTGCTAGCTGGATAATACTTCCATGCCCAAAGAAAATAAATAACATACAGTTACCATGCACTGACAGGCAAATTACCACAAAACGTTTTACACGTTTTGCAGTGTGAAGTGACCTCAGATACCCGCATGCCATGGCCAGGACTGGTTGCACCTACATGTAATTTGTTAGAGTAACATTTACATGCTGAAATAAAATGAGCTAGACTGACACTGAATAACTTGAATATTTTTCTTTACATTTTATACTGAAAATGTAATAAAAATGTAAATTTTAAAAATGAACTAGATTACCATCCCATGCATCTGGCCAGTTCTGATTTTGTTATTCAAATGAACAGGGGTGTTCTTTCCCTTAAGATTGCTATCTGTGTTAAGTGGGCTCTTAGCATTTGAAAAGAGACTGAGCGCAGATGTAACTTCAGAAGTATCTAAGAACTGAATGGATGAGTAAATGTACTTAACGATTAATTTACCTTCAGCATGCATGCTTCATCTACCTAATTAATAACAAAAGACAAGGGCCAGGATTCACTAACCTGCCCGATCGGTCCCGATCCGGGCATGACCGACAAATTCATGAAACTCCAACATGTAGATGAGGGCGATTGGAGGAACGCCTCCATCTGCAGGCAAGGATCACGCAGACCATCTATAGATGGTCTGAGCATGCGCGGGACCTCCAAGCCATCAGAGTTGGGGTTTTTTTTTTCTTCTTCTATTTTTTTACACAGCGCAGCCAGGGAAAGAGCTGGACCTCAGGGCCGGCATATTTTTTTTTAAATAGGCGATCGAGGAACATTTGGGAGCCCGTGGTTTTAACCCGCTTAAGCCCGCGGGTTAAAACCATGGGCTTGCAGTGCGGGGAAGGGTGGGAGAGTTGGGGCAGGCAGGCAGCGTGTTCAAGGCTCCAGGATAGGGGCTGACAGGGCAGAGAGCAGGGCGGCAGAAGGCAGGGCAGCCAGAAAGGGCTTCAGCGACTGGTCCTCAGCAGTCGCTTTTTTTTTGATCGGTCAGCCCAGTCGGTGTTGCAGGGTTTTCTTTAGTGAATCGCGTCCCTGCCTATTTTGCATGCCGTTGCCCTCATTTGAATGCGCGGATCGGAGGATAGTTGGAAGACAGGTAAGTGAATCGGGCTGGGGTCGCTAAGGTGTCACAAACCGATCGGTACATGATCGGTTTGCTTAGAGAATTTGGGCCAAAGTGATGACATCATCATGCCACTAAATTAATTTACCGTACATAAAATAGCTTCTTTTTCAAACAGATGTAAAGAATTTGCATTTATAAAGCACTGCCCACCATTAACTGTAGGGCTATTTTCTTGGATGTTTGGCAGTGTTATCACATCATTGCAGAGCAGTCAGGGAAAGTACCTGGAACAGATACCAGTTTTAAGAGCTGGGATAGAGCTTCTGCTATAGCCACAGAAAACAGCAGAGGGCGCTGTACCTTTATTTTTGACTTCTGTGTAATTCTTACAGATTCAAAAAAATGGTTTTCAAGCAGTTGATCTCACAAAAAAACTTGCAGATGGGTAACATGAAATAAATCCAAGGTTTACACACACTTGTCTGAAATTTGTTGCTTGTCAAATTATGTATCAGCTCAGTAATTTAATTTGCTTGCTTAGCATAGTTATGACTTCAGGTGGTCACTGACATGCGGGAGATTTATTTGCATGCAGAAGCTACTACAGCTCCAGCCTGAGAATGTTCATGATGATTTTAAGGTGGCCCAGCAGGTAGAAGAGGCAACAGCAAAAGGCATAAGGATGCTTCATGAGTGCACAGAGAGAGGAATGACGAGCAGGAAAAAGAAGGTGATGCCTCTGTATAGGGTTACCAGATTTTACTGTTGTAAAATTCGGATCCATGGTCCTGCCCCAGCCCCAGTGTCAAGTCAAAAGCGCGCTGGGACAAAGGCGCGAGCAGACAATTAAGTGCTGCGCGGAGGAGCGCGCCAAAGAAAATTACTGTTTTTAGGGCTCCGACGGGGTGTGTGTGTGGGGGGAACCCCCCCTTTACTTAATACAGATTGTGCCGCATTGTGGGGGCGTTGGGGGGGGTTTGGGGGGTTGTAACCCCCCACATTTTACTGAAAACTTCACTTTTTCCCTGTTTTTAGGGAAAAAGCTAAGTTTACAGTAAAATGTGGGGTGTTACAACCCCCCACAACGCCGGCACGATTTGTATTCAGTAAACTGGGGGTGCTCTCCAACAAAACCCCCCTTCGGAGCCCCTAAAAACAGTAATTTTCTTCGGCGCGCGCCTCCGTCTTGCGCTCAGTTGTCGGCGCGCGCCTTTGTCTTCCGCGTTGTTGTCTATGAACCCCCAGCCCCACCCAGTTCTAACCAGCTCCGCCGCAGCCTCGGCCCCCCCAGCCCCTCCCCCTCAGCCTGTTCTTGTGCATGGAGCCGCGTCGGGAGGGCATCTGCGCATGCACAGATGTGACGCGATGATATCACACGCGTGCATGCGCAGATGCCCTCCCAATGCAGTCCCGAGCTGGAAGCTTTTCAAAATCCAGACAGAGTGCCGGGTTTTGAAAAGCCGTCCAGATGCCCGAACATGTCGTCTAAAAAGAGGACATGCCCAGATAAATAACATCAGAAATATAATGCTGTAAAGCTTCTTATTGTTTTTGCTATTTTTAAAATATTTTTTCTTATGCTTTCTTAATACTCTATATTCAAGTTTAAGTTTAATAATATTTTTGATTAATTGCTTAATCATATTTCTAAGCGATGAACATTTTAAAAAATTACAGTATTTGGGGGACAATACAATACTTAACAATTTTTGCATCCGGGCGGACTAAAAGACATACTTAACAAACCATGAACACAAGGAAAAAGGAGAATGAAATACAAAATCATTAAAGAAAAGTAAGACAATCAGGGTAAAAAAACGAAAGGCAGGGAAAACAAAAGTCATAATATTAAACAATAGAAATAAAAGTTTAACCAGCGGACTGCTAATTAATTATCAAAAGCATCCTTAAAAAGAAAAGTTTTTAAATTACTCTTAAATTTCTCCAGATTACGTTCTTCCCTTAAATAAATAGGGAGAGAATTCCAAATTTGAGGTGCAGTAACAGAAAAAATAATTTATAAATGAATGCTGGAGTTTAAACAGGGATTTAAAAGTAAGTATGCATAATTTATATGTTATCCGGTGAAATAATAGGAAGCCAATGCGCTTTCCTAAGAAGAGGAGTTACATGGTTGAATTTCCTAGTTTTAGTTATAAGTTTAATGGAAGCATTTTGAATAATTTGTAAGCGTTTTATTTCATTCAGAGAAATGCCCTTAAAAAGGGCATTACAATAATCAAGTTTAGAGATCACCAAAGAATGAATGAGAATATTAAGAGATTTTGAGCATAAAAATTGTGAGAGTGAACGAATTTGACGCAGCCTGTAAAAGGTAGTTTTAACAATATTACTAATGTGGTCATGGGAAGACTTTACAATGTGCTCAGTGCTCCTCCACCCAGGTCATTAGCAAAATGCTGTAACCGTGTATGTGACTGCTGGGAACCATCATCGCACATGTATGTTTCCACCTATATATCTACTCAACTTCACAAAACATCAACTTTAAATTGCTACTTATCTTTAGCATAGATGTTCCACGGTGATCATAGAAGCATAGAAAATGACGGCAGAAAAGGGCCACGGCCCATCAAGTCTGCCCACTCTAATGACATCCCCCCCCTAACTTCTTCCCCTAAGAGATCCCACATGCCTACCCCATTTTTTTCTTAAAATCTGGCACCCTGCTGGCCTCAATTACCTGCAGTGGAAGATCATTCCAATGAGGTGCAATGAGGATCTGTAGTTCACAGTTTTTTGTTTATACAAAAGTGCTCGTGCAAACTCAGGAAATTATATTAAAACCTTCAGCCGTTTCATTGCTCTTTTTCTTATATCTCTGGTTCTCCAACTCCAGCTGAGTTTCGAATTACATCATCAGGGAGACTCCATATAAGTTGAACCTTATTTTACTTCAGTTGAATCTGAATTGCCCTTGTCAGCAGCACTCCGTGCTTGGGTAGTTAGGTGCAAATCATTTGCATGCAAACTTAATAGTGAATCCATCGCTGTTGGACAATCAGCCAGAGAATCGGCCAACAGCGATTGAGTGGCTATTGTTAGTGAATTTAGGCCTATAAGATGAGCATGTCAATTCAAATGATTGCCTATTAGCACCAATGATTAATTGTTAGTACCCAATTATTGGTTCTAGTTGTCTCCTTATTCAATTAAATTGTACATGCAAATTGGTTGTGTGCCTACATTTGTCCATGCAATTTTTAGCGCCATATATTCACTGTGAACTGAGCAAAAAACCACACCAAAATGTTTTTTGTCGTATCTTTCACAGAACTTGGCCGATTTTTCTGAAATTTAGTGCATCATGTCCTGAATGAAATTGATATAAAATGTAAATATTTCCCATTGCACCACAACATTATCTTATGAAAATGAACTGTTACGTGACTAAAAACACATCAAAAGTTTTTATGGCGTATCTTGCAGAAAAATGTAAAGTCAAAAAGTAATGTTTCAATTAAGCAGATGTTCAAAGTGCACTCCCTTTGTACGAAGGCATGCCCTCAGCCTTGGCTGCCACTGATCTATGGACTTGTCAGTGACGCTCTGCTTCAGCTCAACCCAAACAGAGATGAGGCATTGTTTAAGGTCTTCTACATCAGATAATATGGAGGGATTGGTTCATACCCAAATGATGGGTTATCTTGATCAATTCTCTCTCCTCCATGAAACTCAATCTGGTTTTAGGCCACTATTCAGTACGGAGACAGTAATTGCGGCTATCTTAGACAATTTGCACCTACTTTTTAGTAAAGGCCTTAATGCCCTGATAATGCAATTCGATATGAGTTCTGCCTTTGATCTAGTGGACCACATGAAACTGCTGCAATGCCTAGATGCCATTGGTATCCGGGATAAGGTGCTGAACTGGTTCCGTGGCTTCCTTATATCCTGCACCTATAAGTTTCATTTTAATTATGAGCTTTCCGACACCTGGAGCAATCCATCCGGTGTGCCACAAAGCTCTCCACTATCCCCATTGCTCTTCAACGTCTACATGTCCTCACTGGGCACAAAGCTAACCCAGCTGGGGATAAAACTATTTAGTTATGCAGATGATTTTACGATTATCATCCCATTCACCAATTCTGTCTCCGAAACTATTCCCAAAGCTTCAGAAGCCATAAACATGATGGAACAATGGATGACAAACTTTAGGCTCAAACTTAATTCAGAAAAAATGACTTTTTTCATTGCTTCACCACATCCATTTGACATTAAATCACCCCTCTGTATCAATAACCTTAGTTACCCTATCCAGCCCTCCATAAAGATACTAGGTGTAACTCTGGATCAATGCCTAACCATGAAAGACCAAGTAGACTCCTTAATCAGAAAGGGATTTTTTACTCTCTGGAAACTCAGATCCCTTAAAGCTTATTTTGTTACATCGGTTTTTAGAATCCTAGTCCAATCCCTCGTACTAAGCCTGCTTGACTACTGTAACATCGCCTATTTGGCAATTTCCCAAAAAAATATGCGACGCCTACAACTGTTGCAAAATGCGGCAGTTAGACTAATCTTTGGACTAAAGAAATTTGACCACGTGACATCCTACTACCAGCAGCTACATTGGCTGCCGATGGAGGAATGCGTAAAGTTCAAATTTGCCTGTTTCTGCTTTAAAGCATTACACGGACTTACCCCTAAATACATTACTGACCTTTTCTCCTTCTCAGCCAACAGACACAAGAGAAGTTCACATTCCAACTTCGTTCCCCCCCCCAGTGAGAGGTTGCAAACTGAAAAAACACCATGAATTCCTTCTCTCACACCAAGCAGCATCATGGGGTAAAGACCTAGAACAATTGCTTTCGCCCTCTACTTATGAGGAATTTAGGAAACGTCTAAAAACACACTTGTTCCTAAAACATCTTGACAACTGATCCACTTATCTCTTTCCCCTCAATAGCGACCTACTGTCCTTTTGATCACATTTTTCCTCAACAATGAATTTCCTGTCTTATTGCTTCTCTTTCTTCTTCCCCTCTTGAAGTCAGTCAATTTGTACCTTTGCTTAATATTTTGTAAACAGCATAGAACTTCACGGTATTGCGGTATATAATCTGTTATTATTATTATTATTATTATATCACTGTCTGGTAGACACATTCCTGTATCAGCCCCCAGATTCAGTAGTCAACTGGATTTATGTCTGGTGAATGCAGTGGTCAGAGGTCTGCACCAATGAAGTCTGGGTCTCCTGATGTAGCCTTTCTACAGTGTCCTTTGCCCGATGTCCTGGGGTATTGTCCTGTTGGAAGATAAAGTAGTCTCCCAACATATGACGGATCGCTGGCAAGAGCTTCTGCATCAAGAAGACATCCAAGTAGTATGTGCCATTGATCTTAACCCCAGGATCAATGAAGAACAGATCTGTGAATCTGAGTTTTGAGATTGTGGCCAAGATCATGACTAATTGGCTGAAGGTTGGACGGGTCTGTAGTAGGCTTTTGGCATTAACCTTACACTTCAGTGTTGTTGAAAGCATGTACAGGTGATCATTCTGTGTGTGTAGCTATTGTAAATATTTTTTCATCTGTATACCAGGTGAAGCTGACACTGTGCTCCGGGTACTTGGTCAAAAGCTTCTTGCACCGTTTCAGGCATGTATCTTTGTTGTACAAAGTTAACTTTTGGGCACAACGTTTTTTAAGAAACTTTAATTTCAGATCTTCATAAATTATCCTAACCACAGTTCTCTGGCTTATTCCTGCTTCTCTTGCTATTTAGCAAGTTGTTCCGTGTGTTTGTGGCGTGTCCTCCTAGCTCAATAGAAGATCGCATGTAAAGTCAATGTGCTTTTGGGTGCAAATTGAGCATGGTTGTCCGCTGCCTGGCTTACGATCTACAGTGCCAGTTGCTCAGATCTTGCGTAGCAGTACATCAAGGCCGTTTTTATTCCAACCCTTCTGTGGGAACTCTTTCAGCAATCGTTGACTGCTGTAACCTTTTAGCAGTACCAAGTTCTTTATCAGAATTTGGTCTTCTGCAGTGAAAACTATTTTGATACAGACTGTTTGCAAACTATCGCCTGCTTCTGTGTGTATCCAATTCATTTTTACAAAGTAGTGTTTATGTGTATCCCATAGAAACAATATATTTTCACTAGGTAGTGTTGGGCGGTGGGCAATATTTACAACATTTTACATCAGCTTCATTCAGGACACGATGCAGTCAATTGCATATGAATCAACCGAGTTCTGTGGAAGATATGACAAAAAATATTTTGGTGTTTTTTTTTTGTTTGTTTTTTTTTTTCAGTTCACAGTGTAGAATTAAGAGAATAATCCTTCCTACTTCCCTGAGAGTTGTCTCACTTAGGGTTTGGAACTGAGGAAATGCTATACTGGAGTTCTGAGCTCTGAGAAAACAATTTTGTCCTGGTACCCTAAGGCCTATGGAGACAGACTTAAAGATCTCAATATGTATGCTTTGGAGGAAAGGCGGAAGAGGGGAGATATGATAGAGACGTTTAACTACCTACATGGCATAAATACGCATGAGGCAAGTCTCTTTCAATTGAAAGGAAGCTCTGGAATAAGAGGGCATAGGATGAAGTTATGAGGTGATAGGCTCAGAAGTAATCCAATGAAATACTTTTTTACAGAAAGGATGGTAGTTGCGTGGAATAGTCTCCCGGTAGAGGTGGTGGAGACAAAGACTGTGTCTGAATTCAAGAAAGCATGGGACAGGCACATGGGATCTCTTCGGGAGAGTAGAAGATAGTAGATGCTGCAGATAAGCAGACTGGATGGCCTATTTGGTCTTTATCTGCCGTCATGCTTCTTTGTCTTATCAGTCCTGCTGTCTATGGAAAGCACCTGTTACAGGTGAGCAAAATTGTTCTATTGTATAGCTTTTTGTTCTGTTTCCTTAGTGAGAGTAAGATATTGGGGCATGCACTTCTAAGGATTTATTTTTCTTATTATGAGTTATGTATTTATTACTAGACTTATAATTATATGCATTCACTGATATCTTTGGCATATCTTAAGCATGGTTTCTCTATTTTAAAAAAAGACATGATATAACTGAGATTTTGCTCAATCCATAAGACCACAAGTGAAAGCACAGAAGTCAAGCAGAGGCAAATTAATTTTATATAGTTTAGACAGTAGCCTTCAATGGGTTTACTGTAAACACGACTAGGTGAAGTTATCTAAGGTTTGTAATGTTATCCGAGAGACTGACACAACATGACACCATGGTGGTTAAATAGATAATAAGCATTTAGCTCCATTAGAGGTATTTATTATTATTAGCCCATTGTAACATGAGGATTAAAATGAGACACTCAAGTCTTTTATTCATTATCCCTTTTTTGATGTTTGTTTTCTTTCTGGCTACGTAAAGCTTAGCTAATGCCTCTGTTTTTGGAGCAGATGAGACAAGTGTATAAGTGCGCATACTTTCTGGTTTTCTCTCACTTCCAGACCCTCCACCCCATGAATCTCATAATACACACTCTCCAGTCCTGAGCCATGCCAAGGTTGCAATGGGAAATCTCTAAGAAGGAAATGAAAAATAAAAGAGTGCCCCAGGGTCTCTCTATCCACATGTCTCAATGCTAAGTAGCCAAAACACATAACTCATACTCTCCTAAATGCAACCAAGCTATCTGCTGGTTGTTTCTTGCTTTTACTTCATTATCTTATTTTACCGGGAAGCTCCCAGTGCATCTTCCACAGTCCTTAGTTTATAGAATGACACAAGAAGAATGTATGTGCCCATCCCCCCATTCCTGCCCTGCCACTGTGAGCTCTGTCCCCATCCTCTTCTGGTCCCCGCGGGCTCTAACCTCATCTGCATAAGCCTTGAACACATGATTTTATAGCTAAATCGTAGGACTTCCTTACCAGTCCCCCCCACCCCAAGAGTGAATGAGTAAGTTAGTGAGTGTGTCAGTAAGGAAGCCAGACACATTTTGGGTAGGCCTATAGGAAAAATGGGTGGGCATAGAATGTTTTATTCATCCCCCATCCTCCTCCCTCCACCCCCATCCCCCCCCCGAGTGCCTTCCCAGCACTCAACCGAACTCGAAATATAATTAACTAAGCTAGTGGAGATCCCCAAGCCCTGCCAGCTGAAGACCTCCTCTGAAGGTGCCCAGCACTCCCTGCTGCCAAACTCGGCAGTCAGGTAGCGTTCTGGAGCTGCTGACATCAGCAACCCACTCATGCTCGGTTTTCACTCACACGTGAGATGCAGACATCAGCAGCTCAGGGATGCTGCTGCTACCAGTTGCTATGCTTGGCAGTAGGGAACTTTGGGCATCTTTAGAGGAGGTCTTCAGCTGGCAGAGCTTGGGGATCTCCGCCAGCTACCATAAGGGTTCATTCCTTTTGGATGGGCCCCACCACCTGTGTCTGTGTCACTGATGTGTGCTTAAAGTTTACATAAATCTTAAGATGCTCAAAAGTCAGATGTTCCATGCTCTTCTGGCACCACCACTCAATGAGTGGTTTCTGCCTATATTTTACCCAATCTAAACACTTTAAACTTTCATAAGGATCCATTTCTAAGCTGCAGTAAGCACTAATGCATGCCTACCACAGGTGAAAAAGGCACTACAAACGTGTCCTGCGGTAGTTATGGAATCGGTGTGTGCTACCCAAGTGCGAAAAGATATTTTATTTTTTAGTGCAGGGTGTGTTTGGAGGCGGAGAATTAGTGCCCTGCGCTAATTGGTTAAAACAGCTACATCACCATGTACTAACTGATTAGCACATGGTTAACATGGCAGCTCTTACCGTCTAGTACAGGGCTGCCCAAGTCCGGTCCTTGAGATCTACTGGCAGACCAGGTTTTCTGGATATCCACAATGAACATGCATGAGAGAAATTTGCATACCAAGAAGGCAGTGCAGGCAAATCTCTCTCATGCATATTCATTGTGGATATCCAGAAATCATGGCCTGCCAGTAGATCTCGAGGACCGGACTTGGGCAGCCCTGGTCTAGTATATAGGTGGCGGTAAGGGCTCACTCAGTAATGGTCATGCACTAATTGGGTTAGAATGTGACCACTAATATGAAAAATGAGAAATGCGGCCATTTTAAAGCTGCACTAAAAGTGACCTCAGCGCATGGGAAACCCCTGTGCTAATAACAGAGCAGACCACTTTTTAGCACAGCTAAGTAACAGGGCCCAAGAGAGAATCTAGGAGTTCTTTTACTAAACTGCAACAAATGTAGTCTTAGGTGCGCTACGGGTTTTACCGCACGCACTGGATTAGCACGTGCTAGCCAAAAATCTACCGCCTGCTCATAAGGAGGTGGTAGCGGCTAGCACGCACGGCATTTTAGTGCATGCTATTCCACCCGATAAGGCTCTAGCGCACCTTTGTAAAAGAAGACCTTAGTGTGCCCCTTATATGGGTCTTTCCTATGCGCTAAAGCTAATTTTCCTGTGGCTGGAAATGGCCAATTTTTCCATTTTCTGAATTAATGGCCATGAGCTAATTTTGCCACTAGCGCACAGCCATTTAAAAAAAAAAAATAGTGTTTGAGTCTCTATTGCCTCTTATTTTATAAACGGTAAGGGCCTCCATACTAACCCCACACTAATCAATTACCCCTTGCGCTAGCTCATTTGCTCTGATATCCATACTCACTGCCCTCAGACATGCCCCCTTCAAAAAAATAAAATCTTTCAGCACACAACGTGCATAATAACCGCTGGAGCCCAGAATGTGTTCCACCAGTAAGGCTTTTCAACCATAAGCACCGTGATTTCTGCAGCTTTTACATCTGTCCCAAACAGCAAGGAAGATGTTTCCAAACCTAGTAGGCCAATGTAGAAAAACTTACGAGTCATCAGAATAGACATAACCACCTTAGTTTAAAAAAGAAATCACTAAATGGTAGGTGGTAGCCGTACTGTTTCAGGGACCTGGTTTCTAAAACTTTCCTCCTATTTGGCGCCAAAAGGGAAATGCTTCGTTAATAAGGACCAAGTTAAAATCCTGTGCTGCAAGAGCTAACTCAGTAGTAATATCAATGCGGTGTACAATTGTTACAATATAAAGAGAGAGAGTAAGAGAAGAGAGGGAGAAGAAAAAAAGGAACAGAAATGAGAACAGGAGGAACTACAATTTATGATAGGAACGTTGTGCGAAGAAAAGTGAAGGGGGAGAGAGGGTACAAAAACCGTTAATTCTAGTACATGTATGCTTCTTGGCCCCAATTCTGTAAAGGGCACCTAAATCACGCCTAATGCTGAGCGGGACTTAGGCGTCTAAACTAAGGGCTCCTTTTACTAAGCTGCGCAAGCGTATTTAGCGCACGCTGCAGATTAGCGCATGCTGCCCCCGCGCTACACGGAAAAACTAACACCAGCTCAATGGAGGTGTTAGCGTCTAGCTGCTAGCGCAGCTTAGTAAAAAGAGCCCTAAATGGTTAATGAGCCATTTAAGGGTCTTAACGAGCGATAATTGGCACATGGACATCCAAAGGATGTGGATGTCACTTTGTAGGTACATCTACAATTTCAAGGACACCCATTGGGAAAACTCACGCCTAACGGAATAGGTGTTGGCATGGAATAGGCATGGTCTGGACAAGGCTTCAATATGGGTGTCCTTCGATTCATTTACATAACGCTGAGTGACCTAGGGCATCCATGTCATGCCTACATTGTAGACGAATGAAAACCAGATCTACTTTTGAGCATAGTTTGGGCTTCAGATAAACCTGAGTTCTATTGACGGAACTTAGGCAGAGTTTGGACATCCTTAATGCAATCTGCTAAATAGCTCTCTGGGTTTTTATTTTGTTTTATTAAGCTCAAAATACATTGAATAAGGCACCACGTAAACAGGGCACATCAAAACAGATCTATTGCATGCAAAACCTTGTATTTGCATGGGCAAACAGCGATGCTATTTGCTAATTAGAGGAAAACATCCATTAACTGAAGCACAGCACATGAAAAACACAGTTTTAAGTTTCTTGCTTAAAAGGTATCCTTTTTTTCTGACTAAACAGTGCTCCAATCAGCTCATTACTGAAAGCAAGGAAAGCACATGAAAAAAATATATGGATTGCATACATAACTTCATTTGCAAAAGCTTCAAAACTGAAAACCCTCCAGATACAGACCTTAACATGGCTTCTACTTCATTGCAAATGGAGGTGTGCAGCTGCACAATGCTGACCTTATTGTGAGATCATCAAGATGCACCTGCAAGGTAGAATGCCACAATTAAAATGTGTTGGGATTTGAACCTATGACCTCTGGAAGATGGGGTCGAAAAACAAAAGCAAAAACTGCAGTGATGATGTACAAGATGCCAAGTTTTTAATGGACAATCATAAGAAATAAATATCAATGTAGTCATAAAACAGTTTGTATCCAAAAGGATTGATGAACCCAAGTTCATCAATAAGGAATAAGCAGTGGATTTTCCCAAGCCATCTCAATAATGGCCTATGGACTTCCCTTTTAGGAAATTATCCAAACCTTTGTAAAACCCCACTAAGCTAACTGATTTCACTACATTCATTGGCAACGCATTCCAGAGTTTAATTACAGTGATCCCCCGCGAATTCTCAGTCAGTGGTTCTCGATCCCGGTCATTCACGGTATTTTCTTACCATGAATGGCGGGCAGGAGAGGGCAGCTAGAGAGGCAGGAGAGAGCAGTGGAGCGCCCGGCGAGTGAAGGAAATCACTCGCTGTATGCTCCAACCACCTCATCCTGTACTAAAGTCAGGCCTCACCAATCAGGAGCTGCGTGTCAAAGCAGCTACTGATTGATGAGGCCCAACTTTTAGTATAGAAAAAGGCGGTCGGAGCATACAGTGAGTGAGAGTTCCTTCACTTGCCGGCGCTCCGGCTGCACTCTCCTGCCTCTCCAGCTACCCTCTCCTGTCTCTCCTACCTAAAACCAAAACAAAAAATAGGAACTTCTACTATTTCAGCCTTTGTAATCAAAACGGTGCTCAGAACCGTGTAACGGTG
The DNA here is from genome assembly GCF_902459505.1 of Geotrypetes seraphini. Taxonomy (NCBI): domain Eukaryota; kingdom Metazoa; phylum Chordata; class Amphibia; order Gymnophiona; family Dermophiidae; genus Geotrypetes; species Geotrypetes seraphini. The sequence continues at coordinate 147,986,939 of NC_047092.1, read as the reverse complement.
AGAAAATCACGAGTCTAATAGGAAGTGATATAATTTTGGGAGCAGAGGAGAAGTTTTACTCTTGATTACAGCCAGCAAATGGGGGTTCTCTGAGGAAGCCACTGGCGAAACGTGTTAGGACCTGCTGGAGTGAAACAACTTCCTTTCTCCTTTATTTAAGTTAAGTTAAAAACAACTTTTTTTGTTAATTTATGAGCTTTATTTAGAACTTTTTTGGAGTTTATTCTACACTGCTAAGTACACTTGAGATTTTGTTGAAGTCTATTTCATCCCCTTTCTACCAAATGAAGATGGTGCAATGATAGACGACTGAAAACACTCACATTCCCCAACTCGTGATTTTCTCACCGTTACAAGGTTCTGAGCACCGCTTTGGTTACAAAGGCTGAAATAGTCAAAGTTCCTACTTTTTGTTCTACATTTTGGGAACTTCAGCGTTCCACTTTTACTCAGTAGTTTAGTTGGGTCTCCTACCTAAAAGCCATATTTGCGGTTTTCTTTTTGAAATTCACCTGGAACGGAACCCCTGCGAATTTCGGGGGAGTACTGAACACGTTGGGTGAAGAAATATTTTCTCCAGTTTGTGTTAAATCTACTACATAGTAGCTTTATCACATGTCCCCTAGTCCTAGTATTTTTGGAAAGAGTGAACAAGCGATTCACATCTACCCTTTCTACGCCACTCATTATTCTATAGACCTCTACCATATCACCCCCTTAGCCGTCTGTTCTCCAAGCTAAAGAGCCCTAGCCACTTTAGCCTTTCCTCGTAGGGAAGTCATCCCATCACTTTTATCATTTTTGTCGCCCTTCTCTGTACCTTTTCTAATTCCTCTATTTTTTTTTTTATTTTTTAGATAAGGCGACCAGAACTGCACACAGTATTCGAAGTGTGGCCATACCATAGACCGATACAGTCTTTAAGTGCTTCATTTCCTTTAAGCTCTCATCATGACAACAGAACTGCTACTCCGCAATCACCAGGGCATGTCAGTCATGCCTCTTTTTTAAAGATGTGTTTGTAACTAAAAGGTGATGTGTGCAATAAAATAATGCCACATTTTGGATTTTAAAAGCAGACCCTGTGTAAATTATAAGCACTGTTCAATGTTTCAGGTGGCTGTAATATCTGCTCTGCTATCACAACACTACAAATCTTAAAGCCGGTAACATTTTTCTGTTCTCTGTTTAATTAGACAGCTTCCTGTAAAGACTGTTTACTCCAGTAGCAGTCACTCGCATTTCCAGTGTCAGACAAAACCTGTTTCCACTAACGTCATCCAAAAGTGCATTTCTGCAATATACTTTTAAATTAATTTACCCCCTCCTTTACAAAGCCGTGCTAGTGTTTTTAGCGCCGGCCGTGGCAGTAACAGCTCAGACGCTCATAGGAATTCTATGCGCAACAGAGCTGTTACCACGGTGGGGTAGTGTTGCATTCATAGCTGTATCTGTTGCAAAATGTTCCAGAATTTTATCATTCTTTGAATAAAAGAATTAAAAAAAAAACCAAACTCTTCCTATGTAGGCTTACCGGATGCCTCTTGTTTTGTTTGTAAATTGTTTTGTTATAAAGATCAATCATGGGGCTCCTTTTACTAAGCCGCGTTAGGGCTTTAACGCGTGGAATAGCACGCGCTAAATAGCCGCGCGTGCTAGACCTTAACACCAGCATTGAGCTGGCGTTAGTTCTAGCCGTGTAGCACGGGTTTAGCGTGCGCTAAAAATGCTAACGCAGCCTAGTAAAAGGAGCTCATGGAGTTCTTTAATATATTTGATTAGTAAAAATAAATTAAGAATTCTTTTTTTTTTACTGTAAATAATCTTAGTTTAGACAGTATCAGCCTAGGTAAACTCCTTTATTTACTCCATAATCCTTCTTTCTTAGCCTCTTTCCTGATATTCGTTAGGATGGGTGCCCAAAACTGAACCTCATATTCCAAATATGGTCTGACTAATGCCTTCTTGAGCAGTAATGATGTATCCTCATTCCTTTCCCCTGCTTCCTGTTGCCTGCCCCAGGCTTTGGCTGCTTCTGTCATTTGGGTTTGCACATTCAATTTCAATTTATCAATGAATATACCTCAGTTTGTTATCTGGTTAGTGTGTGCCCAAAATGCATTACCATATGCTTATTCACATGAAAGCTCATCTGCTATGCTGGGACCATTTCAATAACGTAGTTAAGCCAGTATCATCAGTGAGTTCTGCTGTCTGTTTATGACATGATAGAGTTTGGTGCCATGTGTAAAATGGCAGCCCTGCTGTTTCTTTCTTTCTCTAGAAAAGGGTGCATAAGTTCAGTCCTCGAGGGCTGCAGACAGGTCAGGTTCTCGTTCATACAGAATATGCATGAAATAGATCTGCGTTGACGGCAAATCTATCTCAAGTTTGGGTTTCACTAATTTGTTATTCCTTTACTTCCATTTTTTTGTAGGTAATGCAAATTTCTCTCATGCATATTCATTACAGCAGTGGGCGCCAACCTTTTTCATGCACAGGGCTGCAGTGTGAATACTAGAAAGCTCAGAGGGCCACCAAAAGATTTCAAGCTTCTTCAGACTGGGTATTAAACATTAATAGTAATATTGATTCTACAACACTTGAAGGATATATTTTTAAAAACTCACTTTATTTTGGATTGTCAACAGTAGCAAATTCCATAAGTGAGACATCTGAGTGGCACACGTATTGTTTGTAGTTACTGTATCAAGTGGGCAAGATTGAAATTAATGCATTTATAGCATTTGAAAAACATTTCAGCCAACTGTTTGAGGGCTGCAATTGAGGACATTGGGGGCTGCATGCGGCCCTGGGGCTGCGTATTGAAGACCACTTCATTTGAGAGATCCTTATGTCTTGGCCCAGTTGAGCTTGTGTACCTCTGCTTTGGTCTAGATCAGTGATCTATGGACCGGCGGAAATAAAATAATTATTTTGTGGACCGGCAGTTGAAGAACACTGGGCTAAGTTGTACCCATCTCTACCCAATCTCCACCCCAGACCCCGCCCCCATAATAGTACTAACTGTAACACCATTTTTTCCATATATATATATACACACACACACACACAATATAATTGTATTAACAACACATAATGGTTAACCACAAAATTAAAATACACAAAGCACACTGTATGCTTTTCAACATTCATTCCTACCAGAAAATAGATAACCCCATACAAATGCAGGTCCAAAAACTAAAAGTCCTAATATTTACAAACAAATCCAAAGATGCAAGACTCTGCAAGCAGTACAACCCCAGAGGAAAAGAAACAAATGCATTTTTTCCTGAACAGACAGCAGATGTAAATCAATCACTAAATAAAAGCATTCCCCCTACCATTGTTGTCTCTCTCACTCCATGCTGTGCCTTGCCTTCTGGCCTGCCCCCCCCTCCCCCCGGTGTTATCTTCGGCCGATCCATGGTACGATCAATGCTGCTTCTTCGGGCCGGCTCCCTCTTCCTGAATGCTGCAGTGCACAAAGCTGTGGGCAGTGGCTCCTCGCTTGCGTCCCGTGCCTCATCTGGAAGCCTTCCCTCTGACATTGCGATGTCAGAAAGAAGGCTTCTGGTTCAGGCGCAGGATGTGCGTAGGAGCCTTTTCCCATGGCTTTGCACATTGTAGCACTCAGGGACCCGGCCCGAAGACGCTGCATTGATCGCACCTTGGACCGGCCGGTGAAGAACACTATCTTGGGTCTGATGGACGTGCCAGCCCTGTGGACCTGCAGAAAAAGTCCACGGTCCGGCGGTTGAAGAACCCTGGTCTAGATCACCGAGTTTCATTCTGAAAGGTTGTCCTTAATGTAATCACATCCCCCCATCTTTATCTCTAGGAATTCTCCAATGCTTTGGTTCTTCCCAAGGTTCTAGAACTAAAGAATTCTACACTTTCTCCATCCAAGAACCTGTCACTCCTCTTTATCCCATCTCCAGTGTCGGCACTCCCTGATTGGTCCCTGCCCTTCCCTTCTCACACTGCCTTGCTCTCCAGCCTTAAACTGGATGCCATTTATTTATTTGGTTGGGGTTTTTTTTTAACTCAGTAGCTGCTAATGCATTTCTGCTTTACTGAATGATGACTACACTGGACAAAAATTTGAACTAAAGAAAGTATCAAACCTTGAGGCGCCCTTTTCCTATGGTGCTTAGATTATAACAATGCATTCTTCCCTGGCAAAAGGATGTCCTATAATACATCATGGCTTGGATTCTCTAAATTGTGCTGTCGCGTCATTGATATGTGATCGACATCTGACGACAATGGCACCGATTAGAGAATCCAGGCCCATAAGCCTTGCCATACTGGGACAGACCTAAGGTCCACCAAGCCCAGTATCCTGTTTCCAATAGTGATCAAGCCTAGAAAAAAGTATCAGATTTTCCCAGGTCCATTTTAGAAATGGCTTATGGACTTTTAGAAATTATCCAATCCTTTTTTAAACCCTGCTAAGCTAACAACATTTACCACATTCTCTGGCAATTAATTCTAGAGTTTAATTACACGTTGAGTAAAGAAATATTTTCTCCATTTTGTTCTACATTTATTACTTAGTAGCTTCATTGCATGCCCCCTAGTACTTTTGGAAAGAGTAAGCAAGCAATTCACTTCTACTATATTTACTCCGTTCAATATTTTATAGACCTCTGTCATATCTCTCCTTAGCCATCTCTTCTCCAAGATAAAGAGCCCTAACCACTTTAGCTTTTCATCATAGGGAAGTTGTCTCATGCTCTTTATTTTCCTCACCCTTCTCTGTACCTTTTCTAACAGCACTATACAAGAAGAACATTTGACTATTGCACTTATTTGTCCCTGCTTTATCCCCTTGCCCCCCTCCCCACTCCAATCATTCCAGCATAAATCTTCTATTATTAATCTGTGTCTTGTGCTGTGCATTCAAGCTTCCATAGAAGTTCCTCCACTTGTCCAGATATGCCGATGGAACTATTCTTTTAGTATACTTCACCTCCAGACAGTGGCATAGCGGGGGGTAGGAGGCGCCTGGGGCTATGGTGCCCCAATGCTTCCCTGCTCCCTCGCTGCACACGTGCCTTCACTTCCCCTGTACCTCTTAAACTCTTCACCAGAGTGAGCAGCATCTCCAACCTGCTGCCCATGTCAGCCTTGGCTCTCCCTCTGGCATCACTTCCTGGTGCTGCCACCAGGAAGTGACATCAAGGGGAGAGCCGAGAATGGCGTGGGCAGCAGGTTGGAGATGCTGCTCATGCTGGTGAGGAGTAAAAGAGGTACTTGGGGGGGGGGAAAGAGGAGGAGAGGTGCTGGTACCCCCTTCAAGATGGTGCCCTGGATGCCCTCCTTAATATGCCACTACTTCCAGATGCTCCATTTGCATGACATCTACCATTTACCATATTTATCTTTGTGATGGGGTGTATATCCCATCTCAAGAACGTAAGGATCAAGGGTCTCCTCATTCTCTTGCAGAGCAGCCACTGGAAAGAGGGAAGTAATGGGTGGGATTGTGGCCCTGTATGGAAGGTACTAGTCAGCGCAGAGAGACTAGGAGGGTGGTGGCAGGACCCAGATATCCCTTATCCTTTCCAGATGAGCTCTGAAAGAACGCTCAGAAGAGTGAAGGAACTGATTTGCATATGTGCATACTACAGAGATAATAATGGGAACTTGCATACTGCCTTTTTGTGGCTTTGACATTTAAAAGCTGTAGGCACTGGAGGATTAAGCGACTTCCCCAGGGTCACAAGGAGTAGCACTGTGATTTGATCTCATGGCCCCTGGTTGTAGAGATAGCAGCTCTACTAGTGAGCCACACCTTCTCTGAAGCCAGTAAGAGACCCTAAGGACTGGAGAAAGACCCAGAAAGGGAGGGGGAAGTCCCCTCCTTTCTGTTATAGAACTCCAGGGGATCTTTGATGGAGTTGGCATCTTCTCAATCTAAGGAAGACAAGAGACCCAATTCAAGACTCTCCAGAGGAAAAAAGCATATTGCAGAGTCTTGGGGAACTTGGACTCAAGGATGACCCTTGGAAGAAGGAAAGTGGGCATAAGCCCAACTCCTAGTAAGCCCTCAGAGTGACATTGACTGGTATCAGGAAGGTCCACGGGGACCTGTACCCCGGCAGGGCCAGAGTGACCGGTGGCGGAAAGGTCCACAGGGACCTGTGCACTGGCAGAATGTGGATACTCCAGGCAGCTTGAAAGGACCGAAGCTTGGCCTACACCTTCGGGTAGGCAGCGGGAAACAAAGGGAGCCAATCAAATCACAGTGCCTGCATGCGCCGACAGCCGCCGCGGTCTGCAGGCACTGACAGCCACCGCTCGCGCCTGAAGCTGACAGCCGTCTCGGTAATGTTTCCGCCATCCCTGCCACCGCCACTGCTTGAGAGGCCCGCGGGACCGAAAGCAGTCAGCGTGTCTGGGGCTCGGGAGGAGAGTCCTGATGTCGCACATGTGCACTCCTGCCGACCACAGACCAACAGATCAGGGATCACGGATCACGCAGATAAAGTGCGCCTGCGTGCCTAGCGTTTTATTATAGTAGATGGTTGTCTTAATGTCGAGTGTCACAATATATTGCATTTCTGTAATCACATCCTAAAGGATCAATGGAAAAATAGCTTGTTTAACTATTCATGCCACATGTCACTTGATATGAACAAACTGTTAGCAGCTACTAAATATGTTTACCAAGACCTCAAACACCCAAGACACTACTTGAACTGATTTCGTGTCCTTACTGGGGTGACGTGTTCATCATCGGTCTTGTTTGATTTTTTTTAATGCAGACAACGATACTTTAATGTATCTATACGGTGCTGTATATAATAATAAATGATTTAGAAGAGCTAAGGACACGAAATCAGTTCAAGTAGTGTCTTGGGGGTTTGAGGTCTTGGTAAATACATTTAGTAGCCACTAACAGTTTATTCATATCAAGTTACATTTCTGTAATCACAACATTAACAATACATTTCATTTTACAGGTGCACATGCGTTAGTTCTGCTATCTAGATTTCCATATTTGAATGCATGAATATGTGAATAAAATGAAAATCTCATGGAAGCACAAGGCAAATATGAATTAGAATTACTTAATGGATCATCCTTTAAAAGTAAGTGCATAATTTGCATTGCTGTCTGCATTTTTGGTTCATAGTGCATATATGCTCCACCCTGATTCACAATTCACTCCTTATAAATGGTTTTCTACAGATACAGAAGTTCCCATTTTATTCATGGTTATGTTTATACACATAATTGATATACTGCTAGGCTTAGCTAAGGTCACAGCAGGGTACAATTTTAAAACTGAAATAAAAAAAAGAACCCCATTGCATAATAAAATAAAGACTTAAAAACACACTCAGGGCAGAAAGCTTTTCCTTTAAGGCACTGTTAGGGTACTCTTTAAAAATACTTTGCAAAATGACATCATAGACCAACCTCACGCAGCGGGACCTCAAAACCTTGAGTAACCGTGCCGAGCTCCGCATTCGTGGAGATGGTGCGGTATATAAACCCAAGGTTTAGTTTAGTTTAGTTTAAAGAAATAAGCAGTCATTTTACTAAGCTGTGGTAAGCGCTAAGGCCTGCTTACCATAACAAAAGATGCCTTACCATGGCGGGTACTCAGACATCCTGTGGTAATTTATTTGCAGACTCTACCCATGTACTAAAAAAGTACATTTCTCCCTCCGTATTCGCTGTGATAGGGGATTAACAGAACCGCAAATACATAAAAACCGCAAATAACTTTTTCATATGTTATTCGCTATTAAAAACCATCGTGAGTATGGTGAAGCCACGAATAACATGGTGGGAGACCTGGCCTGTTCCTGAAGGACAGGCAAAACACGGTGAAGAAAGTGCTGGGAATCGGCAATTTTCTCTGTAAATGCTTAGAATCAGCGATTTCTCTATGCAAACTGATGTCATTTTGGGGGAGGAGCCAACAAGCTAAAAAACCATGAATAATCAAAACCGTGAATACGGAGGGAGAAGTGTAAAATTAACTTTTTAGCACTGGGGTCGGTGTGTTCTTCGAGAATTGATTAGTATAGCTACCTTGGCGTGGTCTTCGATTCCGACCTCTCATTTTGTACGCACATCCAACAAGCTGCTAAGACCTATCGCTTCTATCTCTTCAATATCACCAAAATTTGCCCCTTCCTCTCTGAGCATATTATCCGGACCCTTGTCCGCGCTTAGATTATGGCAATTTACTTCTAACTGGTCTCCTGCAGTGTCGCCTCCCTTCCTTGCAATCTGTGTAAAAACTCTGCTGCATGACTCATCGTCTACCAACCTCGCTACACTCATGTCACCCCTCTCCTTATGTCACTTTACTGGCTCCCTGTCTGCCATCACAAGATCTTATGGATGACCTATAAATGTGTTCATTCTGCTGCCCCTCAATATCTCTCCTCTCTTTTCTCTCCTTATACACCTCCCAGAGAACTCTGTTCCTCAGATAAGCTGCTCTTAGCTTTATCCATCTCCTCCAATGCCAATTCCAGACTTCATTTCTTTCATCTAGCTCAGGGATCTCAAAGTCCCTTCTTGAGGGCCGCAATCCAGTCGGGTTTTCAGGGTTTCCCCAATGAATATGCATTGAAAGCAGTGCATGCATATTCATTGGGGAAATCCTAAAAACCCGACTGGATTGCGGCCCTCAAGAAGGGACTTTGAGACCCCTGATCTAGCTGCTCCCTATGCCTGGAATAAATTACCCGAATTTGGCCGTCAAGCCCCTTCCCTAGTTTAAAAGCAGACTGAAAACCCACCTTTTTGATATAACCTTCAATCCTTAACCCTACTCCTCTGCCCCCAACCCAGCCAGCTGATTAACCGTTCCCCTTAACTGTATCCATGACATCCTGTTTGTCTGTTTTGCCTGTTTAATTTGTAAGCTCTTTCGAGAGGGACTGGTTTTTGTTTTCTTCTTCTTCTTCTTTGTGACTCTGTGCAGCGCTGAGTGCATCTGGTAGCGGCGTAGCGCTATATAAATAATTAAAAGTAGTAGTAACTGATTAACATGTGGTTAGCGCATGAGCCCTAACCACCTACAGAATAGGTGGCGATAGGGGTTCAGGCACTATTGGAAAAATTAACATGTGGTCATTAATACAGAAAGCAGAAAAATTGGCCATTTTACCCCTGGAATGACCTGTGTACTACTACTAAACTCACTTTTTACCGCAGTGTGATAAAAGAGCCCCCCAAGTCTTGAATAATTTCTTAAATTTAGCACAGGAGCATTCTATTTGGATGAAACTCTGCACCCCCACGGGTAATCTCCCAATGTGCTCTGATCACCAGCAGGAGGGTCATGCAGTGATCATTTCCACATTGTAGGGGTCTCCCTGGAACATAGTGGACTGTCATAGAGGCCACATAGGATAGAATATGATCATTAAAAGCCTTATGGGCAAGCACCAACAAGTTAAAGAATATCCTAACATCAATCAGTAACCAATGATAATGAATATAAAGAAGCGTCACTCTATCATATTTACGAGCGCAGCCCAACAGACAGCTGCACTCTGTACTATTTGCATCCTCTTTATATGTACTTGCATAAAATGTTTACATCGCTTATCTAGGGAAATGCTTAAGTCGCATTCATATATTGCTGAGGCTGGAACGAAGTTTGATGTGAGACTGGGATTCAAAAGACCCAGGCTACTCCCAGAGGTAGTACTGCAGGTCATTTGTAACAGGGGAGTGTCTACATACACATCTGTTTTGTGAAGGCGTATGCAAGAGAGCTATGAGTCATGATGAATGGTACAGCACTGCCTTTAACATACCTGGTCCCTGAGGCAAGGACATGTCAAATGTTGCCAGGTGCTTTAACGCTTGCAGAGAGTCATGTGTGTGGGTGTTTTGCTATTCCATAGTAAACTACGGCACAACAAGTAAAAACAAGGCAGGAACAAAATGAGCACATTTATCTGATTTATTTCCCACGAGTAATCATCTGGCCTATGAAATCTTACTATCGGTTAATTGAAAAAACATTCACAGTGTGCTCAGTTCTGAAATGCACTAACAGTGACTGGTAGACATATAATAGTGCCATCAGACTATCTAAACAAGGGATCCGTTCAATGTTCTTCATTGCAAACCTCAGGTCCAAGTTGAAGCCCTCATTGACCCTAAGTGTGGCCCCCCTGACTCTTTCCCCAGTGCACAGTCTCCCCCGGCCTTCTGTTTCCATACCTCCATAAGAGTTATTCAGTTGAATATCTGTATCACCCAATTTTTTAGTTTGAGCCTAAGATAGCACCATGCAGTTCAAATTCACTGTGAGCGATCTGGCACAGGAAGAAAACAGAATAGGTATTGAAAAGGAGGCATCACAAACAAGCCCCAAAAAACCAGAGAAGGCGACCTGTGGTGCTCAGTATCTTTATTGCAGTAATGACTCGACACGTACGTGTTTCGGCCCTATGGCCTGTTTTTTTGTGTTTCTACCATGGCAAGACTCCTGAGGCAGGCCATAGGGCCGAAACATGTACGTGTCGAGTCTTGACTGCAATAAAGATATTGTGCACCACAGGTTGCCTTCTCTGGTTTTTTTGTGTTTCTACCATGGCAAGGTAGGATCTCCTGTTTGGGTACACCACAAACAAGCTTTCAGAAAATGTATAGGGAGAAGATTAAAAAATGGAGAAGGCAAGAGAGCCATCTTGAAGAAGATGGAGGGTAGATATGCAGATGGCAACAGTAAGCATTTTTTTTAGCATTATCCCCCAGATATTCAATGCCGGGCATGTCCAGGCACTGGCACTGAATATCCAGGTTTATGCAGCCAGCTATCTCTTATGTGGTTAATGCAATATTCTGCACTTAACTGCTTAAGTGACACCACATAAATACAGGATTGTGCTTTATGGGATCCGATTTGACCCTTTAACTTAGAGAGTTAAATACTGGCATAGGTGCAGACTATGCCCCTAGAATGCCCACAAAGTACCTACCTGTTAATTTGGAGGTCAGCGCTGATATCAGCACTGTGGTAAGGTGGTGGCCATGGCCAGAAAGATGCAAAGGGTTACCATATGGCCCCAGAAAAAGGAGGACAGATTGAGGAATAAAGGGTTTTATTTCCACTGAAAGCAATAGAAGTAAGTAGAACACATTGAGACATCTAGGTTTTACTTCCATTGAAAGCACTGGAAGTAAAACCTGGATGTCTCAATCCGTCCTCATTTTTCTGGAGCCATATGGTAACCCTACTTGAAGCGGTTTAGAGAAAAGCAATGAAAATGGTAAGGGGATTGCACCACAAGATATAAGATAAGAGACTTGATGACCCAAAGATGTATATACACTGGAGGAAAGGAGAGATAGCGGTGATATGACACAGACATTCAAATATTTGAAAAGATATTAATATAGAAACAGACCTTTTTCCTCCAAATTAAAAGGTAGGTACTTTGTGGGCATTCTAGGGGCATAGTCTGCACCTATGCCAGTATTTAACTCTCTAAGTTAAAGGGTCAAATCGGATCCCATAAAGCACAATCCTGTATTTATGTGGTGTCACTTAAGCAGTTAAGTGCAGAATATTGCATTAACAACAAAAGAACCAAAGGTCCAACTTCGTCTGCAGTGAAAAAACAGACCAGAGCAAACAAACCAAAACTGCAGACTTGTACACGGTGCAGGCAAATTTTATTTTGACAAATAAATCTTAACTAAAAACCTTTTACCAGACAGGGGACCCAACACGGTCCGTGTTTCGGACAACCTTCATCAGGGGTCCATGGTAATAAAGGTAAAAAGAAATATATCACAAAAAGAAGCCTGGAAAAATAGCGTTTGGTAGCACACCAGTGAATCTCTGAAATGCACTACAAGTTCGTCACAGTAAAAAGTGACGAACCACATAAGAGATAGCTGGCTGCATAAACCTGGATATTCAGTGCCAGTGCCTGGACATGCCCGGCATTGAATATCTGGGGGATAATGCTAAAAAAATGCTTACTGTTGCCATCTGCATATCTACCCTCCATCTTCTTCAAGATGGCTCTCTTGCCTTCTCCATTTTTTAAAGCTTGTTTGTGGTGTACCCAAACAGGAGATCCTACCATGCCATGGTAGAAACACAAAAAAACCAGAGAAGGCAACCTGTGGTGCACAATATCTTTATTGCAGTCAAGACTCGACACGTACATGTTTTGGCCCTATGGCCTGCCTCAGGAGTCTTGCCATGGTAGAAACACAAAAAAACAGGCCATAGGGCCGAAACACGTACGTGTCGAGTCTTGACTGCAATAAAGATACTGAGCACCACAGGTCGCCTTCTCTGGTTTTTTGGGGCTTGTTTGTGATGCCTCCTTTTCAATACCTATTCTGTTTTCTTCCTGTGCCAGATCGCTCACAGTGAATTTGAACTGCATGGTGCTATCTTAGGCTCAAACTAAAAAATTGGGCGATACAGATATTCAACTGAATAACTCTTATGGAGGTATGGAAACAGAAGGCACTGGGGAAAGAGTCAGGGGGGCCACACTTAGGGTCAATGAGGGCTTCAACTTGGACCTGAGGTTTGCAATGAAGAACATTGAACGGATCCCTTGTTTAGATAGTCTGATGGCACTATTATATGTCTACCAGTCACTGTTAGTGCATTTCAGAACTGAGCATAAAAACTAACATGTTAGTTTTACATGTTAGTTTTTATGACTTTTCTAAAAGCGACGTAAGTCAGTCTAGCTCCATTAATGTAGTTGTCTAGCCAGTGTTGTTGTTTGTTTGCTTGGTACATAAATGTTCTATCTAGAAAGGTTTTGTATTTACAGCCGGTAATGCTTGGATATGCAAATAGATTGCTGTTTCTGGTTTGTCTTATGGGATTGTATAATATGAAGTGAAATAACAAGTATGTAGGAGCCAGTCCCCAGACTAGCTTAAAGCATGTGCAGGAGAACTTGAAAATTATTTGTGCCTCGACTGGCAGCCAGTGCAGCAGTCTGTAGTAGGGGCTGATGTGGTCGCTTTTTTTCAATCCAAATATCAAGCGGACCACAGTGTTCTGAACAATTCTAAGTTTCCTCACTGTTTTTTTGGCTATACCCATATAAACGATATTGCAATAGTCCAGTGTAGAAAGCACTAGCGATAGCACTAGCCAATCGCTGCCTGGCTGGCCCAGAAGTCCCTCCCCGACGTTAGAATTGACGTCGGGTGGCGAGAATTGGTCGGACCCGCGCTGGGGAAGATAAGCAGGGAGAGTTAAGACCTCAGCGCGGCCTGTTCCCCGATTGCGGCGGTGGCGGCCTGTTCCCCGATGGTAGTGGCTTGGGGGAGGGCAGGGAGAAGTAAGACCTCGGGCACTGGCCTGTTCCCCAATTGCGGTGGTGGCGGCCTGTTTTTGGCGGTTTTTGAATCTTCAAGTATTAACTAACCGTTTTTCCAGCAGTGAATCAATTTCTCAGTCACGAGTGCATTTTTTACCAACTGCATTTCACCAGGAACCTGTTTGAACCATACCGTTCGGGTCCCCTGAGGCAGGGAACGAAACGGGGCCACGTTGGGACCCCCAAGTCCTGCTTAAGCTAAGTGCTATTTTGTATATACTACAATATACAGTGAATCTTGAATGCATCTAAGTCTTTCAAATATAAAAGTTTTTTTGAAACAGAGCTAAGCAATATTCTGTGGAGTAGTGATCAAAGTTTTTATAAAACAACAATGACTGGAAGGTGAACTCTTCACCCAAGGGAGGTTTTCAAGCCTTCCTTACAGAGTTCCATATCTCTGAGGAATTTTATAAACTTTATTTTGATCACTCTCCATGAATTTTGTTATACAATGGAGGTCAGTTGCATAATTTGATATCACAGACTATTTCTGACTCAGGTCTATAATTATTATCCCTGAATATCATAGTAAATTAAAATTAAAGATGGATGCAAGGCAGAAAGTGAAGATGGAGAGAAAACCAGTCAAAGGACAAGAAGACCCTGGAAACATAGTTAAATGCACAGAAAAATAAAGTCACCAGACAACAAAGGTAGGGAAAATGATTTTATTTTCAATATAGTGATTGAAATGTGTCAGTTTTGAGAAAGGAAAGATATTAAACTTTAAATGTGAGGGCTGCAGAAAAAATAGGGTACTTGGAGGGCCGCAGAAAAAATAGTTAATGACAATTTTGCATAAAGTAAAACTCTTTATAGTTTATAAATCTTTCCTTTAACTGTTAAAGGAAAGATTTATAAACTATAAAGAGTTTTACCTCATGCAAAGTTGTCATTTCTTTAATAAGACATTAAATATTTTTTTCCGCGGCCCTCCAAGTACTACAAATCCAAAATGTGGCCCCCCACTAAGGGTTCGAGTTTGAGACCGCTGGTCTAGATAGTCCACTAATTCCAAGTTGACCAGTCCTACGAGCAGCTTGGTGAATAAGGGGATGCTTGCTATCGGTCTGTAGTTGGTTTTTAGAGTTAGTGAGTTTTTTTGGTCTGTAGGAATGGGTGTGATTAGTATGTGTTCCCATTTCCTCGTGGAATGTTCCTTTACAAAGCCACGCTAGCATTTTTAGCGCCGGCTGTGGTGGTATGTGGTATGTGGTAGTATGTGTCCCATTTCCTCGTGGAATGTTCCTTTACAAAGCCACGCTAGCATTTTTAGCGCCGGCTGTGGCGGTATGTGGTATGTGGTAGTATGTGTCCCATTTCCTCGTGGAATGTTCCTTTACAAAGCCACGCTAGCATTTTTAGCGCCGGCTGTGGCGGTATGTGGTAGTATGTGTCCCATTTCCTCGTGGAATGTTCCTTTACAAAGCCACGCTAGCATTTTTAGCGCCGGCTGTGGCGGTATGTGGTATGTGGTAGTATGTGTCCCATTTCCTCGTGGAATGTTCCTTTACAAAGCCACGCTAGCATTTTTAGCGCCGGCTATGGCGGTAAGAACCCCAATTCTCATAGGCATTCTATGAGCATCAGTGTTCTTGCTGCCGTAGCCGGCACTAAAAATGTTAGTGCGGCTTTGTAAAGGAGGGGGTTAGCTGTTAGAGCTTCTGCCGCAGCAGTCTGAGGTTTATAGTGCCTGCTGGCCTGCTGAATGCGCTGATACTCATAGGAACTCTATGATCTTCAGAGCATTCAGCGTGCTGGTCAGCGCTAAAAACCTCTTGTGTGGTTTTTTTTAAAGGGGGGTGTAAAAGAATAAAAACCCCCAAACCTGCTTGCAAGCTCCAGCAACTCGGAGCTGTACTGGGTCTGTGTAGAAGACCGATTTGATCTTCTGCATAGGTGCCAGGTACAGTTCCTCCCCTTAAACTGGGCTGCTCGGCACAAATAGTGTGCATATGACTTGCATGCTCTTTGTGCTGCTGAGCATAGCCTGGGAAAACAAAATCGCTCCCAACCCAGTATTTTTATTGGGTAGATGGAGCTTTATGTCTTCAGTTCCTTATATCTTGTCTAATCGTACAAACAACTTACCTTGACTTTAGCCTCCCATCTGTTTATCCCAATGGACTCTGCACCACCCATTGTCCCCATCTAATATCTGTACTTGGCCTCGGTTATATGATCCTATATAATAAAACCCTAGAGCGTGCATGCGCTCTTGAAATTTCGTGATCCCTGCCACTGTGATTTCTGATCCGTGGCCGCCAATCCAGCGGCAGGGAACATTTTGGCCACTCCCCTCCTCTCGCCCTCACTCACCATGGAAGCCAGGCAAGCTATCTCCCTGTCGCGTCCTCAGCAGGGAACACACCTCCCGCCCTAACTCGCTGCCGCCGCCGCTGCTGATTCTGATCCTCCTCTAAAGAGCAGCCTGCGATGGTGGCCGGCTTTAGCGAACCTCACAGGCCGCTCTCCAACCTCGGTAGCACGTTCCTTCTGACGCACGGGATCGCGTCAGAGGGAACGTGCTACCGAGTTGGAGAGCGGCCTGCGAGGTTCGCTAAAGCCGGACACCATCGCA
The DNA here is from genome assembly GCF_902459505.1 of Geotrypetes seraphini. Taxonomy (NCBI): domain Eukaryota; kingdom Metazoa; phylum Chordata; class Amphibia; order Gymnophiona; family Dermophiidae; genus Geotrypetes; species Geotrypetes seraphini. The sequence goes on along the minus strand of NC_047092.1, from coordinate 147,971,000 downwards.
GGCTGCTCTTTAGAGGAGGATCAGCCGCCGGTACTTTGAAACTTAGAAAAAAGCAGCAGGCCAGCCCGCGGGAAGGGAAGGGGGAGGGGCCGAACGGAGCAGGACAGCTCACGGTAAGAGAAGGGAATGGGGGTGGGGTAAAATGCTGCTACTGCTTCAGCAGGGACCTGGAGGGGAAGGGAAATACCGCTGCTGCTTCTGCAAAGGAAAGTGGGGGGGAGGGAGAGAAGGGAATGGGGGTGGGGGAAAATGCTGCTACTACTTCACATGGATCTGGAGGGGTAGGGAAATATCACTGCTGCTTCTGCAAAGGAAAGTGGAGGGGGGAGAGAAGGGAATGGGGTGGGGGAAAATGCTGCTACTACTTCACAGGGATCTGGAGGGGAAGGGAAATATCACTGCTGCTTCTGCAAAGGAAAGTGGGGGGGAGAGAAGGGAATGGGGGGGGGGAAATGCTGCTACTACTTCACAGGGACCTGGAGGGGAAGGGAAATACCGCTGCTGCTTCTGCAAAGGAAAGTGTGGGGGGGGGGGGGAAGAGACAGAAAGAAATACAGACAGACAAAGGAGGCCAGGGAGAGAGACAGACAGAAATAAAGACAGACAGGGGACCAGAGAGACAGACAGAAAGAAAGAAAGACAGACAGACAAAGGGTGCCAGGGAGAGAGAGAGAAAAATAGCAGGAGGGAGAGAGACAGAAAGAAAGGAAGAAAGAGACAGGAGCAGGGAGAAAGACATAAATAAAGAAAGACAGACAGGCATATATTCTAGCACCCGTTAATGTAACGGGCTTAAACACTAGTAAGCTATATTGTAGAAAGGCATTAGTGTCATATCTCAAAGGACCCTCAGCCACAAGAGGGCATCCGCTCAAACTCAGGGGCGGGAAATTTCATGGAGACACCAGGAAGTATTTCTTCACGGAAAGAGTGGTTGATCATTGGAACAGGCTTCCGGTGCAGGTGATCGAGGCCAGCAGCGTGCCAGACTTTAAGAATAAATGGGATACCTATGTGGGATCCCTGTGAGGGCCGAGTTAAGGGATTGGGCCACTAGGGCACAGACTTAAGGGGATGGGACAGTAGAGTGGGCAGACTTGATGGGCTATAGCCCTTTTCTGCCGTCATCTTTCTATGTTTCTATCTATGTTATTTGAAAATTCTGATGTGTGCTTATTAGGTGTTTCATAAGTTTTATGCTAACATTGTATGATATCTTTACATTATATTACATTACATTGTACTTGTTAACCGCATTACCAAAAGTTCTATGCAGTTTACAAAAAATTACTAATTATAACATATTACATGGAAATAATGGATTAATTAGTCAAATATGTAAGGAAAAAATAGGTTTTCAGTTTTCTCCTGAAATGTTTGCAAGAATCAGCGGAAAGCAACAATGAATGAAATTCCTTTTCATGAGAAACTGCCTGGAATGCTAGAACACGATTAAGGAATTTCTTACTTTTACAGGCGGGAATTTAAACAAAGTATGTGTTTTTCTACTATTTTTATGTATGGCTAGAATAAAGCTATCAGTCAAATAGATTGGGGCTGAGCCATAAAGAATCTTGTAATAAAAATAGCCCAGCTTAAACAAAATCCGAGCCTCCACAGGCAACCAATGAATAAAACGGCGTTACATGGTCGTATTTTTTCAATCCATAAATCAGTCTAACTGCTGTATTTTGGATTAATGATAGTCTTGATAGCTCTTTCTTAGTGACCGATAAGTAGACGATATTACAATAATCAAGGATACTCAGTAAAAGTGATTGAACCAGTAGCTTAAAAGCAGAGAATTCAAAGTAAGGTCTAATTGTTCGCAGTCTCCATAAAGTAAAATAACTTTTGCGTACTACGGCTTCTATCTCTCATTTGAATTTCAGTGCTATTATTAAGTATATTTTTAAAGCTGTTTCACAGTAGTTCTATTATTAAGTTTTAATTTGCTGGTTTTGAGAGTACTTCATTCACTGTATTCATGTTTATATCTGGTCTTTTTACTACTGTTATGCTGCTAACAAAATTGTATGTTTTATGTTGAATTGTACTTGCTGTACACCGCCTCAAGTGAATCTCTTCATAAAGGCGGTTAATAAATCCCAGTAAATAGATCGAATTACTCCCTACATGTCTTGCATGCGATTTGCATGTTAGGTTGCATTACCTCTAATAGAGAAACTCTCATAAAACTTGATAGATAGGCACACGAGAAATATACACAAGGAGCAGGAGCTGAAGTGAAGGAATTAAATACTAATTTCTTCCATGAAAATGTTACTGTGTCAACAAGCTGGATTAGATTCTATGCTTCCAAAATCGATAGGCTTCCTGGCTTTTCAGCTGTATGCATTTCATACCCACTGAAACTAGTTAAATCCCCCTCTTCCACTCTGGAACTAAGTAAGATTTTAAAAAATGATTGATGCTGACTTGTATGTCTGATTATTTTAGGTCTTAGTGTTGGCTAGAATTAAAAAATTAGACTCCTATTTACTTGCCAATTAACACACATTAGCTGGCAAAAATTTGCTATTTGCCAATAATACAGCCTAATGTGAGATTATTTACTGCAAAGCAAATTAAATAATAATGAGCTGTGAAGCATGTAAGTGCATGTGCAAAGCAGCTCATCATTGTGCAAAATGGATAACACCTTGCAGTTAATTTCACAAGCTGCCATTAGTCAGTGAACGTTAACAACAGTTCAAGAGGTGCTCTTTACTTTCCGCAAGGAGCAAGTTTAAGGGTCAGTAATCCATGTTATAAGCAAACGTATGGGCCTCCGTCCTGATCCACTACATTCCTGGTGACTACAGGGACCAGGAGCAATCCCTGGTTACTCCTGTACCAGCTGATGCCACTTCTAAAATGGTGTCTTCCTGGTCCCTAGTGATACTGTTGTGACACTGCTACAAGGGGTCAGGCTGTCGAACAAGGAACTGGATTGAGTTGGAGTTAGGTTGAAGAGGCCAATAGATAATGATCTTCAGCTTTGACAAGTGGATCATGGTTAGGGTTCCCAGATTTTACATCAGTAAAATCTGGACCCTCCTAGACCTGCCCCCCAGGTCAGTTAGCGGAGCCACCAGAAACTTCCCTAAGTTCCTTCAGCACCCTCGGATGTACACCATCTGGCCACATCGCTTTGTCTTACTCCCCTTCTGAAAAAATCAGATCTCGATCCAACTGTCACTTCCCACTATAGACCGATTGCTAACATACTCTTTTAACTAAACTTATGGAATCAATCATTGCTAGCCAACTCTCAAGTTATCTGGAGAAATTTTCTATTCTCTTGCCTTTTCAGCATGGGTTTCGCCCGAACTTCAGTACAGAAACTTTTCTGGTTTCTCTCCTTTCTAAGATCCAACAGTTACAGTCCAGTAAGAAGCATGCTATCTTAGTTCAGTTTGATCTATCTGCAGCTTTTGATGTTGTTGATCATAATATCCTGCATTGCCTGCTTTCAGAAATCGGCCTTGACCAAACTGTCTTAGACTGGTTTGATAAATTTCTATCCTCCCGTTCTTATTCAGTCAATATGGAAGGTTCCAACTCAAAATCGTGGAGAGCACTTCGTGGTGTCCTCCAGGGCTCTTCATTGTCTCCAATTTTATTTAACATTTACATGAACACATTGAAATACTACGATTTGAATTCTCGAGAAACCTTACTAACATATACTGATGATATTTTTATATTACTTGAGGTTGATCTACAGCTCGATGATCTGATACCCAATATTAACCATTGCATTGCCAAACTTTGGTCTTGGGTGACGATGGTCCAGATGAAATTAAATGCTGCCAAGACTAAACTCTTATGGCTTGGCCCAAAGCTAGACTCTCTCCCTTCTACTGTGATCTCACTAATATTGGGTATTGTCATTGATTCATTACTTACATTCAAAGACCAACTAAGTTCACTTGCTAAAAAGTGTTTCTTCAACCTCCGTGTTCTGAGAAGAGTGAGAGCACTCTTTCATCAGTAACATTTTTCAGTATTGGTTCAATCAATCATTTTGTTAAGGTTGGATTATTGTAACTCAATGTATTTGGGTCTTTCAAAGGTTAGTCTGCAGAGACTTCAACTAATACAGAATACTGCGGCTAAGCTTATTTTCAGTAAGAGTAAATTTGATCATGTAACCCCTCTGCTCAAGGAATTACATTGGCTCCCAGTGTATCTCAGAATTCAATTCAAGTGCATTTATATTGCATTTAAGATCTTATTTGGCATTTTCACCACTTTGATTCCTTTAGACTGGAATGTGCATAGGTCTCATCTTGTCAGAAGTTCTCAAAAATTAAAACTTACATTTCCCTCTCTTAGTGGCAAAAACAGAATCTTAAGGAGATGTAGTCATTCTTTTGGAAAGCTCTGAAAACCTTGTTTGCTAAACATTTTGGAAACTAACTACTCTAGTCTACTTTTCTTTGCAAGTTTATGTATTATGCATTACATTACTGTTAACAGAGTCGAGCTTCTTTTGGTTGATGACCCGGTCTATAAAATTAAGTTTTAGTTTAGTATACCACTACTCCATCCCTTTTCACATTTGTCTTCTGTGGTCCCGCTCCCAGTGCTTCAGCCATGAACACAGAACAGAAATATTTGTTAAGCAATTCAACCTTTTCTTTACCAGCTTACATGTTTCATCCCCTTCAATTTTGAGTCTCACAATGCCACTTTTGCACTTCTTCCTATCATTAATATATCTAAAAAATGTCTTGTCTCCCTGTTTTACCGTGTCAGCTATTTTTGCTTCCATTTGTATCTTTGCTTTCCTGACTACTCGATTGGCTTTTCTTAACTTTTCCAGATATTTTTGCCTGTCTTCCTCTTTATGCAATCTTTTGTAGTTTATGAACGCTAACCTCTTATTCCTTATGTTCTCAGCTACTATTTTTTTTAGAACCATAGCGGCCTTCTTTTCCTCTTACTTTTACTTACTTGCCTCACAAAAAGGTCTGTCGCCCTTACAATAACTCCTTTCAGTTTTGCCCACTGCATTTCTACTCCTTCCACACATTCCCATCCAGACAATTTCTTGATGAAATCCCCTAGCCAAAAAAAGTTTGTTTTTTAAAGTCTAGAACCTTTACTTTTGAATGAGCCCTCTCTATACCCGTCTCAATATTAAACCGTACCAAGCAGTGATCATTAGATGCTAGATGATCATCCACTGTAACATCAGAAACACTTTCCCTGTTTATAAGCACTGAGGCCCAGATTCTCTAAACTTTAAAGCCTTTGCTAAACTGTTTTCCGATGGTTTAGCCTCCATGCATTTTCGCGGCGGATTATCAAAATGGCTTATCTCTGTTTTTAGCGAGGTGTCTAGCAGTCTCTGACACTGACATGCAAATGGGCTCTTCAAAATTAAAATGAGCACTCTGGTGGATTCTTTCAAATCGCCAAGCCATTCTCCAAGAGCAGCGTCAGCTTTTGGCAACAAAAATCAGTAACTGGTCCAGGGGTGCTGGTACAGTGACAGCACTGTTTAAAATCCTGGCATGGCAGTGTCGGAGACTGCTAGAAAAGCCATTTTGAGATGCAACACCACCACCCCCTCAGCAACAGTAGAAATACCCATTCTCTCCCGCTGCATCACAACAACCCCCCCCCCCCCGCCGCCTCCAACCCCTCTCCCTTGTAACTTTAATTAGATGACTGAGCAGAGGGATGCCTACTTCCTCCAGCCAGCTGGCTTGCATCTTCCAAAATGGACTTTCCCCTCCTTGGTGCATCTTGTGATGCATCGGGAAGGGGCCTGAGGCTCTGATTGAGACAGGTTGTTTAAGGCCTCTCCCATAGGAGGAACCTTATACAACCTGGGCCAATCAGAGCCTCAGGCCCCTCCCCGGATGCACCGGGAAGGGGCCTAAGGTTCTGATTGGCCCAGATGCCTAAGGACCCCTCCTATGGGCCAATCAGAGCCCCAGGTCCCTTCCTGTTACATCCCAGGGAGTAGGCATCCCTCTGGTTAGCCATCTAATTAAAGGTACGGGGGAGAGGGGTCGGAGGCAGGGGTGGTAGTGTGATGCAGCAGGAGAGAGTGGGCATCTCTCCTGCTGCAGGGAGGGGTGTTGTGTGGCAGCGAGAGAGAATGGGCATCTCTTCTGCTACAGGGAAGGGGGGTTGTGATACAGCAAGAGAGAATGGGCATCTCTCCCACTTCAGGGAGGTATTTTGGTTGGCAGCGGGAGAGATTGAATATCTCTCCCGCTGTTGTGCTTTTGTTTTTGTGGGTTTTTTCTGCGCATGTGCCCATCGCTATCACCAGCGATGGGGACATGCAAATTTAGCAAGTCTTTTCTACTCTCTGCCAACCTCATTTACATGAGCATTTTGGGGAGAATAACTCGCTTTTTTTAAAATTCGCTACCAGAACAGCTATTTTTTAAGAATCTAGGCCTAAGTCCATATGACCCCCATCCCGCATGGGTTCTATTACCAACTGCTAGAACAGTTCTCCTTGTAGAGAATCCAGGATCTCCCTACTTCTAGAAGACCCTGCAATAGGGATACCCCAATCAACATCTGGCATGTTAAAATCACCTATTAGTAAATCTTCCCCTTTTTTAGATATATTCTAAATGTCTACTATTAAATCTCTGACCATTTCTTCTCTCTGTAAATAAGGCATGTATATCACACCAATATAAATATATTTACCATTCCCTCTTTCCAAATTGATCCACAGTGCCTCTTCCATGCACTGCAGATCCTGCAATTGTGTGTCTTTAACATATAACGCTACTCTCTCTCCTTTTCTTCCTACCCTGTCTTTCCTGAACAGATTATAGCCCGGTATAACTACATCCCGTGAACCACATCTCTGTGATCACTACTATAGCCAACTCATCTTCTTCCATCACAGTTTCTAGATCCAGAATCTTGTTTGTCAAACTTTGAGCATTAGGATATACTGCTTTCCAAACATTGCCCATTTTACCATCCGTGTAGAGGTATTCAGTGATTTACTTACCCAAGGGCTGTGATTACCCTGTCCCATCACTACTGGTTTAAAGCCCTCTTCAGTAGATTAACCAGCCTGCTGCTGAAGACACTTCTTCCCTTCTTTGATAAATGGATACCATCCCTGCTCAGCAGCCCTTGGAAAATCATTCCATGGTCCAGGAAGCCAAAATGCTCTCGATGACACCATCCACGTAGCCACGCTTTCATCTCCAGGATGCGGGCTTCTCTGACCTGGCCCCTACCCTTGTCAAGAAGGATGGACGAGAATACCACCTACGCATCTGACTGCTTCACCTTCTCTCCTAGAACCACAAAGTCACTTTTGATATGTTCACAGGGGTACCTGATAGTATCATTATGAATTTTTAAATGTATTTTCCTTTTTTTCCTGTCCTTTCCTTTTTTTTGTTTATTGGCAATTTGTCTTGAAATGCCAATAAAATATGATTAACATGTTAGAACATAAGAACATAAGAATTGCCGCTGCTGGGTCAGACCAATGGTTCATCGTTCCCAGCAGTCCGCTCGTGCGGCAGCCCTTAGGTCAAAGACCAGTGCCCTATTTGAGTCTAGCCTTACCTGCGTACGTTCTGGTTCAGCAGGAACTTGTCTAACCTTGTCTTGAATCCCTGGAGGATGCTTTCCCCTATAACAGCCTCTGGAAGAGTGTTCCAGATTTCTACCACTCTCTGGGTGAAGAAGAACTTCCTTCCGTTTGTACGGAACCTATTCCCTTTTAACTTTAGCGAGTGACCTCGCGTTCTCTCCACCTTGGAGAGGGTGAACAACCTCTCTTTCTCTATTAAGTCAATTCCCTTCAATATCTTGAATGTTTCTATCATGTCTCCTGTCAGTCTCCTCTTTTCAAGGGAGAAGAGGTTCAGTTTCTCTAGCTTCTCATTATACAGCAAATAAACAATATGGATTCAGCAATTGGGACAATTCTACAAAGTTGCGCCTCAGTTTAGGTGCTCCAATGCCATCTATGTAGCTTCAATTCTATAATACCATGTTAGAAAATTAGCAAATGTCAGTATTGGCATACTCATGTTTAGGTCATCCTCTTATGCCATGCCTATGCCTCCTGGATTCTATATAAGTTTCCAAAATTTGGATCTAAGAGACCTCCCCCATTGCTGGAGGGGGAGGGGGCGAGGAGAGAAGCTAGCACCACTGCCAGACAGCATCCATGGTGCTTCGCCCCCTGTTTCCTCTTACTATGCCACTGGGGGTCTGATCAGAGAATTTCAAAGTTGCCAGCATATATTACAAACAGGCAAAAAGTAGAGCGCCTCGCATTGGGATATATGTTGTCAAACATAAAGGCAAGGAAGGAGTCTTTCCAACCAGTGATAAATCTTTATCCTAAAATGAATCTCAGTTTTGGCGTGCAAAAAACGCCTTCTTCAGGGGACACTTAACTGAATCAACGCTGAAAGGAAGAAAAAAAAACCAAACGTGTCTGTGGTCAAACCGCTCCGTTCGTGATACTGCATAAACGAAAACGTTTTTTTCTTTTAGAGTTGATTCAGCTAAGTGTCCCCTGAAGGCGTTCTTTGCACGCCAAAACTGGGATCCTTGTTGGGACCATTGTTTTACAATAAAGACTTTTCACTGGTTGGAAAGACTCCTTCCTTGCCCCAGCATATACTACAACAGGTTTTTTTTTTTGGTTTAAAGGTTTGCTGTCCAGGATTTTGTTTTTGCTTATTTCTTTTCTTCAATTTTTTTTCAGCTTTGGGAGCCAGGTACTCCTCCTAGATGTGGGCTGCCACCTGATACGGCTTAGGGATGAGCATTTGTTAGCATACATTCTGCTCACTGATTAGTCTTGAACATTCTAGTGCATGACAATCAAATTAATGCATGTTAACGTACTAATTAACATGGTTATAATCAATTTGCATGCGGTAAAACGTTCTAAAAAGCATTTTAAGAAGTGTTTTTTTTAAATGACTGTGGAAATAAACTGAAAAAGAAAACACCCAAAAGTTAGAAGAAAAACTGATAATGAACTGGAAACAAACCAACCATGCTTGGCTCTGGTGTGATTTATGAAGGGCGGCCAAACAAATCTAACACATATAAGCTATGGTTTGGCTTCTGGACATCCCTAATGTGGCACCGTCATAGTCAGCTGTTCTCTTTGCCCAATTTATGTTACCATATTTTAGATATTATGGATTCTGAAAATGTTTAACACTGTTTCTGAGTGGGTACATGCTCATTCAAGTCTTCAAAGGGTGGGTCTTTGGGTGGGGCTAAGACAGGATGCAAGACCCAGCAGAAATTAGGGGTGGATATGTGTTGGCTGAAAACAAACCAGTATTTCCCAGTCAGACAGATACTTGCCTTAATTTTATTAATGGAAAAATAAAGATATTTTTTATTAATTAGTACAGTTTGTCTTCATCAATTCTCAGAAACTATTCTTGTTTATATCTGGCCAAACATCTGGTGGAGCAGCTCCAGTAGGGAGGTAAGGAAGATATATGTATTTTTCCTGTGTATAGCCTCATTTATTAACCTGTGTTAACATGTGTTAAGTGGATGTTAATGAGCGTTAACACATAGTATTTAGCACAAGTCTCATTCATGGTTGGCTCAAGGCATGGGCCAGGTGAGGCACTGGCTAAGGTTGTCAAAGCTCAAAGGTGCCAAAAGCCTGCCTCACTTTTCACAGAGGCAAGAGCTTGTCCTGCGCCACTCCTGTTCTCTCTCCTCTGCATGGCTACTGGCATGCAGGTCAGGATTAACCAATAGGCCAAGTAGGCACGTGCCTAGGGCCCGAAATGGTCAAGGGGCCCCGATGAAGGAGGGCTTCAACATTGTTTTTCCAAACGACGATGGGCCCCTCCAGCATCGATTGGCAACACGGGCCCCCCCCGATCTCCAATGTGGGCCCCACCCTGATTGGCAACGTGGCCCCCCCATCGACGGAAAGTAAGACAAGCAAGCAACGTGGGTACGAAAGGCAACAGGAACTGTAATTGTGCAAGCAATGCTGCTTGCCCAAAGTTTCCCTCTGACGCAGCTTCCTGTTTCCGCCTGGGCGCATAGTGGGGTGGGGCAGGGGGCCCAGTGTACTTGTGTGCCTAGGGGCCCTCAATGAATCAATCCTGCCCTGCTGGCACTGTTTACTGGTTTAAACCTGAGGCAGTTCTGGTGGTCAAGTGTAGAGGAGAGCAGAGTGACATACTTTCATTGTTATAAAAGAACAGTGAGACCTGATGCCCCAGGGGAAAGGGTCCGTAGGGAGATGCTGATGCAGGTGGGGTGGGGGCAGATCAATAGGTGGCTTTTAGGGTGCCACAACCCCTTGAGTCAGTACTGGCCTCATAACAACCGCCTAATCCAAACTACCACAACCAGACACAGGAGAACCCACACTCCATTCACACACCCTCCCGTCAGAGACGTCAAACGAAAAAAAAACTGTACGATAACCTACTAGCCACACAGGCGGCAAAACTAGACCGCCAACTCTCCGATTTACTGATCACAGCCCCAGACTACAAAACTTTCAGAAAAGAAATAAAAACCCTGCTATTCAAGAAATACTTAAAAAACAAACTAATCACCACAGCAAACATCTCAATCTCCGGAAGCAACCTGCTGTACTCTACACTTCCTATGGAAATGTCCAGATAACTTCCTATGTAATCCGCCTTGAACCGCAAGGTAATGGCGGAATAGAAATCACTAATGTAATGTAATTTAGGGCTCCTTTTTTACTAAGGTGCGTTAGGGCATTAACACACGGAATAGCGCGCGCTACAATGCCGCGTGCACTAGACGCTAACGCCAGCATTGAGCTGGCATTAGTTCTAGCCGCATAGCGCGGGATTAGCGCACGCTAATCTGCTGTGTGCGCTAAAAACGCTAGCGCCCTTAGTCTCCATGGAACCTTTGAATTAACAGGCTACCACAAAACATGTTAAAGCATTTTCTGGTATTTTGCAGTAACCCCCAAATATTGTATATGGCGTTTATGTTGTATGTGCAAATCGGTGTGCACAGCCAATTTGCATGCATAACTAAATTATTTAACAAGCCTAATCAGCACTGAAAATTGGCTATTAGCACCTTGTAATTGATGCTAAATGACACTAATTAAGTTACATGTGCAACTTGGAAAGAGTGATTCTTTAATAAGTACACGCCAGTTATAGGGCTAGATTCACAAAGCAAACTGATCGTGTACCGATCAGTTTGTGACCCCCTTGCGACCAGATTTCCCTCGGGCCCCATTCACTAACCTTTCCTGCGATCCGTGCATACAAATGAGGAGAAACGCATGCAAAGTAGGCAGGGACGCGATTCACAACACACATTTCACGATCCGACTGGGCTGGCCGATGAACACCAGAAGCGATTGCTGGGGCCCAGTCGCAGAACTTCTTCTCCCGCCCTCCAGCGCTGCCCTGCTCTCTGCTGCCCCAATCTCCCTGTTTCAGGGGCTGCAGAAGCCCTGGGACCGGGGACGCAACTTTAAAATTCTCGCCGCCCAGACTGATCTCTGCTGCCTTCCCTGCAGTGCGAGCCCGCGGGTTTAAAGCAGGGCTGCACGCCTCAGTGCAGCCCCGCTTTAAACCTGCAGGCTCACACTGCAGGGAAGGCGGCAGAGAGCAGGAGAGTCTGGGTGGCAAGAGCAGGGCTTGGGGAGAGCAGAAGAGTCGGCGCCCATGACGATGGATGAGAAGAATTCCAGTGGGATTTGATGGGGGGTTTGTAATTGGGAGATGCCATTTTGGAAGTTTAAGAACAGCAATTAGAACATGTGTAAAGATGTCCTTGAGGAGATTTCTCACAGTGCACAAGCTTAACGGCAACTTCCAATCTCATGGCTCCCCCCCAAAAAAAATTTATGCCGGGCCCAGAGGTCCATCGCATGCGCAGATCATCTACAGATGGTCTGCGCTTGCGCTGGGATTGGTATCGAGCGATCCAGGCAGGCAGATGGAGGCGTTCCTCCGATCGCCCCCATCTGCATATTGGGGTTTTGAGAATTTGTCGGACCTGCCCGGATCGGGCCCGATTGGGCAGGTTCGTGAATGTAGCCCATAGTGCGCAAATTTGAAAAGGTGGCATGGCCAGGAAAAGGCATTCCTAAAAGTTAGGCACACTGTTATAGAATGCACCCAATGTGTTCTCTTAGATTTCCGTAGCTAGCGTCATGATTGTTGCTGTTTTCTGGGTCTTGCTGCATCTGGGTAGGTTTGTGACTCTGTGCAGCGCTGCGTACATCTGATAGCGCTAAAGAAATAATAGTAGCAGTAGAACCGAATATTTCAGCCATTGTGCTGTGGCTTTGTTCAGCATGATGGCTGAAACGTCAGTTGTATCTACCCAGACGCGGCGAGACATGGAAAACAGCAACAATTACACCCATCTTGCAAAGTGCGGTTCTGATCGGTGCCATTTTTTTTTGTGCTCTGCATAGAATCAGTCCCTAAGCGCCTTAAGGCCCCAATTCTATATATGTTGCCTAAAAAATCAGTGCTAACTAGTGCGCCACTGTAAGCGCGCATTATAGAATCATGCTTAGCATTGCCTAAGCATGCTTAGGTGCACCCTATTTATGCCAGGGTTTTCTTGGCCTAAATGCTTGTGCCTAAGTTAGACGCTCAATGGCTCCTAAATCAAAAACAGGCATCCAACTCAAAAACACGTCCACAATCTACCCCCTAACTGTGCCTACTTTTAACCATGTGCTAGGGGCCAGGTTCTGTAAACTGGCACCTAAAAAAAATAGGTGCCTAAATTTAGGGGCCTATTGCATGTCAATAGAATCTCGCTTTGTGACGCTTCACTTAAAATTTAGGCGCCTGTAATGTAGACCAGGGTCTTAAAAGGACTACATTATAGGCACCTAAGTCCTATAGAGAATCATGTCTACTGGCACCTAAGTCTTTATCCACCCCTAAAAATGCCTACTTTGGTATTAGGTGCCTCTAGGTGCCATTCGAAAGGCACCTTCCAATTAAATTTTATTTTCAATTATGAGCTTGTTAAAGCTCATTATTGAAGATAAATTTGCTAATTGCGTCTCTTATAGAATTTCCCCCTGGGTGCCTAACTGATGTAGAATCACGCTTGCCAAGTTAGGCGCTTAACTTTCAAATAACTCCAATTAGCAACAATTAAGAGGCATAACATAACATCATGCTTCTATACCGCATAACCATGTTCAATACGGTTTACAAAAGTTACATAATTAAGGAAAAGATCAGAAAACAACTAGTCGACCAGATACAGGTATTTAGAAAAAAGATGAAGACTTCAGTTGTTTTCTGAAATATTCGTAAGAATAAGATGTCAATAGCAGTGAGCGAAAATCCTTATCGTAAAAAGCTGCTTGGAATGTAATCAGATGGTCATGATATTCCTTGCTTTTGCAACCTTTAACTGAGGGGAAAACAAGAAGGGCATGTGATTTTCTAATATTCTTGTGAGATGCAATGAAGAATCTGTCAGTTACGTAAAGTGGGGCTTGACCAAAGTTGACTTTATAACACATGGAACCCAACTTAAAAATGATGCGTGCTTCCACAGGGAGCCAATGCAACTCACGATAGAAAGAGGTCACGTGATTGTATTTCTTCAGGCTGTAAATCAATCTTACTGCAGTATTCTGGATCAATTTAAATCTGGTAATATTTTTCTTGATGGTAGCTAAATAAACAAGATTGCATGCCGATTATTGGTAGGCGCCTACATTAGCTATGCATGCTGTTGTAGGCACACAACTTTAGGTGCACTTTATAGAATTTGGAGGTACATGCATGTTCAGTATTTTTGAGTAGGCATGTCCAAAAAACCAGAAGGAGAAGTCAGTTCTATGTAGCACACCCAATAATCAAAGAAAAATGAGACACGTAAATGTCCAGGATACTACGAGTATGACATTTATTAAGTCATTGGAAGTATAAATGTTTCATACGTAGGAATGCAAGGCACATACATGCAAGACTCAACACAGCCATTGGCTCAAGCTATTGCTGCATGAGACTTGTGAACTCAGAGGCTTTTCAGTTTGGTTATTTTTAATCATTTGGTTGTTGTTTTAAGTGCACCTTATACAGTGGCGTAGCGAGGGAGAGAGGCTCCCGGGACAGTGGTGCTCCTTCCCTGCCTCTCCCCCCACTCTATCCCCACTCCCGCCTGCCACATGCTCTCCCCCCTTTCCTTGTACCTCTAGTTGAAGTTGTTGCTCGCAGCAGTCAACAATGTGCTCCTCACGACCCCATCTGCTCTCTCTCTGATGTCACTTCCTATGTGCCACACCCGGAAATGACGTCAGCAGGAGAGCCGACGAGGTCGCGAAGAGTATGTTGTTGACCACTTTGAACAACAACTTCAACTAGAGGTATGGGGGAAGGGAAGGAGGTCACGTGCATGGAGGGAAGGAATGGGAAGAGGCGGGGGTGGGTGGAGAGGAGGAGGGGTGCCAGCGCCCCCACCAACTCTTTACCCTCCCTTCTACACCACTGACCTTACCTAATATTAAGCCTTGGAATCGAAGGCTATTTTGACTCCTGATGAAGGCGGACCTGCCGAAACACGACCGTGTTGACTGTTGAGTCCTGCATTGGGTCTTGCATTTCTATGAACAACATATAAACATTTATGCTTCCAGTGACTTAATAAAGGTCACATAGTATCCTGGACATATATGTGTCCCACTTTTCTTTGATTATAGATGAAGAGTGGGCATTCCTGCATTACCCATCTAGTAAGAATGCCCATTTAGCTGTGCATTAATATGCATAATCTGAAAAAAAAAGAAGAAAAAATTTGACTGTAATGCTGCGGTAATTCTAGGCTTAGCAAATGGGAGTTCTGTGTTAGAATGCATGAAGACATATTGACGTTTGAAAACAGTTTGCTACTTATCAATTGATTTACTATTACCCCTTTGTATTTGTTCCTAATGCATTTTTACCTAAATATTCAATAAAAATTGCTGAACAAAAAAAAATGTGCCAAGCCCAAATTTCACTGCACCTATTAGAAGGACCCCTAAGTGTATAACTTGCATTAAGTTAATTACAAGGTTAATATGCAGGTTAGTAAATGAGACCCTTAGAAGAGAAGAAGAGAAGAACTTTCAAGTCAATAAAATGTCCTGCCAGCTTCTATCATGTCCCAGAGGCCAGCATTATAATGTGCTGTGCAAGATAGCTTAATAGGAACCCCTGAGGGAAGTTAAGAATGCGCAGAGGAACCCGCTTGACAGGGCTGCAAAAATCTACTAGCTTTCAGGGAATGACTGCATTTGAAACTGAATCAGTGTTTGAAAGGAAAAAGATGTATAAACTGCTTAGAGTCAAAGCGATGTACAAAATCACATATGCATTATTGAAACACACCAAGATCCATAACATAAACCCAAAAATTTCAGTAGCATTTCGTAATTTACAGGGTGGAACTACTTCTGTATCGTCATTCCTTAAGGACAGTGCATAGCCAGAAAAGATTTTCATATCTGTCTAACATGGCTTTATGGGCTTTGTTGTTCTATGAGGGCCCAAGCTCATTCATATACCCTAGTTCTGAAAATAAGAAGGTATTATGCCTTCTGGGGATATTTCCTTTCTTTTTGTAAATCCATTAGTGGAAGTTAATTAGAAGAAAAATATAATTAAAAATGTGTAATCTCTCACTATTCAACTGGCATAGGGAAGTTTGCACTAACAGTTAAAAGGCAAACCTTTGCACTTCTTTTCAAAGAAATGAGACAGTGTGATATAATTATTTTTTTGTATATAAATTGTATGTTTAATCAGCCATAGATAGGATGCAGGATACATGAAAAATCAAACTCCTGTTTGCAGGCAGATCCTGAGGCAAAAGTCAGCAGCTGCACTGATATAATTAAAACATAAGTGAACATAAAACCTTCTGCACATAAAATGGTTCAGCTCCTCGGATACACAAATCAGTTCTAGAAAAATATTTTAAAAGTGCATTAAAAAGGTACCCAGTGATTTGCTGTAAAGTGGACTCTGGTGTTCCAGCCACAGAAGTCCAAGTTCTAATTGAATAGTAAAACATTTTTTGGTCAATAAGCAAAAATTACCTTCCAGATCTTTTTTATTGGCTTTGGTAGACAAGAATAATGTAGTGTGTGGCATTCAAAACCAAATAGACCTGGTTGGCAAAAGACATGAGACTTTGGAAGTTTTGTTTTCAAAAGTAAGCAAACAAAAAGTTGAGTCAGTTATCTGAATTGGACACTTACCTGCTTTATACACTTCTTCAATTTTTATATTAGAGAACAGTAGCATAGCCAGACCTATTATTTTGGGTGGGCCCACAGTTATGTTGGGTAGGCCTTCCTAAATTATACATAATTTAGCTTGTATCTTACTAATACTATTACTCATAATTTATATTGCGCTACTAGACATACACAGCGCTGTACATCAAAACGAGGCAGTCCCTGCTCAAAAGAGCTTACAATCTAGTCAAGACAGACAAAAAATGGACAAGAAGGTGCATCAATACACAGTGCTTAGGTGGGGGAATTACAGAGGGAATGATAAGCCAGAAGTTGTTGCTTAGAAGGTGGGTTGGAATCGAAAGCATCTTCAAAGAAGTAGGCTTTGAGTCTGGATTTGAATACTGCCAGAGACGGAGCCTAACGTATCAAGTCAGGCAGTTTGTTCCAGGCACACGGTGCAGCAAGGTAGAAGGGACAGAGTCTGGAGTTGACTGTAGAGGAGAAGGGTACAGATAAGAGAGATTTATCCGATGAGCAGAGTGCCCATGAGGGAGTGTGGGGAAAGAGGAGAGAGGGAATTTTTCAAGTACCTTTCTTATTTCTAATCTTAATGTATATTTTCTGTAAACCGCTTAGAACCTAACGGATGTAGCGGTATATAAGAAATAAATTACATTACATTACATACCGAAGAGCTCCGGAGCGAATACACTTGTGGATCAGTAAGAAGGGTTTGAACTGTATGCAGAAACAAATATGGAGCCAATGAAGTGACTTAATCTTACCCCCCTCTCTTTTTACTCATGGATCTGGCATTTGCCACCCCCACTTGCAGCATAGCAACTGCTCCCCCTCGGTGTACCTTAGTTTTGTGGCAGTGTGCATCCCCTACTTACACTGACTCTGCAAGCTTCTCCCTGTCACGTCCTGCCAGAGAGAAAACAGGAAGTGACATTAGCGAGGGCAGGGTGCAGTAGAGGTCTGCAGGGTCAGCACAGGAAGCGAATATGCGTTGCTGCTCCTGCCTGCAAGGGTGAGGAGGTTTGGGAAGGGGGAGGTTTAGAGAGGAAGGGAGTTGCTGGTGAGTGGGGTCAAATACCAGATCCAGGTGTGAGAGAGAGTTGGGAGAAAGGCAGCCACTGCTGAACTGTTTTGGGTGGACCTGGGTCACCCAAGCCCACCTGTAGGTACGCCACTGTTAGAGCATGTGTCTACATTTAGAACTGCACAGGATGCTGGTGGAAGGGGTTGCAAACCTTAGTGTTCTTTTGGTTTCCCAATGCATCTTAAAAATTTTAATGCACGGTTAATTGATTTTATGTGCAGTACTCGACTTATCACCCCTTAATTTGTCAGGGCATGATTCAGTAAATGGTGCAAATTCATCGCTGAAAACAATTGATGCTGAATGGTATTCTATAAAGTGTGTTCTGGGATGGGCATTCTTTATAGAATAGTGTACAGTGCTGGGATCCACATTCAATTGGTCATGCATGCATTTGGGCTGTAAAATCCCAAGAGAACAGTACAGTTTAGGGGGGGTGAAGAACTTTTGTGCACAAAAGAGGAGCGGGATTTGGGTGTGATTGTATGTGATGATCTTAAGGTGGCTAAACAGGTTGAAAAGGGAACAGTGAAAGCTAGAAGGATGCATGGGTGCATAGGGAGAGGAACAGCCATTAGGAAAAAGGAGGTATTGATGCCCCTGTATAAGACTGGTGAGACCTCATTTACGTAGAATAGTGTGTACAATTCTGGAGATTGCACTTTCAAAAAGATGTAAACAGAATGAAGTTGATCATGACCAAGACTGAGCTACTTATCCTTCCCCCCAAAGCTACCTCCCTCTCCCCCTCTCTCTCTATATGAGTGGCTAACACTCTCATTTTCCCTGTCTCACTAGCTCACACCCTTGGGGGGGGGGGGGGTCATCTTTAATTCCTCTCTCTTTTTCTCTTTACTGATCCAACAGACCAGTAAAACCTGTTGTTTCTTTCTCTATAATATCTCCAAAATCTGACCCTTCCTATCTGAGTACACTACTAAAACCCTTATCCATACCGTTATCACCTCTCACTTAGACTACTGCATTGAGAATAGTATTGCTGTTCATTCAGAAGTGGGCATGTTTAGGGGCTTCGTTACCCCTGGCCATGATTCTGCAAGGACCCCTAGGCACTGGAAATGAAGGCCTGTAAAACCCTGGCCTACATTTCTGGCACCTATGGTCTTTGTTAGTTGTGATTCTATAAGCAGCGCTTGTCCATGATTGACACATGGCAAGATGCTTTTAACTCCTTACCCCCACTCACCTGTAAAGTAATCACACCTGAGAAACTCCCTAAACCCCTACTTGTCCTGTTTGTCTGTTTGATTAGCTTGTAAGCTCTACTGATCAGGGAATGTCTCTTGAATTTTTTTAATGTACAGCATTGCATATGGTAAGTAGTAGTAATAGTAAAATACACTGGCATATTCTGCTCAGTCTGAAACAAGACTGACTACCAATTTCAGCACTGAAACCAAAATTCAGTTGGCCTCCAGTGCCAAAATCTTCGCCCTGATAAAGGCCAAATGGGCCCATATAGTCTGTCCATCCACAGTAACCACTATCTCTTCCTCTCCTTATTGGCTAAGGCTCTTAACATTTGCATCTCCTCTTCCTATAGGCTAAGGCTCTTTACACCTGCATTGTGAGGTCATAGAGCTTTATGATTATAGAAACATAGAAACTTACGGCAGATAAAGGCCAAATGGGTCAATCTAGTCTGTCCATCCGCAGTAACCACTATTTCCTCCTCTCCCTATTGGTTAAGGCTCTTAACATTTTCATCTCCTCTTCCTATAGGCTAAGGCTCTTTATACCTGCATTGTGAGGTTATAGAGCTTTATGATTATAGAAACATAGAAACATGACGGCAGATAAAGGCCAAACGGGCCCATCTAGTCTGTCCATCCACAGTAACCACTATCTCTTCCTCTACCTATTGGCTAAGGCTCTTAACATTTGCATCTTCTCTTCCTATAGGCTAAGGCTCTTTACACCTGCATTGTGAGGTCATAGAGCTTTATGATTATAGAAACATTACGGCAGATAAAGACCAAATGGACCAATCTAGTCTGTCAATCCACACTAACCACTATCTCCTCCTCTAACTATTGGCTAAGGTTCTTAACATTTGCATCTTCTCTTCCTATAGGCTAAGGCTCTTTACACATGCATTGTGAGGTCATAGAGCTTTATGATTATAGAAACATAGAAACATGACGGCAGATAAAGGCCAAATGGGCCCATCTAGTCTGTCCATCCACAGTAACCACTATCTCCTCCTCTCCCTATTGGCTAAGGCTCTTAACACCTGCATTGTGAGGTCATAGAGCTTTATGATTATAGAAATATGACGGCAGATAAAGGCCAAATGGCCCATCTAGTCTGTCCATAAAGGCCGTCTAGTCTGCCCATTGCTGCTGCATTTTAAGGGTTGATGGGAGCCACCATTTTCTCCTGGCCCTTGCCATGAAGACCAATGGGCTTTGTACTTTTCAGGATCCTGGTGCATGTAACACAAATTCTGAGCTATTGCCCTCATTTAGTTTTTAATATTACTGTACATGGCATGGTGGTAGATTTGACTAGTTTCCTCAGAAATACACAGGCCAGAACATCGTGCTATATCTAGACATACACTTCTCTCTGTGATATGTTTAAATGATCAGGACATGAACAATCATATTTATGAAGATGTTTCTTCCATTATGGGCCTTGGGGTGGGGGGGAGAAATGTCTTGGCAAATTTGTAACACACAATTATCTCACTGAAACCAAAGAGCTGAATATGCAGTAATGGCTGTGTGGCTGTCTTTTTATTCCTGTGAATCTGTTGTATAATCTCAGTGTGGTAATCTCGAGCCTCTTTTGTAATGTAATGACTCACTCCTTGTTGTTGTCAGTTGGATTGAGGGTTTATATAAGGGATGCTTGCCACAGGTGTGTGTGAGTGTGTATAATTACAAAGCAGTGCAATTCTTGCTGTGCTTTCCGAAGGCATCAGCATCTTCCATACCACAGGTTGCCATGAGCAGAATAAATGTGCTGGCAGTGAAGAATAACCCACCAATTTTGTTTGGCAATGTCTGTCTCTTGTGTATTTTTCTTGTGCCCCCTACCTTATCATGTTTTATGATGATTTTTCTTTGGGAGGACTGGGTGAATATAACAAAAAATATGTTCTCTAAAAGATATTGGATACATCCCATTACTTCATTATTACAGCTCAAGTTCATTATTACTCATGCACCCACCTATTGCAAGTTTCCGAGGTTTCTTGACGAAGTTTGTCTCACTCTAATGACATGTCTCTTAGTGAAGCCTTGTTGGCCAGACCAGAATCCAGTAAATAGCTTTGGAATCTGTGGTCATTACGCAAAACTGAGAATATATATATTTATAAACAACGAGAGAGCCCCTCAAGAAATGGCAGCTGATGATATTCAAGAGGTTTATATTCTGCACATACATAAATGAGTAACATCGAGGTCATATGTTGTCATCTTTTCGATGGGTCTGTCCCTGCAGAGAGCTGTAAACAGCAGTCTTCAGAAACAGGGTAGTGCTGAGGAACACATTAAATATGTTTTGTAGATGCTCAGGATGAACCTGAATCATTCATCAAAGTGTGACTAATCCTGCTGGTGTGTCATCAGACTCACTGCTGCCTCCAGCCAGCACATAAAGAAAAGAATATGTCGAGAGAGCCTGCAGGTCAACAACAATCCGGCAAAGTACTTCTGATTAGTTTTTTCTAAGAATCCTGACCATGAATGGGATTGATTTCCAACTTCAAAGATGCCATGCCTGGAGATGTTAAGCCATTGTGTTTGGCAATTCTGTTCATAAATACAAAGAGTAGTTGATTGCAGATAAATTTCCTTTGGGGTTTAGGGGAAGATAAGGGAGGGAAAGCTTAGGGATCTGTTCTAGTTTCTTACTCTCTCCTTTGACATCTCTTCATTACTTATCCAGGCATCATAACAATAGCATAGGATGAGCTCAAAAGATCCTTAGAGATAGGTAAACCCACAGACCAATACTGGCATAATGTCGCAGACAAATTGGGCAGAGTAGACCCGAGTTCGCCTCCCTGCTCCACTTCAGCCATGATCAAATGAAGCACTTGTCCCTTCCCTCTTCTGCAAAGTCAGTAGGGGAGTAGCACACCTCAAATGTGCTGACTCTGCATCTGTTGAGATATATATAGGGTGTGTCTAATATAGGGTCATTGCAAGCACGTGGCAGAGTCCACATGCGTGAGGTGTGCTGCTCTCCTACTGGTTTTGTAATGAAGCACTTGCTCACAGCTGACGTGGAGCAGGGAGAAAGGCTTTGATCTGTCTACTACAATATTCCACATTATACTGGATTGGTGACTTTCCTATCACTATGGATCCTTCGTGCTTGCCCTATGCTTTTGTATTATTATTATTATTATTATGATACAAATGTGGTCTCTGATACTTCCATTGGGAATCCAGGTCAGACAACACTCACCATATAATTCTACATAATCAAAAATATGTCAAGTCAAATGCAAGGTGCTAATAAGGAAGGTGAAGAAAAATCTTGAAAAGAAGATTGCACTGGAAGCAAAAACACACAGTAAAATCTTTTTAGGTATATTAAAAACAAGAAGCCGGGAAGAGAATTGGTTGGACTGCTAGACGAACGAGCGATAAAAGGGGCTTTCAGGGAAGGCAAGGACATAGCGGAGAGATTAAATGAATTCTTTTCCTTGGTCTTCACTGAAGAAGATGTGGGGGAGATGCCGATGCCAGAAACTATATACAATTCAGATAAATCAGAGAAACTCGTATAAATCTCTGTAACACTGGATGATGTAATGGTCATATGAACATAAGAATTGCCGCTGTTGGGTCAGACCAGTGGTCCATCGTGCCCAGCAGTCCGCTCCCGCGGCGGCCCCTAGGTCAAAGACCAGTGCCCTAACTGAGACCAGCCCTACCTGTGTACGTTCCGGTTCAGCTTGAACTTGTCTAACTTTGTCTTGAATCCCTGGAGGGTGTTTTCCCATAACAGCCTCAGGGAGAGCGTTCTAGTTTTCCACCACTCTCTGGGTGAAGAAGAACTTCCTTACATTTGTAAGGAATCTATCACCTTTTAACTTTAGAGAATGCCCTCTCATTCTTGTCCTTCTCAAGATAGATTCAAACCTCACTAACCTCACTGAAAATATAACAGCTTGCATAATGAAACTCCAATCCTAGGCCCTCTCTGTACAAATGAAGCTGAATAAGTCCAAAACAGAACTACTCTGGTTTGGCCCAAAATTAGATCAGTTACACACGCTTATTCCACTACCTTCCGGTCCCACATTGCAGATTGAATTCTCAAGCAAAGTTTTGGGCATCATTATTGACTCTACACTTTCCTTTAATGATCATCTCAACTTTCTGGTAAAAAAAAATGTTCTATTCCTGGATCACCCCTCGAACCTTTCTTGAAAATCGGCGTAACATTTGCCACCTTCCAGTCTTCTGGAATCCTTCCCGATTTGATTGACAGATTGGCTATTAGTTGAAGCAGTTCAGCTATAGCCCCTTTCAGTTCCTTGATTACCCTCGGATAGATGCCATCCAGTCCCAGGGATTTATCATTTTAAAGCCTATCAATCTGCCTACATACCTCTTCTAGACTGACCGTTAACACTGTCAGTTTCCTGTCTTTGTTTCCTACGTATAGCCTGTCGGCTTCCGGTATATTGTGTATATCCTCTTCGGTACACACAGATGCAAAAAATTGAACAGTAGCAAATCGCCTGGACCGGATGGTATACATCCCAGGGTGCTGCTAGAATTGAAAAATTAACTTGCAGATCATGGAAAAATTTGAAACTTTAATAAAAAAAAAAATATTAAAAAATAAATAAATAAATAAAGTGTATCACAACAGTTTAAAATTAGTTAAAAACAATTAAAACCAGGCAAAGTATAGTATTTTGTATGATGTATAAACTGAATGATACAAAAACTGCTGTTTGACGTTAGATAATTCTAAGGCTCTTCAAGGTAGACACACAGGAAGAACAGGAACAAGAGATCACCAAATCCTCAGAGCAGCATAAAGACTAGGAGAATAAGAAACAAGCCCAGCCATACCCTACCCACATATTACACAATGAGACAGCATTTAAGATTTTGCAAATATTGCTTTAAAAATATATATATATCCTTTTTGCTTACATAATAGAATGGTGACTTTTGATTAATGGCCACAGTGATAGTTTTTTAAAATATTCAGGCTGGCTACAGTCCAGAGGCTTCAGAATGGGCACAAGGGGGGAATGGAGGTATGAGAAGAAGGAAACTGAAGAGACAAGTATATCTTTAAATATCATTCTTGTATTCATCCAAGTATAACCTATGTCAAGATAATTCTGAGATCCAAAGAAAAGCCTGTGGCAAGCCTGAAAGGAAAAGAATGATATTGCAAGTTCAATATTAGCTTTAGATTTAGGATTGCCAGTGTCCTAGAGCAATGCTTAGTGGTATTCAGAGGAGAACTCTTATTTGAACGAATATACACAGTCAGCATTAGAGGGGAGTGCATACAGTGTATTTATCATGGGCCTCCAGGCCACAGGGGGCCCCCGAAGCTGCCTAAATCTCACAAACCTTTGCTCTGGGCCCCAACAGGTTTAACATCAGTCTTGTGACCATAGAAATGAAGCTTCCCTCACCTCCCTAGATGTGGTTCTGGCCTATCAATCAGCAACATTTGCAGAGAACTTTGTGGACTTTTTCAGAAGCTATCCTCTCCCAGCCTTTCCATACCTCCTATTGTTAGGGTTCATTTTATGAAACAGATGCCTAACTGATCTCATTTGCATATGGTGATGCGTGTGTATCTTGTTTAAATTAACAAATCACTGCCGGAGGAATTCTTATTAGCACCAAGCTAGCTGTGTAGAATAATTTAAATTCAGTTTTCCTATGTACCACTCATTGTGTGACCCTGAACAAGTTGTTCAACTTCCTTATATATCTATGTATTATAAATTCTTAGAATTAACATGTAAAGGAAATTAATTATGGAACTTGGAACTTGACCCAACTGTGATTTGATAATGTGAGAATATTTGTATTCATTGTGCAGTACTTACATGGATAAAGTTTGAATTAATATGAGGTTAAGATATAGGTGTTGTGATAGAAAAAAAAATATTGGACACCTCATAAGCTCTCAAAAATTAGCTCAACAGTTTCCAACCAATGCTGGTCTTGTCAACAACAAATTGGCACATTAGATCACATGATTTTCTACTGCCCAAAGCTACAGCTCTATTGGTCTGAGATTTGGTGCACGATTTGCAAGATTCTGCCCATCTGAGATAACTTGTCATATTCAGTGTTAATATTTGAAGCAAACTATGACTTATCCTCTGGATAAATATGAGGCAAAATTATTAAAATGTTTGCTCCTAATTGCATTAAAAATTATTTTGACCTGTTGAAAAGATTTTTCAGCTCTCCACTATAATTCTTGGTGGAATACAGTCTGCCTATATTCTTTATTTATTTATTTTATTTATTTAGATTTTTATCCCGTCCTCCCAGTAGCTCAGAACGGTCTACAAGTGAACATACACAATGGAGTGTAATTGGACATATAAGATATACAATAGGTTTAAATGTTTGGACATACAAGACTAAGCAGTAGTTTAAATACAGGGAGTATACAGCAAACTAAGAGTAGAGTTTAAGTATAAGTAGTTTAGTTTAAATACAAGTTATTTGAGTTTAGATACAATTTCTCAGAGTACAGACTAAGAGAGGACTACACTGAAATTTACTAAATATGAAAAAACTGTTGCTGAAAAAACAAATACATTAACTTCCTTTGATAAGTATGGTCAAGAGTTCTGACTTATTGTGAGTTGTAATGCACATACTATTGCATATAATGATGTACTCAATCTGTCGTCCCTTTACAATTTTTCTTTGGTATATTTCTGTTATACTGACTTTACTCGGCCAACCTACAGGACTTGTTTGTGTATTTTGCTGACTGTTAACTGCAAGATTTTTGATACTGCTAATGTATTTGGTTGTTATGTTTTTATTGTTTATCTGAAATATAATAATAATAATAAAAGATTGAGGGAAGGGAATAAATATTGATGGTGACATTTGGGTAACTTTATTCTTCATTTATACTATATATTATGTTATTGTTATATGTAGGAAAACTGAAAATCTTGAATGATATATATGTTACCTGTACAGATATTAGTGTAATGTATGTAATACCTACTGTTTGTTCATTTGTATGACACTGTTTTAGATTAAAAATCAATAAAGATTTAAAATAAAAAGATTGAACTTAAAAAAGATATAGGTATTGTATTTCTTAACATTATTTTGACCTTTAGCTGAAGGACTGTGCTGTGCGAATGTAGCCTGTTTTTCTGTTTTTGATGAAAAGTCACTACCCATGTGATATGATGTAATAAGATGATTTTGATGTCAGAGTTAACAGTGGCACAGCTAATATATAGTTATACTTGAATGCTACTATATGGGTATGTGTGATAATTAGTGTCAGGTGTTATTTTGCTCAGTTTGGACCCTTGACCCTGAAACTAAGGCTTGGAACTGCTTACCACATATGGAGAAACATTGCTGATTTTTGTGTCTTTCTGAGCCATGTAATGAGTAAGAGCTAGCTTAATGAGGTAGCCTAATGGTTAGTGTTAGGGACTGAGATCCTGGGGAGCTGGGTTTGATTTCCACTGCAACTCCCTGTGACCCTGGGCAAGTCATCTAACCCTCCATTGTTCCAGGTACAAAAACCATCCCACTAGGGACAGAGATAATACTTGCTTCTGTATTTGAATTCACTATGAATTCAAATACAGATGCTTTAGTAAGGAAAAGTTTCTATATGTTGTGGAAATTACAAACTATTAGACCATATGTATTTTGATGTTTCTTCTTTTAGACTGTTCGTACAGTCATTAATTCTAATTATTTTGGATTACTGTAATATAGTTTATTTAGCGGGTTATCAGAAAAATCTTCATAGACTCCGCATCATACGTAGTCTGATTAATTTTCAATCTGAAAAAAATCAGATCATGTCACACTTTATTACCAAATACTACATTGGTTTCCAGTCAAGGCCAGAGTCAGATTTAAATTTGACTGTATATGCTATAAAGTCTCACATGGTTTAACACCTGATTATCTTTTGGATCATATTTTATTAATTAATTCACAATGCCAAGTCATACATAAGAACTGCCATACTGGGACAGATCGAAGGTCCATCAAACCCAGTATCCTGTTTCCAACAGTGGCTAACCCAAGTCCCAAGTACCTAGCTAGATCCCAAGTAGCAAAAAAGATTCTATGCTGCTTATCCTAGGAATAAGCAGTGGATTTCTCCAAGCTATCTCAATAATGGCCTATGGACTTCTTTTTTAGGAAATTATCCACACTTTTTTAAACCCCGCTAAGCTAACTGATTTCACCATATTCTCCAGCAATGAATTCCAGAATTTAATTACACATTGTGTGAAGAAATATTTTCTCTCGTTTGTTTTAAATCTACTACTTTGTAGCTTCATCGCATGTCCCCTTGTCCTAGTATTTTTGGAAAGAGTGAACAAGCAATTCATATCTACCCTTTCCACTCTACTCATTATTTTATAGACCTCTGTCATATCACCCCTAAGCCATCTCTTCTCCAAACTGAAGAGCCCTAGCTGCTTTAGCCTCTCCTCACAGGGAAGTCAACTCATCTCTTTTATTATTTTTGTTGCCCTTCTCTGTACCTTTTATAATTCTGCTATATCTTTTTTGAGATACAGTGACCAGAACTGCACACAGTATTCGAGGTGCGGCCATACCATAGAACAATACAAGGGCATTATCACATTTTCATCTTTGTTTTCCATTTCTTTCCTGATAATTCCTAACATTCTATTTGCTTTCTTAGCCACTGCCGCACATTGAGCTGAAGGTTTCAATGTATCCTCAACAATGACAACCTAGATCCTTTTCCTGGGCAGTGACTCCTCCTAACACAGAAGCCAGCATCACATAGCTATAGTTCAAATTCCTCTTTCCCACCTGCATCACTTTGCACTTCCTCACATTAAAATGTCATTATGTTTGGGAAGATCAAAGGAACCCGGCAAAGATGGATGCAATCAGATGGATGGACATGTTGAAATCAACCATGGAGATGACGCTGGAGGACCTTTCCAGACTAGCACAAAACTGATTTCTTTTTAGATCTGCAATTCATCAAGTCACTAGGGCTCGAGTACGAGCCGATGGCACCTAACTAACTAAATAGGGTTTAATATAAAAAGTGTTTTAGTGTAGATTAGTATTTTAGGTTGTATTTCAGAGTATAAGATAGAAGTTGAGGAAAACCTTTAGGTGCTCTAGCACAGAATGCACACTTGTAGCCAAACTTACAATAGGTAACATCTTGGATGGTGGTTCCCAAACCTAGTCCTGGAGATACCCCAGCCAGTCAGGTTTTCAGGATATCCACAATGAATATTCATGAGAGAGATTTGCATGCAGTGGGAAGCTGATTGACTGAGATGTCTCCAGAACCACTGACCTAGGAATAAAGGGCTCCTTTTACTAAGCAACCAGGGAAAAATTATTGAGTACCTTAGGGGTCTTTTACTAAGGCCCGCTAGCCAATTTAGCGTGCGCTAAATGCTAACGCACCCATTATAGTCTATGGACGCGTAAATCGGCTAGAGCGCCTTAGTAAACGACACCCTTAATAAATTAATATAAACCATTCTGACCTCCCTTGGGAGAATGGTATAGAACATTGAATAAACAAATAAATAAGAACATTTTACCGCTGGCTGGTGAGGTAAATGCTCTGACGCTCATTGAATTCCTATCCGCTTCGGAGCATTTACCTCGCCAGCCCATGATAAAATGCCCTTATACTGCGTAATAAAACTCAGTAAAAGTCATTTGCATTGTGTTTCATGTCCAATCAAGGCTAATTTTTGGTCAGATACCGAGATTAGATCCTAAAGAAACTCAAATCAGTTGGTAAATGCCACTCAAAATCAGCACAAACACTTGTATGGCTTTAGGAGTGTAGCAGTGATCAACACACAAATAGACCAAACTATATGGCTAGGTTTAAATTGCAATAAAAAGGTATAAAATAACTTTGCTTTTCTTGACAAATAATAAGGTCTCTATGGTGATAATGTTTGGGAACACAGCTTTGTAGTTATAGCTGGGGGAGAGTATGGCACAGTGGTTAAAGCAACAGCCTCAGCAGCGTGAGACTGTGGGTTCAAACCCACACTGCTTCTTGTGACCCTGGGCAAGTTACCTAATCCCCCTATTGCCCCAGGTACATTAGACAGATTGTGAGCCTGCCAGGACAGACAAGGAAAACTGCTTGAGTACCTGAATAAATTCACATACACCATTCTGAGCTCCCTTGGGAGAACAGTATAAAAAAAAATAATAAATAAATAACTGAGCTACCAAAAGTCAAAACCAAACAATCATTTTGCAAATATTAGAAAATAAAGACAAATAAAAGATGTTGATTTAGGAAGCTCTTCCATTGCTATAGTTCCAATGACAAACATTTAACCATTATTCTATATAGAACAACTATGGTATATACGTTTTGATTGAAAAGTGGATTTTCGCATGATTTTGTATTTATCTTTTAGAATTCAGCAAAAAAAGTTATGGAAATGATTGCCATTTGGCCAGTTTCCATGTATATTTCCATGATAAAAATATTCTCCTTTCAAAAAATGCAAATAAGGTATTAGGTTTGCAGTGGCAGGTCCTCTATTTATGCTTGCAGAGGTGAAGCAATATTAAATTTGTCATCACCTAGTCAGTGTCAGCAGAATGACACTGTATAATATCCTCAGTGATACTGAATTAGGAAGTCCACCAGGGGTGAGGTCTAAGATAGGTCAGCTGTTGACATCAAATCAGAAGTCAAATAAGCTGAACTTTAATCATGGGCTTTATAGACTGCAAGTCAGCATACCATCATTGAATTCACCTTTAGATTAAGCTGGTGTACTTTGACATGCACAGCTCTACCTGCAAATTAATGATGGTGTCATCCAATAATTTATACAAACTTTTATTACACCGATCAGAACCTCTGAGTCCAGGAATCATGGAGAAGCAGAAATAGATAATATTGCAGATTCGCAATTGCTTGTTTAAGAACTTATGGAAGAGCTTATCTCTAAACTTACAGAACCTTCTTTTGTACAGTTAAATTCTTGGTTTATTTATCTTTACATATCTAGGGGGGTGGGGGGTTGGAGGGAGGGGAGTAAATATTGATAGTGATATTTGGGTAACTTTATTTTTCATTTGTATTATATATTAGGTTATATTGTGCTATTATTATATGCAAGAAAATGAAATTATTGAATGATATTTATGTTACCTGTACAGATATTAGTGTAATGTGTGTAATACCTACTGTTCTTTCATTTGTATGACACTGTTTTTGATTAAAAATCAATAAAGAATTAAAAAAAAAAAAAGAATTTAAAAGATCTGTCTTTTCATTAAGGTATTTTGTGATGAGCTTTAGGAAATGTCTGTGGCTCCTTTGATAGAATGGCAAAACACTTTGGGCGCCTATCTTCTAGGTGCTGTACGTTGCACTTGTCATCCGTTAGGTATTGTTTCCAGAACTGCGCCTACCGTCACCTGACTCAACTTAGGCGTCGCTAGGCATCTAGGCCAGGATTTTCCTGGCCTAATTTACTGGCGCCTAACACAGATGCCTATCGATGCCTTAGTCATACCATGCCTAGTCTCCAACCCCCTAACCACACCCACTTTTCAGCTAGGCGTTGTTAGGCACCATTAGGTGTCAGTAGGTGCTACTCCGAGTTCCTCATGAAACTCTTTCCCCCTTTTTACTAAGCCGCGGTAGAGGTTTCTACCATGGCCCAGCGAGCTAATTGCTCCGACGCTCATAGAATTTCTTTGAGTGTTAGAGCAACGTCGGGGCATTTAGTGCCCTGGGCTGTGGTAAAAACCTCTACTGCAGCTTAGTAAAAAAGGGGGGGGGGAGGGTTAATTGTTTTAATTTTTTATGAGTTCTTAATGACATGGTCAATTACCACACCAATTAAGTTCATTAATCAATTTTGAGTTCCATGTGAAACTCGGTTAGGCATCCCCAATCGGGGCATCTTGCGGTACCTAACCTCAGCATTATTTATAGAATCTGGCCCTCTATGCTTTGTTTACAATTTTGTTTGCTGCTTGCTGATGCATTGCATGGCATTTTGTTTGCATTCTACCACTGTTTTATTGTATTACTGCCATTTTTAGATTGTACATCCCCTAGATGTATTTGAATTGGCAGTTTAGTAAAATTTGTATAAGATGGAAATTCATCAGTTTACAGCACTGATCTCCAAAAACATTGTGCTTTTATAAGAGAAGCAGTAGCTATTAGAAGGAGGGGTCAGCTCCAGCTTGCTGCCAGAATCTAGAGAGTTTTCAACAGTCTGCCCAGCTCTTCTTGCCAAGTAATGCATTTGATCCTGCGATGCACTCATTTAAACTGCCACATACTGACCAGGCATCTGACACGTGAGTTCTCCTTCACTGATTTCATAAGAAGCATTGCCAAAGCAGCTTTACAATTATTTAGGGTTTCCACTGTGCAACACATGGTCTTGGGTTTATCCCTGGATAATGTCCCACTATGTGCAAAACACATTTACAGAGACATCAATCTCTTCATGAAAATGTGGTTGATAAAGCCAAATATTAGTGATGTGATTGTGGCATGGTTTTCGGTGTCTGGAGAGGTCCAACCAGTGTTGGGATTACTCAGTTCATGTGGTTGGCAGCAGTTTGTTATAGGGTGACTCCATGATGGGACTGTGTATTCTGATGGGCTATTTGATCTACTGTTGGGAGGGGTGGAGTAGGCTTTGATTCGTCTGGTTATGATCAGTAGCCAGAGAATTGTTATGAGATACCAATTGATTTTGGTTAATTCACTGTTGAAGATAGATTGGGTGGGTGTTGTAGATGTATTTGATTGAACTCACATTCAGAGATTAGTGCCCTATAGCAGGTAAAGTTTGGTGAGGCGCTGTAATTGTATCTGAGTTGGCTCATGTTCAGAGGTAGGTTCACTATAGCCTATAGGTATGATTGGTTGCTGTAATTGTGTCTGAGTGCGCTCTGCGAGTAACGGGGGAAGGGGGGGGGGTAGGGCGGAGCGATTCTCCCACACCAGCCCTGACTCTCTCTGCTCCTCCAATGCATTTTAGGCTGCTGCAGTCCATTTGGTGATTCAACGGGCAGTTCTTGAGGGATGAGGGGCTGCCCCAAACAACCTGCCTGCTTCAACTGGTAGATGGTTGTCACTGGCGCCGCAAATAAAGTCAATGTCAGAGAGGCAGAGCGATGGTCCCATGTTGGCCCCGACTCTCACTGCTCCTCCGTTGCTTTCTGGGCTGCTGCAGTCATTTGGAGGGAGGATGATCTTGCACTGTAACACTGACAAATTTAACCTGTAAACTGTACAGTATGTGTCGCGTTAGAATAAAAACTTGAATTGAAATATTGTACCTTGCACTGCAACAATGGCAACCTGTAAACTGTATACTATGGGCTCCTTTTACTGAGGTGCACTACGCTCAATGCTGGTGTTAGCATCTAGCGTGCGCGGCATTGTAGCGTGTGCTATTCCACGCATTAATGCCCTAACGCAGCTTAGTAAAAGGAGCCCTATGTCTATTGTTATTAGATCCTTAGTATTTGTGTTGTTAGGATAAAAACGTATACCAAAAACCCCACCAAAACCTGTACTATAACCATGGCAAATTGTAACCTGTTAACTGTATATTCACGTATGTTAACCTGAAACCCTGGGGTAGGGAACTCCGGTCCTCGAGAGCTGTATTCCAGTCGGGTTTTCAAGATTTCCCCAATGAATATGCATGAGATCTATTTGCATGCACTTCTTTCAATGCATATTCATTGGGGAAATCCTAAAAACCCGACTAGAATACGGCTCTCGAGGACCGGAGTGCCCTACTCCTGCAGTGTAACCCGTTCTGAGCTCTTTGGGGAGGATGGGATAGAAAACAAAATGAATTCATTGTGTTAACTTTTATCATCCACTGACTGCCCGGATTCCTTTACTCTGGAGATCCTAATAAACCCTGATCAACAAGGGATGTGAGACTACCCCCTACTGCTAGGATATTCAAATGACTAATTCATCAAAGACCAACACCGTCTCCTTTGTGAATGTGACATCACCCTAAACTTTGCAGAGATGTGCCCTTCAAGCTGTTGAAAGCAGACCATCAACGTGCCCCTTAAAACATTTACACATCCCCCTCCGTATTTGCGGTTTCCATATCTACAGTTTTGATTATTCGCGATTTTCTGCCAAAAATTTTTTTTTCATTTTTTGGGCTATTTTAAGCCCTGTGAGCCCCTTCCCCCTTGAGCCTTACCTGGTGGTCTAGCGGGTTTTCGGGCAGGAGCGATCTTCCCACGCTCCTGCCCCGTGCAGATCGCTCACAGGAAATGGCTGCCTTAAGCTCCCGTCATAGTCTCGAGGCAGCCATTTCCTGTGAGTGATCTGCACGGGGTAGGAGCGTGGGAGGATTGCTCTTGCCTGAAAATCTGCTAGACCACCAGGTAAGGCGGGGGGGGGGGGGCCTCACAGGGCTTAAAATAGCCGGGGTGAAGTGGTGGTTAGAGGCAGAACCGGCCCAAATATTATTCACGGTTTTTAAATATTTGCGGGGCAGCTCTGCCCCTAACCACCATGAATACGGAGGGGGAAGTGTATAACCTATTTATCAAGAAAGCACATTAAACATAGAAAAGAAGCACTTGACAGCTATTGGAATTACATAGGTTGCAATGCCATTTATTGTACAGAATTAAAAAGTGAATATTGTATAACAATTTTACCTGAGCTTTTAACACAGTAACAATATAGAGCTTAAACAAATATAAGCTATCTTTCATGCCAAGCTGGATAGCTCTTAGTTTATTCTTACATGTTAAGCTATCCCCAGCAGGGGCTTGATGGGCTGGCATGGCCCTCCATTCCAATATTTCTAGTCATAACCCACTGAAGGAGACCCTAATGATCACCACTAGGTGAAAATTAAAACCCAAAACCTAAATATGCATGAGAAAGAACATTTTTTGCTCAGGTACTCCCTTAAAGGCAAATCAAAGGAAATATGAGCTGAAGTATGGGAATTAACAGAAAGTGAATAGACTCAACATAAGAACATAGAACATAAGAATTGCCGCTGCTGGGTCAGACCAGTGGTCCATCGTGCCCAGCAGTTCGCTCACGTGGCGGCCCTCTGGTCAAAGACCAGCGCCCTGAGACTAGCCCTACCTGCGTACGTTCTGGTTCAGCAGGAACTTGTCTAACTTTGTCTTGAATCCCTGGAGGGTGTTTTCCCCTATGATAGACTCCGGAAGAGCGTTCCAGTTTTCTACCACTCTCTAGGTGAAGAAGAACTTCCTTATGTTCGTACGGAATCTATCCCCTTTCAACTTTAGAGAGTGCCCTCTCATTCTTCCTACCTTGGAGAGGGTAGGACAACCTGACTTTTACAACAATACCTCTGGAATGGGAAGAGTGTGATATTGTCCATTAAAACTATTTAGATTCCTAAAGCACTGGGTGGGATGAGTTTTTTAAATTTAAGATACCTTTTTGTTGCCTGTGGTTTAAGACATATTAATGACTGGTTTCGAAATTGTACAGATTTCTCAGTCACTGATGTTGAAACTCATTTGGCTTTAGAAATATACTTGAGCTGCTTACTACATGTTTCAGGTGGATGCCCGCCATCCATCTTGCAGTACTTATCCTTTTGTACATACATACAGGTCTGTTTGGCAATGGATCTGCAGGCATTATAAATTTTCAGCTTAGACTACACCTTACCTGTCCATCAAGGATAATCCTGTTTTTCCCCTGGAGTTATCCTCCAGAGTCTTTCTCCATTGGTGGGGTCTGGAGGTAATCTACATACTGCAAGTAGTCACTGAAGAGGGCAAGATAAAATCCTTCTCTGATTTGCAGTGGGAGTTTTCCAATCCAATCAAGGACATATTTGCATATACTGTATACAACTGTGTCATTATGTCTTAAGTTTGCCCTGGGAGGACCTCAGTGAAAAGTATAAGAAACATTATCAGAGGCATACACCAAGGGCTCACAAATGAAGGGTTTTTTTGAGTGCAAGGTCTTTTTGGAAACATTTATAAAATCTTTTTGTGTAACCATCCATGCCTGGAGACTTGCCATGATGCAAGTCTTTAATAGCGTGTAGGATCTCCTCTGCTGTGATAGGTTCCAACAAATGTTGAGTTGCCACTTCTGATAGTTGGGGTAATGTCACTCAATTTAAGTATTGTATTATCAGGTGTGTATAATTTAGCGTAAAAGACTAAAAATGCTTTTTGAATATCTAAAGTGTCAGCTAGTGATGCCCCATTCTGGAAGTAGATTAAAATAATATGATTCTGTGTTGCCTGTGTTGGAGTCCAGTATATGTTATATTATAAAGGACTTTACATGCCTGCCATGCATTGTTTTATCTATGTGTATACCTGTGCAAATTTTAACCAAAATTCTATAAATTAAAATAAACATATTTGTTCGCACAGTGGCCTGACCAGTGTCCCTTCTCCAATTCCTTTTTCTGTCTCTATATTTTGCCCGTGAGGTTGTTTTTTTCCTTTGTATTGTTTGATATCTGTGTTGCCTGTTTCCAGGCTAGTTGTCTACTGGCATTATTTCCAAATTCAAAGTGTGTTTGTTGCACTCATTGTAACTGAAGTGCAATATCTGCCAATTCTAGATCTTGTAATCACAGCCTAGCCTTATGTAAAGCTTTTTTTTGTGTGGCAGTATCCATCCCTGTCTTACACTGGCCATCCAACTGTTGAATGTTTGCCCATGGTTTGACATTTCGAGATCATTTTAAAGTACCATCAACCTGAGGACTACATACACATAAAGGCCAGTAAAGAATTAATACTATCAGGAATGGCTTTAGAACAGGCAATACAATCGGGAACAGAGGTGGATTATCACATATCAACCAGTCTCAACAATATCCCATCTCATACTATACAGAAATCTAAGAAAAGGACATTGGTCATACTTATATTCTTCAGCAATGGGGGGGGGGGGAACCCATTCTGTCACTTATTGAAAGCATATATATCTAGCAGAGTAATGGAAAATGGATTCAAAATGTTATATACAACACAGATAGTAGTATACACCAATGAAACTTAAAAAAAATATTTCAGACTGGATCCACTCTATGTTGGAGTTAGTGGGAATGTCCTTCAGTACATTGGAAGGTCTTCAGAATCTTATCACACTTTATCAAAGATGCCTACCCCTACTCAACAGAGACCTGTTTATTGCATGTTAAACCACAGTCACATAAATTGGCTACATACGTCTTTATGGTTGGAAGGCTTTTATTGCTACAATCAAGGAAACAACCCATCATGCCCTTGACAGTAGCAGTACTTCACAAATGAGACTTCCTGTGTTTAATGTTTAAAAGGACAGCACAAAAAAAATTGATATCTACAAAATTTTTTAAAGATTATGGGACATTTATATTACATGGAGGCAATTCCCATGCAATTCAAGACAACTATAAATATAAACTCAAGGAAATATTTGGGGTCTTTTACTAAGGCGCGCTAGCCGATTTAGCGCACGCCAAATGCCAACACATCCATTATATTTTATGGACCCGTTAGCATTTGGCGCGTCCTAGTAAAAGACCCCCATTATGAGGGATCATTCCAAATGGTGAGACTGAGAGGTTTTGAGGTTTCAAAGAGAGGGTGTTCAGTTGGGATGAAAGCAAACTCAGTTGAGAGATTAATAAGTTGTCTTGGAAATGTGAAATACCGATAGGGTTGGTTTGATATTCAACTGTTTATGTATATGAAAATTTCCTACAAATAAAATTTGAAAAAAAAAAAAGGAAAAGAGAAAATCATAATTAAATCTTGGTTAGCATGGAGAGGAAAACTCTCCTACATTAACACCTCAGAGAAATATAGAAACATGATGGCCCATCCAATCTACCTATGCACGGCATCCACTATCTTTTCCTTTCCCTAAGAGGGCCAGTGATTAAAAAATTCTCCTGAGAAGTCATGTTTGTCCTTTAACTAAATACAAAACAGGAAACATCTCAGTGCTACTTTCTCTCATTCTTTGTGCACAGAGCAGATGACAAAGCACCCGCTCAACTGCTTAAAGCCGAAAGCAGAAACCCCCTGGGTTCTTGCCGCACACCATCATAGGTACCCCGGGAGTGTGATGTGTATTTAACAGTGCAACAAGAGACAAAGTAAATTAAGCACTACAAAAACAATAAACCAGCATTTCTGTGCCTCCAACCTGTGAGCCAATGGGGAAAGAAAAGAAATAATCGGTATGAAAAACTTGTTCAACAGGCAGTAAACTATTAGCTGGAAATGCTGAAACTGCTTTCCCGTTAATCGAAGCAATGTATTCCACCATAATGCAGGCCACATTCCTCAGGCTGTATGTTGGATAGTCTGTATTCGTGCAGATGTCCATGCAAAAATCCAACCAAGCCAAAAACGTGAAAAAATCCGACCAAGCAAAAACTGAAAAAACTCTATTTCTGTCAGCCTCTACCCATCAGTCTTTTTTGCAAGGTTGGACTTTACCAGGCACAGTCTTTTTCTCTAGAAACACTCCCACCAGCCCTCTGCCTGGAAAGCACAGTTACTTACCGTAACAGGTGTTATCCAGGGACAGCAGGCATATATTCTCACATGTGGGTGACGTCATCTACGGAGCCCCAGCGCGGACAGCTTTTCAAGCAAACTTGCTAGAAGTTTCAAGTTTGCACACTGCACCACGCATGTGCTAGCCTTCTTGCCACTAGAGGGCGCATCCCCACCTCGTGGTCCTCAGTTCCATAACATAGCAAAGAAAGCCATCCCCGGGGAGGTGGGCGGGTTGTGAGAATATATGCCTGCTGTCCCTGGATAACACCTGTTACGGTAAGTAACTGTGCTTTATCCCAGGACAAGCAGGCATGATATTCTCACATGTGGGTGACCTCCAAGCCAACCAAAAAAGGGCAGGTGGGAGGATGGCAAATTATGAAAACAGGTTACGTAACACCGACTGGCCAAACCGGCCGTCGCTTCTGGACAAAGTATCCAGACAGTAGTGGGAGGTGAACGTATGAACCGAAGACCAAGTGGCAGCTTTACAAATGTCCTCCATAGGTGTAGATCGGAGGAAAGCCACAGAAGCTGCCATCGCCCGGACTTTATGACCCGTAACGCGACCCGCAAGCGGGAGACCAGCCTGAGCGTAGCAAAAAGAAATGCAAGCAGCTAACCAGTTGGACAAGGTGCGCTTTGAAACCGGGTGTCCCAAACGATTAGGATCAAAGGACAAAAATAATTGAGGAACCTTCCGATAAGACTTGGAGCGTTGGAGATAAAAGGCCAACGCCCTCTTACAATCAAGGGTATGAAGCGCCGCCTCACCAGGATGAGAATGGGGCTTCGGAAAAAACACCGGAAGGACAATAGACTGATTGAGGTGGAAATCAGACACAACTTTAGGTAAAAATTTGGGATGGGTGCGGAGAACCACCTTATCATGATGAAAGACCGTGAAAGGAGGATCCGCAACCAAGGACTGTAACTCACTGATTCGACGAGCAGATGTGAGTGCAATCAAAAAGACTACTTTCCAAGTAAGAAACTTAAGATGCGACTTGTCGATGGGTTCAAAGGGAGGCTTCATAAGCTGAGCCAAGACCACATTAAGATCCCACACCACCGGAGGAGGTTTCAGAGGAGGATGGATATTCACTAGCCCCTTCATGAAACGTGTCACCAGAGGATGAAGAGAGAGAGAACGACCCTCAAGATGCCGATGGAATGCTGCAATGGCACTGAGATGCACCCGAATGGAAGTCGTTTTCAGGCCAGACTCAGACAAATGCAAAAGATATTCCAGAAGCGAAGCCACAGGCACCGAATCTGGTTGCAGACTATTCAAAGAACACCAGGATGAAAACCTGGTCCATTTCTGAGTATAGCAAAGCCGAGTCGAGACCTTACGCGAGGCCTCCAAAACGTCCCTCACGGCCCGAGACACCGGAACCGAAGTCAGAGGGAGAGAAACCAAGCAGTCAGATGTAAAGACTGAAGATTGGGATGCAACAGCGAACCCCGACTCTGAGACAGCAGAGAGGGAAACACCGGTAGAAGCAGAGGTTCCCTGGTACTGAGTTGAAGAAGTAGGGAGAACCAGGGCTGCCTTGGCCACCGAGGTGCAATGAGGATCATGGAGGCTCCGGCCGATCTGAGATGAACCAGCGTTCTCAAAATCAGAGGGAACGGTGGAAACGCATAAAGGAACCTCCCCTCCCATTCGAGGAGGAAGGCATCCGCTTCGAGACGATCCGGAGAGTAGATCCGAGAGCAATAGAGGGGTAACTTGCGAGTCTCCGGAGAGGCAAACAGATCCACTTGAGGAGTTCCCCAGCGGTCGAAAACCTCGCGAAGTACTCGGGAGTTCAGAGACCATTCGTGCGGCTGGAGAAGACGACTGAGTTTGTCTGCCAGCTGGTTCTGCTCTCCCTGAATGTAGACCGCCCGCAGGAAGATATTCTGGGAAATTGCCCAGTCCCAAAGACGGAGAGCCTCCTGGCATAGAGGCCAAGAGCCCGTACCCCCCTGCTTGTTGACATAGTACATCGCTACCTGATTGTCCGTCCGCACGAGTACTACCTGGTCGTGCAGCAGGTGGACAAAAGCTCGCGCAGCCAGAAAAATGGCGCGAAGCTCCAGCACATTGATGTGGCACCGACGGT
This sequence comes from Geotrypetes seraphini, assembly GCF_902459505.1. Classification (NCBI taxonomy): domain Eukaryota; kingdom Metazoa; phylum Chordata; class Amphibia; order Gymnophiona; family Dermophiidae; genus Geotrypetes; species Geotrypetes seraphini. The sequence goes on along the minus strand of NC_047092.1, from coordinate 147,931,796 downwards.
CCTCGGCCGACCACAGAGCCTGCGTCCTCAGACCGTCCAGGTGCGCTCCCCACGCGTACTCGGAAGAGTCCGTCGTCAAGACCTTGGTGTGAGGAGGAACGCGAAACAGCAAACCCCCTGACAAATTGGAAGAGTCGGTCCACCAACGGAGCGATCGACGTAAACAAGGAGTTACTGATATCCGGGAAGACACCGGATCGCGATCCTGGCGCCACTGCGACGCCAGAGTCCATTGCGCGATTCTCAGGTGCAAGCGAGCGAACGGCGTGACGTGAACCGTCGACGCCATGTGACCCAGCAAAACCATCATGTGCTGGGCCGACACCTGCGATTGCCCTCGACAATGACGACTCCACCGAAGCAGAGTCTCCCGCCGGGGCGGGGGGAGAAAAGCGCGAAGGCGAACCGTGTCCAGCACGGCTCCAATGAACTGGAGAGACTGCGCCGGACGCAATTGAGACTTGGGGAAGTTCACTTCGAACCCCAGGCCCTGTAAAAGACTGATAGTCTGTCGGGTCGCTAAGATAACCCCCTCCCTGGACGGGGCTTTGATCAGCCAATCGTCCAGATAGGGAAAGACCTGTATACCCCGCGAGCGCAGGGCCGCCGCCACCACCACCATACACTTGGTGAATACCCGAGGGGAAGATGCCAGCCCGAAGGGAAGAACCCGATACTGCAGGTGCCAATCCCCGACCTGAAACCGCAAGAACCTGCGGCAAGCGGGATGCACCGGAACATGGGTGTAAGCTTCCTTCAAGTCCAGGGAGCACATCCAATCCCCCTCCTCCAAAAGAGGATAGAGAACCGGGAGCGATAACATACGGAACTTCTCTCGGACCAGGAACTTGTTGAGCTTCCGGAGGTCCAAAATGGGGCGCAAGTCCCCGGTCTTTTTTGGGACCAAAAAGTAACGGGAGTAAAACCCCAGGCCCATCTGATCGCGAGGCACCACCTCGACCGCCCTGAGGCTCAACAAGGCCCTGGCTTCCTCCAGGAGAAGGGCCAGCTGGTTCCGATTGGGAGGGCAAGCCCCGGGGGGCAAGTCCGGAGGCGGACAGGAGAAGTTCAGCGAATAGCCGTCTGAGATTATCCCGAGCACCCAGGCGTCCGACGTGATCACCGACCAGGCCCCGGCAAAGGCCGTCAGCCGACCCCCGATGGGGAGGGGGTGGCTCGATATTGCGGTGGGGGCCCGCCCCCAACCGCCTATCCCGTCAAAAGGACGGCGCGGCCTTGGCGGCCCCCTGCGCGGCAGGTTTAGAGGGGCCGCCTCTACTCTGCTGGGGCTGTCTTCGAGGGGGCGGTCTGGAGAAGGCCGGTGTGGACTTCTGAGGGTATCTCCTCGGAGGCTGCCTGAAGGGGCGCTGAGCAGGCGCCTTAGGCTTCGGCTTCACCAGAGAGGCCAAGGAGCGTTCCTGTTTGGAAAGTCGCTCCGTCGCCGCATCCAAAGTGTCATCAAACAATTCCACGCCAACGCAAGGCAAATTAGCCAGGCGTTCCTGCAAATTGGCCTCCATTTCGAGGGTACGGAGCCACGCCAGCCGGCGCATGGCCACTGCACAGGCGGACACCCTCGAGGCGAGTTCAAATGCATCATAAACCGCGTGGAATAAATAGAGGCGCAGCTGGGTCAGGTTGGAACTAAAGGTGGCGAACCGGTCCCTATGCGACTCAGGCATCACCTCCCGAAAGGAGGGGAGGTCCTTCACCATCGTACGGAGGAAGGAAGAGTACGAGAAGGCGTAGTTCAGGACCCTGGTCGCCATCAGAGAGTTCGCATAGAGACGGCGCCCAAATTTGTCAAGGGTCCGGCCCTCCCTACTAGGGGGGACCGTCGCCGAGACCCGGGAAGGCTGAGATTTCTTGACCGCCGATTCCACCAGGAGCGAAGTATGGGAAAGTTGGCCCTTCTCAAACCCTTTGATGGGAAGGGTGCGATACTTAGACTCCATTTTTGCGGGGACCACAGCGACCGTCAATGGAGCCTCAAGATTCCTCAGAAAGGTCTGACAGAGGACCTTGTTAATTGGAAGGCGCGGCGACTCCCTGGGGGGGGCAGGGAGATCCTGCTCCTCCAAAAACTCCTTTGTGTAAGTGGACCCTTCCGACAAGTCAACACCCAAAGCCGCAGCCATATCCTGCACAAACCTCGTAAAGGACGAGGGTTTAGCAGGAGGAGAGGGAGACCGAGACTTCCCGGCAGAGCCGAAGGGAGAGGCCTGGTTGGAGTATCTGGGCTCCCTACCCGACCCCGACCCCAAAGAGGCACAGTCCTGCGACCTCGACGGAGTCGGAGACCGGGTGCGCCTGGAGGAACCCCTCGGGGATCCCCCCGGGGTCCGAGGCACCGAGGTCCGCCCCTTCGGCCCGGGCGAGGAAGCCCGAGAGCTCTCCCTGGCCGGAGACCGGAACAAAATGGGGTTATCAACCCGCAAATCCCGAACTTGCAAGGCACCGCCCCTGGCCGGTGGCGAGCGACCACGCCGCCGAGGCGAGGTCCGAGACCTCTTAGCCTTCCTCGGCTTGCGCCTCGCTCGAGACCTGCCCGAGGGAGACGAACCCCTCGAGGACCCTGAGGACGAGGACGAAAGTCTTCGTACTCGGCGCCCCTTGTCCTTCGGGCGCACACTACGCTCCGGCGGATCTCGCGAAGCCGGGTCCGAGGGAACCACCGAGGTCGAGGCCGTGGGCGCCTCGGGAGCCGAGGCCCCGGTACCCGAGACCGAGGTCGCCAACTGCGGGGCCACCGGGGCCGAAGCCTCCGAGGCCGAAGCTGCCGAGGCCGAAGCCTGGTGCAGCTGGTCAATGGCCCCGGTGAGCTCCGAGGCGATTAACGCCCGGAGCAATTCCTGGAACACGGGGATTGACATCCCCTGCGGCAAGACCTGCCGCTGCTCCTCAGAGGGCGACCTCGGTCTCGAGTATTCCCTCGGGGCAGCGGACGATGGCAACTTGGGCTTCACTGAGGCGGGCCCACCCGCCGACGAGCCCGAGGATGGCTTCTTAGATGGAGCTGAGGAGGGAAGCGGAGACTTACCCGAGGCCTTGGAAGAGGGCAGCTGCTTCGAAGGCACCGAGGCCCGAGGCGAAGCCGACGGTCCCGAAGCTGAGGCCGAGGCCGATGTCGAGGCCGAGGTCAAGGCCGGGGCCGAAGCCGAGGCCGAACTCGAGGCCTTCCCCGGCGGGGACTCCACAGAGAAAAGTTCCGCCATGCGGGCCTTTCGGCGTTTAAGTGCCCGCTTCTGAAAGGTGGCACACTTATCGCAGGATGCCGTCGGGTGTTGGGGCCCCAAACACCGCAAACAGCACCTGTGCGGGTCAGTAATCGAAAGGAGTCTTTCACAGCGCCCGCACTTTTTAAAGCCCGTTACGGGCCGGGACATGGGCCCACAAGCGAGCCGGGAACAAGCGAGGTTCCTCGGCCACGGCTACCGGGAGCCCCCGGTAGTAACGAATACGAAGATTTTTTTTTTTTTTTTTTTGAAAAAGAAGAAACAAAGCAAAAAGAGACGAAAAAACGCAGCGACCGTGCGAAAAAACCCCACACAGCCGCGGCGACAGAAGGCAAATTTAGCACAATTTCTCCACAGGGCTTCTGGCTCCGCGGATGAAAAAGAACTGAGGACCACGAGGTGGGGATGCGCCCTCTAGTGGCAAGAAGGCTAGCACATGCGTGGTGCAGTGTGCAAACTTGAAACTTCTAGCAAGTTTGCTTGAAAAGCTGTCCGCGCTGGGGCTCCGTAGATGACGTCACCCACATGTGAGAATATCATGCCTGCTTGTCCTGGGATAACTATTGCTCCCATAATTTAAATCAATGTTAAGAAAAACCCAAAATATTGTACTGTTTAGATGAAATTGTTTCCCTTAAATTTACAAGTTCAATAGTGAGGGGGGGAAGGGGGGTTATTTTACTATTACATATTCTATAAGATATTTGATTATATGGTAGGAAAGGGTGGGAAGGGGGGTGATAAGAGTTTATGTTTTGTACAAATGATGATTATTAAGTGATGTATTTATTGTTAATTTGTTTGAACATGTGTCACACTTATTGTAAGTTTGAAAATGAATAAATAATTAAAAAAAAAAGAAATACCCATCTGTCCTTAGTGGTTTTAGGAGAAAGTCTGGGACCGAGGTCATCACTGGGATTGTACAATGCTTGTTCAGTTTAAATTGTTCTTCTTGACTGTACAACAGATATCTTATGTGTTTCTGCTAGACCAATTGTCTTTCTCTGGTTTTCTTTTCTATCATAACATTAGCAAGGTTCCTTCCTACTTTTTATGTTCATTTGTGCTCAGGAAATGAAATAAACCCTAACCCTAACTGTGAGGTACCATAGTGGTCAATTTATCTTATGTTGTTCAACCAGCTCTTCACCTTGTTAATAGCTTTCTGTACTACTCCCGAGTCCCTATACTGGCTAGCTGAAAGCTAAATGTAAAATATAAGTTCCGTGTATTACAGTGCATTAACATACAGTATTGATTTCCACTAAGGATAACAAATTGATGATGCTGATAATAGGCAGGCTTGTAACTACTGTATGTTCTCTTCCTTTTATTAAATCTGTTATAGGACTCAGGTGCTACCTTTTCTCAACCAAAATTGTTTTATTCTAAAAGAAGTGTATACTGTATTCCAGAAAGTTTTCGATGCTAGGTATAATGGCAGCTTACAGGCTAAATACACACAAATACCATGCTAGCAAGTGCAGTTATGGCCTGATTTTGATTTCTCAGATTGGTTGCAAATTTTAAGAGAAAAATTTAAGAGCAAACTTTTCAATGCTTCTCCAGAGTTGGGAGTGGTACTGGAAGGGTGGATGCAGTCCCTCTCCACAAATGGAAGAAGTAGAGAACTTCTTCTTCTTAGGTGCCATCGACTTGTGCTCGAGTCCTAGTGATTTGATGAATTACAGATCTAAAAAGAAATCGGTTTTGGGCTAGTCTGGTAAGGTCCTCCATGATTGTTTTCAACGTGTCCAGCCATCTGATTGCAGGCCGCCACCTTTGCCTGGTTCCTTTGATCTTTCCAAACATGAAGTTTTTCTCCAATGATCTTTCTCTTCTGACAGTATGACCAAAATAAGACAGTTGTAACAGTTAGGGTTATGGTTTATTTCATTTCCTGAGCACAAATGAACATAAGAAGTAGAAAGGAACCTTGCTAATGTTTTGATAGAAAAGAAGAAAACAGAGAACTAGAGAAAAACAATTGATCTAGCAAAAGATATCTGTTGTACAGTCAAGAGGAACAATTTAAACAGAACAATCATTTATAATCACAATCCCACTGATGACCTCAGTCTCAGTCTTTCTCCAAAAGCCATTAAGGACAGATGGAGTTTTTTTAAACACTGATTTATAATGGGAGCAACGGTTCCAGGTGGAGGGCTGGTGGGAGTACGTTCTAAAAAAGGTGAAGTACAGAAAAAGGATTTGCCTGGTACAGTCCAACCTTGCAATAAAGACTGATGGGTAGAGGCTGATCTCTTCCAGAATCGATTTGTTAGTTCTTCTGGTAGTCTACGGCATGCATAAAATCCTTCTCCAACTCTAAAACTCAAATGAGTCAATCTTCTTTCTGTCTTGTTTCCGGAGTGACCAGCTTTCACATCCATAATTGATCACTGAGAAAATAAGTGCATGGACAAGTCTGATCTTTGTTTGGAGTTTTATTTCCTTGCCTTTGAATACTTTGTCGAGAGCCTTCATTGAAGAGCAACCAAGTTCTATTCTGCATAGTATTTCTTCCCTGCTACTTACGTCTTTGCTTACAAAAGAGCCCAGGAGATTGAAATCCTTTACAACTTCTATTCTATTACCTTCAAGCTCAAAATCTTCATAATATTCTGTGTTCATGATCTTCGTCTTGTTTATGCTCAGTTCTAATCCCATGGTTTGACTTTTGGTTTTGACTTTTCTCAGTAGATACAGCATATATTGTTTGCTGCTGGTGATGAGTGTTGTATCATCTGCATAGTGCAGGTTGTTTATATTTTGGCCTCCAACTTTGAAACCAATGCTCTCTTCTTCCAAATTTGCTTTTCTGAAGATGGCTTCACTGTAAAGGTTGAACATGTAAGGTAACTGGAAACTGATGCCAAAGAAGAACCAGATATTTTAAAAGAAGTCATAGCAGCAATTAAAAGCTTTATTGAAAAACAAGTTACCTGGTATCAATGGTATTCAAATTGAATTAATTAAAGGCTCAGAAGGTGCTTTCATGGCCCTCACTCAACTGGGTCAACAGATTTAGGAGGAGAAAACATGGCTATCCGATTGTAGATCACTACTCATACCTATATCAATTTTCCTGCAATGATTTCCTTACACATCCAGGGTGGGTGGGTGGGGGGAGGGAAGTGTATTTTGAGGATTAAAATTACTTAATTATAATATTGTAGTCACATAATATGTTTTATTGTATTAATAATTGGGAGGAGGGTGGGAGAAAATGATTGTTTTATGTATTACTTGTGTAATTAAAAGTGCGTTTTGTGCATTATTTTATGTTAAATTATTTGTATTGCACTGTCAAAGTTTGAAAATCAATAAAGATTTAAAAAAAAAAAAAAAAAAAATTCCTGCAATGACTTTAACCCCTTTGAAAACCAGGACATCACAGCTTCCTTGACATCTTCATCACTTTAAAAAAACTCGGAACAGGAAATAATCCGAGGGAGCCAGGTCAGGACTGTAGGGTAGATGGTTCAGCTGCTGAATTGGCCAAGGTTGTTTAAGGTCTGGGTCAATCAGATCATACAAGAGGGGCCTAAGGTTCTGATTGGCCAGATGCCTAAGGCCCTTTCCATAGGAGGGGCCTTAAACAACCTGGGCCAATCAGATCCTTAGGCCCCTCCCTGGTGCATCCCATGATGTAGTCAAACTCATCTTTTCAGTATATAGAGAGAAATTTTGTAGGTGTTGCAGGTGATAGAGACAGTGTTTAAAAGCTGCATGTGGTTTTATGCACATTTACTGGATAAATATAACCGAGGCACAAAAAACAAAAAGGGAGACCCAATGATCCACAGTAAAAACAATCCAAAGATAAAAACAACAGACTGTGGATGTCCTGAAAGATGATTTTATTCGCTCTTCACAATAAAATACAAATAAAAGTCGGAATTAGTAATACACATATGATTGTCATGACGGACCCTACATGGTCCGTGTTTCGGCGAGACTGCCTTCCTCAGGGGTCCGGATGATGTAGGGTACAAAGATAAAAATATGTCTGAGCTATGGATGAAATGAATTATGTATGAAACATAAAACTTGAAAATGGCTTGAAACAAGCAGAGTGGCGCGTAAATTACAGTGAGAAACCACCACACTAAACTGAGGAAGGCGGTCTCGCCGAAACACGTACAATCATACGTGTATTACTAATTCAGACCGTTATTTGTATTTTTATTGTGAAGAGCGAATAAAATATTTCAGGATATCCACATCCACAGTCTGTTGTTTTTATCTTTAAATATAACTGAGGGACATTACTGAAAATGTCCCTGTGCAATGCCATTTTAGGAGTGCAAGAGTCTTAAGAAAATGCAGAGGATATAGAATACTTTTTTTTTCTTCGAAAGGCCTATAGATGGCGACATCGAACAATATATTTTATATATTGTAATTTGACTAGCAGTTGCCTTCTGCCCCCCTTGTGTACCTGTAGGGTAATAAAGTTCTGTGTGCGTTTCTCAGTCGCTTGCGCTGGAAATCATATTCAAAGCGAATTAGAGCTGTCAGCCAGCGAGACCTGTGAAGCCTGAATGAAAGGAGCTCTCCCACCCCGCCTCTTTCTGTCCCGAAAAACAGGCAGTACATTTACAATTTATATTTCCACCTCCAAAATTTTCCAGATATCAAAAAAAGACGGACACAGGGGCCAAGCTATAATCAAAATCCAGAAGTAATGTTTGCAGTATAACTGCAGATTGTTTCTCCAGTACATTTTCAAATAACGGGACAAGAAAAAACCAGGACCTAACGTCACTTGCAAAACAGAAACATGGAGAGAGGTGAACAAAGAATAATTTTCGGGGATTTTGTTCATTTAAAACATTTTTTCTGTGAAGACAATCAACACTGCATTCGACAATGTTATTAAAACCGTGAAGGGAAGCGATTTTTTTTTTTTTTTTGCATCAAAGCACGACAAGCACATAAAATTAAATAGTTTGGAGTACGGCGTGAGATGGCTGCTTTGCGCTACTACTTCGTTTCACTGGGGAGGCCACCAGCATAAAGCAGATGGCAACGGGGTGACACAGGGACAGGGCTCTAGTACAATAGCTTTAGATTTTTGCAAAGTACACGGGGCACCTTATACTGTCGCCCCCCCCCCTTCCCTTGCGTCCTCGATCAAAGTTCCACACTGCAGACATTCACTACCACTAGTTTATAAATAACACCGCTGAACGGAGTCTACGCCTTTTTACTACGCTACTCTTCAGCCTATCTTCGTATCATTTAGTAGTGGGTAGGAGAAGAGAACCTTAAGTTTTGACTTGTCAGGAGAACGAACCAATCAGCTTGGGGGTCCCCCCTTCTTACTGCGGGTTAGTCCTAGGAGCTCAGTTAAATACGCGGGCGGTCTGAGTGAGGCGAGGAATGGATTGGAATGTTGTGTCATCAGGCTAGGTTGTGGCGGGGGCCGGGCCACGCACTGCTGTGTCACGTGTTTACCGCCTATCTTCACTGAGACGGAGGCGGTGGCTGCTGCCCACTGCTTGCTGCAGGGGGTGGGGGCGCGCGTGTGCGCGCGCGCCTCGGAAAGCGCAGACACAGCGGCTTGTTTTGGTTCGGAGCATTTGCAGAAACTCTGAGAAGTGTGGCGAGCGAGTCCCTGCCTTTCTTTTTCAAATTTCCCCCGCGTGTGTTTCACCCCCCCCCCCACATATATATATTTTTGTTTAGCCCGGGCTTCGATCCCTTTGGGCTGTAGCTGCTAACGAGGGGGAGCTGGCTGCTATCATTTTCTGTTGAAATGGCACTTTCTTTTCCAGTAAGATGGGACTGAATGGGGTCGCGCACACGCAGTGGGTTGTTTTTTTTTTTTTTTTTTGGATAGTACTAGTGTGGCAGGAGCAGAAGCAGCGGTGGGAGACACTAAAGGAGAGAATTTTGGTTTCCCAGTTTTCTTGAATTGTTACTTGGAGGCGCAAACTTGTGCTCGGGCTGCAGAAGAAGCCCAAGCAGCGCATGAAAGATGAATTTCTCCCTGGCTGGAGTGCCACTTTCGTCTGGACAGGATTTAATTGGACTTACTAAAAAGAGACTCGATCATCTACGGGTTATTTTGGTATCAAATTAAAAAAAAAAAAAGGCTAAAGTCTGCCAGCTTTGACTCCCCTTCTTCTTTTTTTTTTTTAAATATATACGATTCTGATTTTTTTTTTTTTTTTTAATATATATTGGAAGGGAAACCTGCCCTACTTTTGTATGCATTTTCTGTGATCCATCCGAGATTGCCTCTTCCCTCGTGGTGCAACCGCCACCATGGCAAGCCCCGCAGACAACGAGAGCTTTTCCGACGTGCGGAAGGTGGGTTATCTGAGGAAACCCAAGAGCATGCACAAGCGCTTTTTCGTCTTAAGGGCTAGCAGCGAGTCGGGGCCGGCCAGGCTGGAGTATTACGAGAACGAGAAAAAGTGGCGGCACAAAGCGGGAGCCCCGAAGAGGTCCATCCCGCTGGAGAGCTGCTTCAACATCAACAAGCGGGCGGACTCCAAGAACAAGCACCTGGTGGCCCTCTACACCAAGGACGAGTACTTCGCCCTGGCGGCGGACGGCGAGCAAGAGCAGGAGAGCTGGTACCAGTGCCTGGTGGAGCTGTACAGCCGGGGCAAGAGCCACGACGCCCTGGGCGAGGGCGAGAGCGAGGAGAGCTACGGCGAGGTGGCCCCCGGGCCGGCTTTCAAGGAAGTGTGGCAGGTGATCCTGAAACCCAAGGGCCTGGGGCAGACGAAGAACCTGATCGGCGTCTACCGCCTCTGCCTGACCCACAAGACCATCAGCTTCGTGAAGCTGAACTCGGAGGCGGCGGCCGTGGCGCTGCAGCTGATGAACATCCGGCGCTGCGGCCACTCGGAGAACTTCTTCTTCATCGAGGTGGGCAGGTCGGCGGTCACCGGGCCGGGCGAGTTCTGGATGCAGGTGGACGACTCGGTGGTGGCCCAGAACATGCACGAGACCATCCTGGAGGCCATGAAGGCCATGAGCGACGAGTTCCGCCCGCGCAGCAAGAGCCAGTCGTCGTCCAACTGCTCGAACCCCATCTCGGTGCCCCTGCGGCGGCACCACATCAGCAACCCGCCGCCCAGCCAGGTGGGCCTGAGCCGCCGCTCCCGCACCGAGAGCGTCACCGCCACTTCGCCCGCCAACGTGGCCAAGCAGAGCTCGTTCAGGGTGCGGGCCTCCAGCGACGGCGAGGGCACCATGTCCAGGCCGGCCTCGGTGGACGGCAGCCCGGTCAGCCCGGGGGCCACCCGCACGCACTCGCACCGGCACCGGGGCGCTGCCCGCCTTCACCCGCCCCTCAACCACAGCCGCTCCATCCCCATGCCGTCCTCCCGCTGCTCGCCCTCGGCCACCAGCCCCGTCAGCCTCTCGTCCAGCAGCACCAGCGGCCACGGCTCCACCTCCGACTGCCTCTTCCCCCGCAGGTCCAGCGCGTCCGTGTCGGGCTCCCCTAGCGACGGTGGCTTCATCTCCTCCGACGAGTACGGCTCCAGCCCCTGCGACTTCAGGAGCTCTTTCCGCAGCGTCACCCCGGATTCCCTGGGCCACAACACCCCGCCGGCCAGGGAGGAAGAGCTGGGCAACTACATCTGCATGGGCAAGCCCGGCCTGGCGCCCAATGGCCACTTGGCCCGGGGCCACCCGCGGGGCGCCCCCTGCAGGGGGGAAGAAGCCGACCCGGAGAAAGTATTCCGCAAGAGGACTCACTCGGCGGGCACCTCGCCGCCCGCCGTGTCGCACCAGAAGACCCCCTCGCAGTCCTCCATCGAGGAGTACACCGAAATGATGCCCTCCTACCCCTGCCCGCGGGCGGCGCCCTACCGGCACTCTGCCTTCGTGCCCACCCACTCGTACCCCGAGGAGTGTTTGGACGTGCTGCATCTGGAGGGCCCCGACAGGGGCAAGCGCACAGACGACGGCTACATGCCCATGTCGCCGGGAGTGGCCCCGGTGCCCGTCAAGAGCAACGACTACATGCCCATGAGCCCCAAAAGCGTCTCCGCCCCGCAGCAGATCATCAACCCCAGGCGGCACCCGCAGGTGGACTCCAACGGCTACATGATGATGTCGCCCAGCGGCAGCTGCTCGCCCGACGGCTACGGCAAGATGTGGACCAACGGGGCCAACGCCAAACTCTCGCTGGAGAGCAACGAGGGCAAGCTGCCCTGCGCCGACTACATCAACATGTCCCCGGCCAGCGGCTCCACGACCAGCAGCCCTCCCGATTGCTACCTGAACCCCACCGACGACCCGCACAAGCCCGTCTACGCCTACTTCTCCCTTCCCCGCTCCTTCAAGCACGTCCACCGCCCGAAGGACGAGAGCGCGCCCTGCCCCTCCGGCCGCCTGCTCTGCGCCGAGGACTCGTCTTCCTCCTCCACCAGCAGCGACAGCCTGGGGGCGGCGAACGAGCCCGCCAGGAACGCGGACTGCGGCGCGCAGGCCACGAGCCGCTTGGCCAGGCCCACCCGCCTCTCCCTGGACGCCGCCAAGGCCAGCACTCTGCCCCGGGTCCGCGAGCCCCCGGAGCCCAAGAGCCCCGGCGAGTACGTCAACATCGAGATCTGCGACAGGGCTTTGGCCTACGCCCCGGCGGCCCTGCGCTCGCCCGCCTACGTCGCCGGCAGGGTGATCCCGCAGCGCGAGAACCTGGCCGAGTACATGCAGATGGGGCGGGTGGCCGCGGCCCCCAGCCCGCGCGGCCGCCGGGTCCCCCGCGCGCAGCCGCCGGCGCCCCGCGACTACGTGAGCGTGCAGCTGGGCGCCACCTGCGCAGGCTACGCCGACGTCGCGGCCGCGGTCGTGACGAACAGCGGCGACGGCCGCTACGCCGAGGTGCCGGGCGGGGAGCTGCCGGCGGGGCCCGGGGCTCCCGCGCTGCCCGACTCGCTCCTGGGACAGGGGGCGGGTCTCAGCGCCTTCACCCGGGTAAGCCTCAGCCCGAGCCACAGCCAGAGCGCCAAAGTCGTCCGCGCTGACCCCCAGGGCAGGAGGCGCCACAGCTCCGAGACCTTCTCCTCCACCCCCACCCCCGCGCGGGCCGGCGGGGCTTCTTTGCCCTGCGGCGAGGACGTGAAGCGTCACAGCTCGGCCTCTTTCGAGAACGTGTGGCTCAAGCCGGGCGAGCTGAGGAAGGAGCAGCAGCAGCAGCCGGGGATCGGTACCGTGGCTTTGGAAAACGGCCTGAACTATATCGATCTGGACCTGGCCAAGGATTTGAACAGCCACGAGGTCGCTCCCCCGCAGCCGAAAGCTCCCGGTCAGCCTTGTGGAAGTACCTCCGGCGATGATTTGAGCGCATACGCCAGCATCTCGTTTCAGAAGTCGGAGGACCTCAGCAAAAACTGAAGGTTAGTGCACTCATCTTCTCTCTACTAACATTCATTAATGCTAATTCTACAGAGATTGCAATAAATACTTTAAATTTTGTTGCTCAAGCAATTCTGTGTTAATTTAGCACAGTTACTAAGTTATGGCAACTTGACAAATAGACCCACATAAGTGACTGTATTGCATTGATATCCTAGAAAATCTTTGGTATGTCAGCCATACATGGATGTAGCTCAGTGGTCTCAAACTCGCGGCCCGGGGGCCACATGCGGCCCGCCAGGTACTATTTTGAGGCCCTCGGTATATTTATCATAATCACAAAAGTAAAATAAAACAGTTTCTTGATCATATTTCTTTAGCTATAAATTACAATATTATTATTAAAACTTAGCCTAAAGGAAAGAATTAAACTATAAAGAGTTTTACCTCATGCAAAATTGTCATTTCTTTAATAAGACGTTAACTATTTTTTTCTGCGGCCCTCCAAGTACCGCCAAATCCAAAATGTGGCCCTGCAAAGGGTTTGAGTTTGAGACCACTGATGAAGCTAGATGCAGGCAGGTTGTATTTCTCTTTTGCTTGTGAAGGTGGTAAGCGTGTCTATTTGATGCATCTTGCCAGCTCCACTCCTGGCAATCTGTAAACTCGCTTGAGTAAAATTGGTACCCTTTCTGATTACAGGAGTGATAGTATTCATCCTGCCCACGCTGCCTGCTTGTTCTTACAGATGGTTTTAATTTTATGATTTTTGTGTATGGAAACACTATATCATGCACACTTCTGAAAGCTGGCATAGCAGGAAACATGTTGGCACGCGTGTATGGTTCAGTCTTTGGATTGCTGCACAAAGAACAGTTGTAAGGGTGTTTGCAGAAAGTACCAATAAATAATTCACTGCCAATTTTGGCCTATTCGCCCATCATTGATTGCAGGTGACATATGTGAAGAATGAATTTTTGGGAGCCACTGTAATTGATTTTGATCATAAGCGGCTATTTTGGCCGGAAATGTATTGGGATTGTTTTGATTTGCAAGTGAGGTGTAACGTTTCACTCTTAATAAAGGATGTTGTGACTGCTGGAAAAGTAGGAGCTGTCAAAAAGGTAGCTGTAGATCTTTTTTTTTTTTAACCAAGAAGTGTATATCAGAAGTACAGAATGTCCATCTGGTTTTGTCTTCGTTCTGTTTTATTCCCTCCAAATGTGTTCGAGGTAGTTTGTTAAAAAGGCACAAACATTCAGATCTGAGGCCAGCTGGCCACCAAGCAGTCATACTGACCGCAAAGCTTGCCTGTAAACGAGTCACTAGGGTGTTAATTCTGTTTGTTGTACATTTTGGCTGCTTCTGTACCTAGGTGTATGAAATGTTGCTGCTTGCTTCATACCTATCATTTCTGGAAAACCAAGCACAGGAATAAAGCCTTGTTGATATCCATCTTGGATTTGGAATTGGATTTGGATTTAGATTTTAGATGTCATTACTCCTCTGGTACAATTGTATCCATGGAAACTTTAGACATGATGGCAGAAAAAAGGCCATGCAACCTATAGGTATGATTTTGAAATTTTTATAGGTGCATTATGAAATTAGCACCATTAAGAGCCCAGATAAATGGGCTATTTACCTCGGTTTAAGTACAGGCTGATGGTTCTTGAATTTTGTTGTCAGGACCTGTTTTAATTTGACTGTACTGTACCTGCTATTTGCTGTCTCCTCCCCTGCCCTGACTGTGATAAAGTTTATTTTATATTTCTGTTTTTGTCTTGCTGATGAGCACATTAGTTTTTCCAGGAAATAAGACTGTTATTATCTAGTTGGTGTGTATGCAGTAGCTAATAAGGCTCATTTAGCCATCCGTCACATAAAGGAGATATTGTTTACTGGGCTGCTGGGAAAAATAGTAAGAAACATATAATATGCTTGGGTGTAGATATTGTTTCAGTGTCTGAAGTACAGCAAATCATTCTTATATATTTTTGTGTTTTCCATTATAACTTAAAGGCTCAAGTAGCCTAAAATCTTGGCTTTGAACAATTGCAATTAGTAATTGCTTATAGGTAGTATGTTGGAAGCAGAGCACATGTTTCCTGGGTGAATTATGCACAAATACAATTGAAAATTCTTTGCAAATGTTTTGAAACTCTTGTGCACAAATTTTTTTAACATTTCTGCAGTTATCCGTAAATGTTATTTTGTTTAGAATTCTACCAGTGTGAAAAACTGGCTCCTATTGAGGTGCTGTAGGCCTGATTCTCCCCCTCCCCCAGCTTTCTTCTACCTCTGGCTCGACATCCTTCTCCCCCCCCCACCTCGTAGACTCACTCCCCAACTAGCTCGTGCTAGGTTGATTTTCCATCTCCAATGCTCCCTGGCAGGTTCAATATACAGATTTCTCTGTCCCCTTTCCAGGGTAGACACCCCTAGATTTCTTTCTCTCTTCTTATCTTCCAGCAAAACCCTTCAGTACTCTTTCCATCCCTTTCTCAAACAGCTCCCCCCAAACACACACATCCCCATTGATTTGTCTCAAATCCTCCTCTTCCCTCCACAGAGATGCCCATAGCTCTGTGACACTACCTCTAGCACACTCTCAGTTCTTTTATGAAATCTCTCTAACCCCAAAGCACACTCCCATAGCTCTCTCACTACGAAGTATGAATCCCTTCCATCGACATCCCCAAGGGCCGGCCCAAAGGTATCTGAAACCCTAGGCCAGTGGTCTTCGCTAATTTTTAAGCGATAACCATTTTTGGTCCAAAAGGGGTGAAGGGGAGCTGACAAATATGTTCCTACTTTGGACCGTGACACCAATAACGCTTTTCGACATTCATTCCTACCAGAATACCTGATCTTGATCACACATGCAGAACACAGGTAACCTCTATGCAAATACAGGATCACAAACTAAAAGTCCTAATATACATAAACAAAACCCTGAGATGACAGACACTGCATGCAGTATACCACCAGAAAAATAGAAAGAAATGCACTTTTTCTTTACCAGTGCAAAATATAGATAGCAGATGTCGATTCTGAAAACTGACAAACTCGTATTTCAATCACTAAATTGAAAATAAAATAATTTTTTCTATCTTTGTTGTCTGGTCATTTTATTTTTCTAATCAGGTGATTTCATTTTTCTAATCATCTTTTCCTAGTTTCTAGTTGCACTTCCTTCTGTGTGTGCTATTAACTGTTTCCATGGCCGTCTTATACGTTTGCTTTTTTTCTTTCCTTCTTCACTTTCTGCCTACATCCATTGGCATTAACTTTTAATATTCATCTTTCTTCAATTTTTCTGCCTTCTTCTCAAAATTATCTACTTTTCCATGTGTTCCCTTCCTATCTATCCATGTGCACCATCTGTTCCTTCTCTCTGCCTTTCCCTCCATCCATGTGTTCTATCTCTTCCCTCTTTCTTCTCCCCTCTTCCTATCTTTTCTTAAAGAGCATTTTTCCCCTCTTCCTATCTTTTCTTAAAGAGCATTTTTCCATCTCTCTTCCCTTCCCTTCCCCACCCCTCCTATCCTTGTTCACCATTTCTTTCCTCTTTCTCCCCATCCCGGTGTAGCATCTCCTCTCTCTCTCCCCCTTTGGTGGTCTGACATCTTTCTCCTCTCCTTCCCAGAGTCTGGCAACTCTCTCCCCTCCTTCCCTCCTTCCCTACATCCATTGGCACTAACTTTTAATATTCATCTTTCTTCAATTTTTCTGCCTTCTCAAAATTATCTACTTTTCCATGTGTTCCCTTCCTATCTATCCATGTGCACCATCTGTTCCTTCTCTCTGCCTTTCCCTCCATCCATGTGTTCTATCTCTTCCCTCTTTCTTCTCCCCTCTTCCTATCTTTTCTTAAACAGCATTTTTCCATCTCTCTTCCCTTCCCTTCCCCACCCCTCCTATCCTTGTTCACCATTTCTTTCCTCTTTCTCCCCATTCCGGTGTGACATCTTTCTGTCCTTCTCTTTCCCCTACCTTAGTCTGGAATCTTTCTCTCCTCCCTCCCTCCCCTGGTCTCACTTCTCTCTCTCTCCTTCCTTCCCCTCTCCAGTTGTACGACATCTCTCTTCTTCCCTTTCCTCTTCCTGTGGACTGGTATCTCTTTCCTCTCCTTCCTTTTCCTCCTCCTTCCTTCCCTGGACTGGCATCTATCTCTCCTTCCCTCCTCTCTCCAGTAGTGCAACATCTCTCTTCTTCACTTTCCCCTTCTTGTGGTCTGCTATCTCTCACCTCCTCTTCCTGCTTCTTCCCTACCTTAGTCTGGACTCTCTTTCTCCTCTCCTCCTCCCCCCATCCAGTAGTTCAACATCTTTCTCTTTCCCTTTTCCCCTTCTTGTGGTCTGGTATCTCTGTCATCTCCTTCCTTTCCTTCTTCCTCCCTACGTTAGTCTGCTACTGCTTCCCTTCTATGTCTCAAGTTCATGCCCCCGTCCTTCCTTCCTTTGCCCCAAGTTTGCGCCCCTCCCATGAACCAAAACGCTCCCTCCTTTGTGCCAAGTTCATGCCCCCTCTCTTTCCTTTCTTTTTCCCAGCTCAGTCGCTCGCTCGCTCAGTGCCTTCAGTGGCCCAACTAATCTATGCCCCCCTCCTGCAAGACTACTGGAGCTGTCCAGGTGGGCCGAGGCCTTCCTGCTACACTTGCTTCTTTGCAGGGCTGTGGGCGGTGTTTCCTGCACACTGTACGTGGCTGACCTGAAAGCCTTTTCTCTGGTGTCGGAGGGAAGGCTTCCAGGTTACTGTGGGCGGCATGCTGGGAGCGCCTTTGCCCCAAGTTTGCGCCCCTCCCATGAACCAAAACGCTCCCTCCTTTGTGCCAAGTTCATGCTCCCTCTCTTTCCTTTCTTTTTCCCAGCTCAGTCGCTCACTCGCTCAGTGCCTTCAGTGGCCCAACTAATCTATGCACCCCTCCTGCAAGACTACTGGAGCTGTTCAGGTGGGCCGAGGCCTTCCTGCTACACTTGCTTCTTTGCAGGGCTGTGGGCGGTGTTTCCTGCACACTGTACGTGGCTGACCTGAAAGCCTTTTCTCTGATGTCGGAGGGAAGGCTTCCAGGTTACTGTGGGCGGCATGCTGGGAGCGCTGTACGTGGCTTTGTGGAGGGACGAGTGTGGCTGGAGGGCAGGAATAAACAGCCCCTCAAAGTGCCTCCATCCCTGTGACCTTGGTGGGGGGGAGGGATCCCTACAGGATCCCTGCAACCCCAGTGGGATTCCTGTCAGCCCCATTCCCGTACAGCTCTCTACTGTCATCCCTTCTATCTGTCACATCCTTAACCTTTCACAGTTCCTGATGTCTTCAAACATGCCGTAGTTACACCACTCATCAAAAAACCTTCACTCATCTCCCTCCTCCCTTTCTTGTCTAAGCTACTTGGATGGGCTTTCACCACTATTGCCTTGACTTTCTTTCATCTCAAGCTATTCTTGACCCACTATAGGAAGCAGGGCTTAATTTCTAGGAGGAACAACCTGAATTGCAGTTCTGCTAAAGACTTCAGAGCAGCAGTGATCCCAGCAGGGATCTTCTTTTATAGCTCGCCCTTCCAGGAAGCCTTCAAGGAAGAGGAGGAGAAGGGGTAAGCTTGGAGCAGAGAACAGTCACCCTGCCCCCTAACCCAGCCCCTCTTCTGTTGCTCCTGCTGCTGGCTCACCTGCCCCTTCCCCCTTGGATCTATAGTTCCTCTTCCTTTTTGTCAAAAAGTTAAGAGCTGATGATAAAGGATATTGTAGAGCAAGTTTCATCTGGATCATAAGGGAGCCATTCTAAGTTGACTGGAATTCAAAAGATAGATATGGTCCGACGTAGCCTAGATCTTTAAGGTGAATAATTTTATGACAAATATATCGTCATTTTATAGCAGATTATTACAATTCTCTAAATTGAAACAAATGTGGTGTCAATTTTAATAATGCTGCGTGATTTGTACGGTTGGTATCTGTTCATTTGATTAGCAATATCATTACTTGGATTCTGTTGCTTTGGTAGCATTTGCTGCTATTTTTAATCTTAAGAACATAAGAATTGCCGCTGCTGGGTCAGACCAGTGGCCCATTGTGCCCAGCAGTCTGCTCACGTGGCAGCCCTTGGGTCCTTCTTCATGTACGGCGACCAATGCTGGACACAGTATTCTAGGTGGGGGTGTATCATAGCCCAGTACAGTGGCATGATAACCTTCTCCGATCTGTTTGTAATAACATAAGAATTGCCGCTGCTGGGTCAGACCAGTGGTCCATCGTGCCCAGCAGTCTGCTCACGCGATGGCCCTTAGGTCAAAGACCAGTGCTCTAAATGAGTCCAGCCTCACCTGCGTGCGTTCAGTTTAGTAGGAACTTGTCCAACTTTGTCTTGAATCCCTTGAGGGTGTTTTCCCCTATAACAGACTCCGGAAGAACATTCCAGTTTTCTACCACTCTCTGGGTGAAGAAGAACTTCTTTACGTTTGTACGGAATCTATCCCCTTTCAACTTTAGAGAGTGCCCTCTCGTTCTCCCTACTTTGGAGAGGGTGAACAACCTGTCTTTATCTACTAAATCTATTCCCTTCATTATCTTTAATATTTCGATCATGTCCCCTCTCAGTCTCCTCTTTTCAAGGGAGAAGAGGCCCAATTTCTCTATTTCTCGCTGTATGGCAACTCTTCCAGCCCCTTAACCATTTTAGTTGCTCTTCTCTGGACCCTTTCGAGTAGTACCGTGTCCTTCTTCATGTACGGTGACTAGTGATCCCCTTCATAATCATTCCTAGCATTCTGTTTGCCCTTTTTGCTGCCGCTGCGCATTGCACAAACGGCTTCATTGACTTGTCTACCAGTCTCTTTCCTGAGGGGTCTCTCCAAGTACTGCACCGGACATCATGTATTTGGCTACTTGTTTGGGTTGAAACAAGACATGCTTGCACATAATGAGCACTTAGATATCGGTTTCAGGCTGGCTAGAATGCTGGAATACTTGCAGTTTGGCTAAAGCTTTTTAATAACCCATAGATTCTGCTGCTTGGCTGAATCTATGCTACTTGGCTGTATTTCTTTTAAAGCGGCAGCCAATCAGCTAGCGATTCTGCATAGGCAGAAGCGAAAGAAGTTTGCTCCTGCCGCAATTCACTACAGGACCACCAGGGATATTTAAGGTATGCGGGGGAGGCAGGTGGGAGATAAATATAATTAGAATCAGGCTGGGACAAGAGGCGGGAGAGATCCCTCCTGTCCCGGCTACTGCTGGACCACCAGGGATATTTAAGGTATGCGGGGGAGGCAGGTGGGAGATAAATATAATTAGAATCAGGCTGGGACAGGAGGAGGAAGGGATCCCTCCTATTCTGGCTACCTCTGGACCACCAGGTCTCAAGGCAGGAAAGGCCTGCAAACAGGTTCGGAAGGGGGGCATGTCGGTGCTGACCCAAAAATAAACCGAGACCCCCTCTTTTTGGGCCCAAAAATCTCAGTTTTTATTCGAGTATATACGGTACTGCTTATGCTGTATTGGGAAGCAGCAGCAGAGGTGAGGAAGATCAAGGTTTAGTTTGGGGAGGCTTATCCTCTCTAAGTCTCCTGTACTGGAGCTATAAAAAACCGTGGATAAAAAGGGAGTGTACCTAGATAAATACAAGGAAAAATAAAAAAGATATCTAAAAAAGGTAAAAACAATTATTGAAAGTGATACAAAATTTTTGTCATATGAATAAAAGGGACCTGTGTTTCGACACTAGGCCTTCCTCATGAGTCCTCAAAGGAAAGCATGGAATAAACAAACATTATTAACAATAAATATATTGTGACCATGTGATCTACTGTTGTAGTTTGAAAAAAACTATTTAATTTTATTTAAGTAGAAGTATATTAATAGAGTGATGTGTGAAAATAGTCAATTTAATTTAAATGCAGTGGGAAATAAACTAGTTTGATGGGATGAACTGGCAATGACAATCAATACATAAGTAAAATTGTGTGGAAAGCATGACATTCTATGGGCTCCTTGTATCAAGTAGCAGTAGAGCTTTTAACCGTGGACCAGCAAGATAAATGCCCTGATGATCATAGGAATTGAATGAGCATTGAAGCATTTATCTCACTGGCCTGCAGTCAAAAGCTCTTCCGCTGCTTGATAAAAGGAACCCTATGTGATTAATTAACAATATACATAAATAAAAATTATTGAAATAGTGACATAAGTACATGGATGTTATTAAGAAGAAATAATGATGACATAAACACACATGTGAATGAATAAAAAATGATACCTGTATAAAAATCTATATACCAGTGGTGTGGAATATTACAGAGTTATAAGCAATAATACTATAAGATTTCTAAAATATTATATTATGTCAGAAATGTGAAATGTTTGCAGTGATATAAGTGTTGACACTAAAAGGTAACTTTTGTATCATAAATGAACATATCATATTGTTTTCCAATTTGTCATTTCATTTATACCTTCTCTTTTTCTTTTTTTGATGGGCTCATTATTTTAGCGTTCCAATTTCCCAATATTTGATTGTTAAATAGCCTCATATGGTTTGGCCATTGATGCGTGTCGCTTTTTTACTACGGTTTGTGTCTTTCCAGCTAAGCATCTCAAGATCCTTATTATATGCTGCCTATTAGTGTTAGATATGTGCCTTGCTGTTCTTTATTACTCTAAATTATTTATATGCTGAGATTTGTTTTGTAATGTAATTCAAGCATATCACTATTGTATAATTCTTTCTGGATCATTAGTTTTGACAGTGGATATATTTCACACCCGTCAAGTATTGTTTTCAGTATCTCAGAGTTTTATAGTATGTTAATTTGTTATGATTCAAAAGATATCTTTTAGTGTCAACACTTGTATCACCGCAAACATTTCACATTTCCTATATAATATAATATTTAAGAAATCTTATAGTGTTTTCACTTATAACTCTGCAATATTCCACACCTCTGGTATATAGATTTTTATATAGGTACTAGTCTTTAAGCCCGTTACATTAACGGGTGCTAGAGACTCCTCTTCCTGTATAAAGTTGTTTTTTGTTTTTTTTAGGCTTCCTCCCCCCTCCCTTTCTCCTTCCCGTCCCACCTGTCGCTTTTTCAACCCCCTTGCATTTCCCTTTGCACGGTCTCCCTCATGCTGTGATCATGCTTCATCCGCTCCTTCTCCTGCGGGCCACCGGAGCACAGAGGACGGGGTAGAGGGGGCTGCTGGCCAGGGCCGGTGGAGAGGAGCTAGGCGGCTGTTTTCTTGCTTCATCCGCTCCTTCTCCTGCGGGCCACCGGAGCAGAGAGGACGGGGTGGAGGGGGCTGACGGCCGGGGCCGGCGGAGAGGAGCTAGGCAGCTGAAGGAGTAGCAGCAGCAGCTGCCGATCACAGCCTCCGTCCCGCCTTCGCCTACCTGGATTTGCTTTATAGTTTTCTTCACCGATTCACCGATCCTTTTGTTTTTGCATTGCATCGGGAAGGTGGAGAGCGGCCTGCAAGGTTCGCTACAGCGGCTGGCGAACCTCAGCAGGCCGCTTTGAAGAGGACCGGCAGCGGGAGGGAGGAGTCGCTGGCACACGCGCCTCCAGCTAGCGCACAGAAGCACACCTCATGCCACCAGGACTCACGGACTTTCAACAGCGCATGCACACTCTAGGGTTTTATTATTTATGATTGTTTTTTCATTCATATGTGTATGTATGTCATCATTTCTTCTTCATCTATTTAATGTATCCTCATTATATATTATCAAAGAATTTCTTTAACATCAAGAATCTTCCAAAATCTTCTGATATATTATGATTTACTTGAATGTTATATTGTTATGCCTTTCAAGTATCACTTTTCATTTCTCTTGTGCATACAGTCTTACATTATGGCTACTTCTGTACAGAATAAATCTGTTGAAAGTACAGAATTTCAATGTAGCTGGCCTCCTCATTGGTCTTATCCCCCTACCTACCACTCAAATCTATTTCTTTATCATTTAAAGTGCTTTTAGTAGTCATAAATAACTTAATGTATAACTTAGCTTTAAAGTGCTTGCAGTATTAAAACGGGACTCCGACATGGACCCATGTTCGCTAGGCTGTTTCAAGGAGAAACCCTAGAAAATATCAAAAGACAAACAACTTGTTAGAATAACAAATATTCAATAAGCATATCTCTTCTCTAGCTTCTCTTACCATCCAACAGACTCGTAGCCAGTCTCTGTTTCATTCTAACATAGCGTCATCGTCCTCCTATCCACTTTAATGTAATGTAATGTACCGTATTTTCGCGGATATAACGCGCGCGCTATACGTGTTTTTACGTACCGCGCATACCCCTCGCGCGTTATATGCCTGAGCGCGGTATACAAAAGTTTTAAAACATAGTTCCCACCCCGCCCGACGCCCGATTCACCCCCCCAGCAGGACCGCTCGCACCCCCACCCCGAACGACCGCTCGCACGCGCTCCCACCCGCACCCGCATCCACGATCGGAGCAAGAGGGAGCCCAAGCCCTCTTGCCCGGCCGACTCCCCGACGTCCGATACATCCCCCCCCCCGGCAGGACCACTCGCACCCCCACCCCGAAGGACCGCCGACTTCCCGACAATATCGGGCCAGAAGGGAGCCCAAACCCTCCTGGCCACGGCGACCCCCTAACCCCACCCCGCACTACATTACGGGCAGGAGGGATCCCAGGCCCTCCTGCCCTCGACGCAAACCCCCCTCCCCCCCAACGACCGCCCCCCCCAAGACCCTCCGCCCGCCCCCCAGCCGACCCGCGATCCCCCTGGCGACCCCCACGACCCTCCCACCCCCCTTCCCCGTACCTTTGGTAGTTGGCCGGACAGACGGGAGCCAAACCCGCCTGTCCGGCAGGCAGCCAACGAAGGAATGAGGCCGGATTGGCCCATCCGTCCTAAAGCTCCGCCTACTGGTGGGGCCTAAGGCGCGTGGGCCAATCAGAATAGGCCCTGGAGCCTTAGGTCCCACCTGGGGGCGCGGCCTGAGGCACATGGGCCCAACCCGACCATGTGCCTCAGGCCGCGCCCCCAGGTGGGACCTAAGGCTCCAGGGCCTATTCTGATTGGCCCACGCGCCTTAGGCCCCACCAGTAGGCGGAGCTTTAGGATGGATGGGCCAATCCGGCCTCATTCCTTCGTTGGCTGCCTGCCGGACAGGCGGGTTTGGCTCCCGTCTGTCCGGCCAACTATCAAAGGTACGGGGAAGGGGGGTGGGGGGGTCGTGGGGGTCGCCAGGGGGGTCGCGGGGCGGCTGGGGGGGGCGGTCGGAGGTTCTTGGGGGGGGCGGTCGTTGGGGGGGAGGGGGGTTTGCGTCGAGGGCAGGAGGGCCTGGGATCCCTCCTGCCCGTAATGTAGTGCGGGGTGGGGTTAGGGGGTCACCGTGGCCAGGAGGGTTTGGGCTCCCTTCTGGCCCAACTACCAAAGGTACGGGGTGGGGGGGTCGTGGGGGTCGCCAGGGGGGTCGCGGGTCGGCTGGGGGGGCGGTCGGAGGTTCTTGGGGGGGGCGGTCTTTGGGGGGAGGGGGGTTTGCGTCGAGGGCAGGAGGGCCTGGGATCCCTCCTGCCCGTAATGTAGTGCGGGGTGGGGTTAGGGGGTCGCCGTGGCCAGGAGGATTTGGGCTCCCTCCTGGCCCGATATTGTTGGGGAGACGGCGGTCCTTCGGGGGGAGGGATGTATCGGACGTCGGGGGGGGGGCATCAGGCTTTCAGGATGGGGACAGACCTTCAAGGGGGGACAGTGCACGGAAGTCAGGGGGGGTAAACGGAGAGTCGGGACAGCGCACAGAAAGTCAGGGCGGGCGAAAGGAGCGTCGGGCAGCATGCGCGGTATACCCGTGAGCGCGGTATACCAAAGTTTTTGTACATATCATCGTGATTTCTGCGCGCTATACCCGTGTGCGCGTTTTACACGGGTGCGCGTTATATCCGCGAAAATACGGTAATTTATTTCTTATATACCGCTACATCCGTTAGGTTCTAAGCGGTTTACAGAAAATATACATTAAGATTAGAAATAAGAAAGGTACTTGAAAAATTCCCTTACTGTCCCGAAGGCTCACAATCTAACTAAAGTACCTGGAGGGTAATAGAGAAGTGAAAAGTAGAGTTAGAGGAAAAATAAAAATAAAATAAACATTTTAACAAGTATCCTTACATCATGTGACTGTTTAAACCAATCATAACAGGCCACCCAACTAAGCCCAGGAGAAACTTTATTTATACAACTTAGGTCAGAGACAACCATTCAACCTCACTGTTCAGTCCAGCCGGACTAACAGTATTTAAATCAAAGATCCATCTTTGCTCATAATAATTCAGAAGATAATCTATGTTACCACCCTCCCACCCAGCATTTATAACGTCTGTAACCCTCCATTTGATATCTATTATGTTATGACCAGCTTCAAGTCAGTGGGCCACTATTGGGGCTTGCAAATTTTTTGCAACGACTGCTTCTGCCTATATAAATCATATTACAAGGACAGAGTATCATGTAGATTATATATGTACTATTCCAATCAGAGCGTTCTCTAGCAAAAAGTCTTTTACCTGTGTTAGGATTCACCCAAGAGGGTCCAGTAATGCTACTATTACACCATTGACAGTTATTACAGGTAATATGATATCCCTCGATCGTTTCTCTTTTATTCAATTTCACACTACGCACAATCTCACCTATATTTTTAGAGCGTTTATAAGCAAAAAGTGGAATTTCTTTAAAACATGGATAAAGTTGCATAATGTGCCAGTGTTTTTTTGATAATAGCAACGAATTCTCCTGCCAGAGTAGAAAAAGGGGTGACACATACTATCCTATCAATTGTTTCATTGTTGCGGTATTGAAGCAAAAGATGTCTTTGAGCATAGCGTGCTCTTAAATAGGCTTTTCTAATAGAACCCCTCGGGTACCCTCTCTCTAAAAATCTAAGCTCCAATATTTAGATTGTCTTTTGAATTCAGGCAGAGTAGTACAAAGCCTCCGTAGCCGCAAAAACTGGCTAACTGGAAGATTGTATCTCAAATGATATGGGTGAAAACTCTCAAATCGCAGAAGTGTATTCCGCTCCACTGGTTTTTTATATAGTGTAGTATACAACTTCTTATCAACTTTATATCCACAGATCCAGAAATTCAATGCACCTATTATGAAATTTCAAATCAAACTTCAGATGTGGATTCTGACTATTGAGCCATTCATGAAAGTTTTAACAGTTTATCTGTAGTGCCCTCCCATATCAAAAACACATCATCGAGGTATCGTTTCCATGTTATCATTTTTCGAAAATGCTGAGAGGAATAGATAACTTCATTCTCAAATCTGGACATATATAAAGAAGCCACAGAGGGAGCCAATGTAGCACCCATGGCCATTCCATGGACTTGTTCAAAAAACGTACCATCAAAATAAAAAAAGTTCTTTTCAATCACAAGTTTAGCCAAAGCAACAAGAAAATCCATAGATATTATTTTCTCGTGTTCTTCTCTATGTTCTAATACATATTTTATAACTGAAATGGCATCACTTTGCGGAATATTAGTGTAGAGGGCAGTCACGTCCATTGTAACAAGAAATGCTGTCTCTGTGATGTCTCCTAACTCTTCAAGGTGTCGAATCATATGCGAAGAGTCTTGAATATAAGATGCAATACGTTTCACATAAGATTGCAGATGTTTATCAATCAATTGGGACATCGGTTCCAAAACAGAATTCTTAGTAGATACAATGGGGCGCCTGGTGGCGTTTTTAAATTCTTATGTACCTTAGATAAGAAATAGATATAAGGAGTTGAGGGATTTGGATTCATAAGGAATGCTGTCTCTTTTGAAGTCAACATACCATGTAAGGAGACTGATTCTATCATTTCCTTAATAATTTCCTTCAACTCATTGGTGGGATCAGTATCCAATTTTTTATAGAATTTATTTTATATCCAACAATTGACGTGACGCTTCTCGCTTGTAATCTGAGGTATTTTGAACCACAATAGAGCCTCCTTTATCGGCCCTTAGGATAGTAATCATAGATTTTTTCTTAAACTGCTGAATCGCATAATTTTGAGCTTTAAAGGTTTAGTTAGATTTTTAACCTAAAGATCTTATCCTCTGAGAGGCTGATACAGTAAGCATGAGTTAGAGCTGTGTTCTAATGTTTTCACAAATGCAAGTGTGTCACACTTTCCAATGCAAGTGTGACACACAAATTTTGTTATGCAAATTAGCACAGAAAAATGAGTTGCTCCTCTTTCCTCCTAAACTCACTGCTCCTCCTCCTCCTTTCTCCATCTCAGTAAATAATAATGTCATTGTTCCAGTCTCCTCTGCTCGCAACCTTGGAGTGATCTTCGATTCCGACCTCTCATTTTCTATGCTCATCCAACAAGCTGCTAAACTTCTATCTCTTCAATATCACCAAAATTTGCCCCAGCCTCTCTGAGCAAACTACCTGGACCCTTGTTCACGCTCTCGTAACCTCATGCTTAAATTACCGCAATCTACTTCTAACTGGTATCCCATAGTGTCGCCTCTCCCCTTTGCAATCTGTGCAAAACTCTGTTGCACGATTCATCTTCTACCAACCTCACCCCTCTCAAGTCAGTTCAAGATCTTATTTCTGACCTACAAGTATGTTCATTTTGCTGCCCCTCAATATCTCTCCTCTCTCCTTATACACCTCCCAGAGAACTCTGTTCCTCAGATAAGCTGCTCTTAGCTTTACCATTCTCCTCCACTGCCAATTCCAGACTTTGTTTCTTTCATCTAGCTGCCTTCTATACCTGGAATAAATTACCCAAGTTTGTCTGTCAAGCTCCTTCCCTTCCCTTGCTTAAAAACAGACTGAAAACCCACCTTTTTGATATAGCCTTCAATCCTTAACCCTACTCATCTGCCCTCCAACCCAGCCTGCTGATTAACCGTTCCCCTTAACTGTATCCATGACATTCTGTTTGTCTGTTTTGACTGTTTAGATTGTAAGCTCTTTCGAGCAGGGACTGTTTTCTTCTTCTTTGTGACTGTGTGCAGTGCTGCGTGCGTCTGGTAGCGCTATAGAAATAATTAATAGTAGTAGTAATAGTAGTGTGTAGAGTTTCAGTCTTTGGGAAGCAGAGCTGAGATTGTGATAGACTTAGTAGATAAGGACAGGTCGTTCACCCTCTCCAAAGTAGGGAGAACAAGAGGGCACTCTCTAAAGTTGAAAGGGGATAGATTCCGTACAAACGTAAGGAAGTTCTTCTTCACCCAGAGAGTGGTAGAAAGCTGGAACGCTCTTCCAGAGGCTGTTATAGGGGAAAACACCCTCCAGGGATTCAAGACAAAGTTAGACAAGTTTCTGCTGAACAAGAACGTGCGCTGGTAGGGCTAGTCTCAGTTAGGGTGCTGGTCTTAGACCAGAGGGCCTCCGTGTGAGCGGACTGCTGGGCATGATGGACCACTGGTCTGACTCAACAGTGGCAATTCTTATGTTCTAATGCCTCATTCCGCCAATAAGAGCCAACCTCATCAGTGATGTCACAATGGCTTCATTGTCCTGTAGTCCCCTCTGCCCTCCAACCCAGCCAGCTGATTATCTGTTTCCCTTAACTGTATCCATGACATCCTGTTTGTCTGTCTTGGCTGTATAGATTGTAAGGTCTTTCGAGCAGGGACTGTTTTCTTCTTTGTGACTCTGTGCATCGCTGCGTGTGTCTGATAGCGCTATAGAAATAATTAATAATAATAGTAGTAGTAGTAGTAAAAATGGGTACTAACATGGGCGAGCACATGAGATACATTGCACAAATGGATTTGCACTAGCAGCAGCTATATCTCACATACAGATGATTCTCTGAACATTTTTTTATTTTATATTAAAAAATTTTATTCCGCTTTAAATCAAAGTGTATTACAATAAAACATACATATTCAAATATAACACACAAAAACATACATCACAGAAACATCTGAGCATCAGTTAAACAGATTTTACATTGTCAATATCTTTTTCCAAATTTCTAAAAATGTAATCTACTTAATAAAAGGCCTGAACAAAAAGGTGTGTCTTTAACTTCTTCTTAAAATTCATCTTATCAGCACACAATTGTAAAATTCCAGGCAATGAATTCCACATCCGTGGTCCTGCTGTTGAAATATCAGATGTCCAGGTTTTCATATAATGCACATCATTCGCTTCAGTTGTTTCCAATTTCATCATACCCTGGGATCGCAAAACACGATCTGGTGTATATCTCCGTAATATCTGAACCAGATACCAAGGCGCATCCTCATACATCACATGATGAATAATGTAATCTATATGGTGTGAAATTGAGAGCCAGTGCAGTTGTTTTAGTACAGGGGAGATGTGTTCATATAATGATACACCTGTTATTAACCTTGCCGCAGTATTCTGAATAAGCTGCAGGGCCCATATCCTTGTTTTGGTCACTCCTAATAGTAAGAGTTACAAAAACCAAGCTTAGTAATCACCAGACTTTGAACAATCGTTCGAAAATCCTGACTAGATAACATTGATTTTATCTGTGTTAATAATTGTAGCTGAAAAAAGGTACTTTTAATCACCTGTTGTATATGTTCTTGCATCGTAAGGTGCGTGTCTAGGATTGGCCTTGTCAATCTTGGCTAAGTAAAATGGCTATTAGTTCTAGAGAATGACATGGGGAAAAATTCTGTCCCCGGACCACCATCCTCTTCACCACCCCGTCCCCGCCATCCCCTTCACTACCCCGAACCCATCTCTGCTGTCTCCTTCACTGCCCCGTCACCGTCCCCGCTGTCCCTTTCACCGCCCCGTCCCTGTCTTCAGCGTCTTCTCTTCTCCATCCCCCCAGCCCCTTCACGCGGTCCAGCAGCTCCCTCCCGTCGGCCAGCTGTGCATTTCCCTCCCTCCTTTTCCCTTATCTTTTCTTGTTGAAACTGACAATTTATATAAGGCTATGAGCTGTATTACAGCCAGAGCCTTGAAGTTGCGTCGGGTTGCCTGCTAGAAAAGTCTCCAATGCAACCAGAAACAGGAAGTTGTGTCGGAGGAGACTTTCCCAGCAGGCAACGCGACGCAACTTCAAGGCTCCGGCTGTAATACAGCTCATAGCCTTATAGAAATCGTCAGTTTCAACAAGAAAAGGTAACGGAAAAGGAGGGAGATGCATGGCTGGACGGCCGGCGGGAGAGAGTGGGCTGCCGGATCGAACGCTCGTTCACTACGCGTTCATGCTTGTTCACCGCCCCGTGCTAACCATTCACCACTCCACGGGGCGGTGAATGGCCTTGTCCCCAATCTCGTGGTGACCTTTTTTTTTATTCACTGTTTTGGTGGGTTACCCGCGGCTAGCCGAAGGTAACAACCACCGTGCCATTCTCTAATTAGTACTACTGATTATTTCTGTAGTTCTGCTAGACATACGCAGCACTGTTCATTAAACACTTACGAGACGATCCCTACTCAACAGAGCTTACAATATAATCAGTATAATTCTCCCCATCTTTATTGATAAAGGAGTTTTTTTAGTTTTAGTTTAAATACAAGCACTCAAGAATTAGCTTCATTTACGATCATGAAGCATGGCTGCCAAAATCTTTGGGGACAGAGGAGATAAATAAGTGAATATTTGAATAGGTCTTTCATGGCTTCTTAGAAACTTGAGTTGTGGACTGTCTTGATATGTGATTGCCTGGTAAAGGCTGACATATTTAGGTCACATCCTCTTAACACTATTGGAGATTTAACTGAGAATAGCTGGGTATATGAACTGTGGTTTTGTAATGTTTTATAGTAGGTTGAGATACAGATAGGGTTACCAGATGTCCGGATTTCCACCGGGCATGTCCTCCTTTTGAGGACATGGCCGGGGGTTTGGATGGCTTTTCAAGCCTGGCACTTTGGCCGGGTTTTGAAAAGCTTTCCTTCGCGCAGAGGATCATCCGCACATGCGCGGATATCCTGCCGTACGAGAGCAAGCAGCAGGGGGTGGGGCTGGGGCGGGATTGAGGGGCAGGACCAGGGTGTGACTGGTTGGGGATGAGGGCGGGTCTAGGGTGTCTGGATTTTCCAGACAGAAAATCTGATAACCCTAGATACAGGTGCATTCTGTTGCATTGTTAAATCATATTTAATTAAATCATGATGCTGTAAAAGTAGGGATCTCAAAGTCCCTCCTTGAGGGCCCCAATCCAGTCAAGTTTTCAGGATTTCCCCAATGAATATGCATTGAAAGCAGTGCACGCACATAGATCTCATGCATATTCATTGGGGAAATTCTGAAAACCCGGCTGGATTGCGTCCCTCAAGGAGGGACTTTGAGACCCCTGCTGTAAAGTGTTTGGGTAAGATTAAAAAACCTATTTAAATATACAGTAAAACCTTGGATTTACAAGTAACTTGGTTTGCAAGCATTTTGCAAGACAAGCACAATATTTTATTAAATTTTAACTTGATATACAAGCAGTGTCTTGCAGTACAAGTACATGCAGTATACACATCACAACTGAGCCGATGGTTCTTCTCTCTCTGACGCTGCAGGAGTGTAGTGACTTTTCTAAACGAGCGAGGTCTTGCAATACAAGTGCGTATAGTATTTTGTATTAAAGTTTTTGGGTTGTGGAACGAATCGTCTGATTTTCTATTATTTCCTATGGGGAAATTCGCTTTGATATACGAGTGCTTTGGACTACAAGCATGCTTCCGGAACGAATTATGCTCGTAAACACTGATTTTTCAGTTGGAAGAGTGGTATAACAAGTTTGCAAATAAACATAAATGCTGCTAGGATATGTGCATGTTTAAATAATATGTATACTTAATGAATGATAGTGAAGTGGCACTCGAGTACACTCACAAAAAAACTCACAGTAGCTGGTGAGAATTCCAAAATAAATGGGAACAGTGCTCAGAGTAAGTTCATAGTTTGTCAGACCAGAACACATGTGCAATGATAGACTAAATCTTCAACTCTACGAATATTTGATAAAGCACTTATCTGCTAGATGCGTGTCCTTATTTAGTGTTTAAGAAGGACACGCATCTAGCAGATAAGTGCTTTATCAAATATTCGTAGAGTTGAAGATTTAGTCTATCATTGCACATGTGCAATGATTGAGAGTATCGCCAGCAGCTTTTTGAACATTCGATGCAGTCCGGTGTTCTGGTCTGACAAACTATGAACTTACTCTGAGCACGGTTCCCATTTATTTTGGAATTCTCACCAGCTACTGTGAGTTTTTTTGTGAGTGTACTCGAGTGCCACTTCACTGTCATTCGTTAACTCCCTGTTATGCTAAGGTGCGCTAAACAATAACGCATCCGTAGACATGTTAGCATTTAGCACCCGCTATTCAGTGAGCGCACCTTAGTTTCAAGTTTCAAGTTTATTAGAAATTTGATGACTCGCTTATACGTGAAATACTAAGCGAATTACATTAAAATCCAAACTTATGCATACATTGAAATACAAGATATGCATACGACATATAAATAAAAAAAAATAATAATAATAACAAATCAGAAAAGGGGTTACACCCAGACATAACTGGATGTGGAGGAATGAAGGGATAGAGTTACAATATTAATAATTTTAAAAAGAGGGAAACAATAAAGGGAAAAAATATTAGGAAGGGTATCTTTTTTATTTTTTATTTTTGATAAAGGGTCTACTGCACTGTGACTATTCCATTCAGAGGGTAAAAGCATCTTTAAACAGGAAGGTTTTTAGATTAATTAGTAAAACAGGGCCTAAGTGTTACCTTTTTGAGGTTGGCGATCAGCAATTTTTATACTTCCCTTTTTTGTTTTGTATATAATATATATATATATATATATATATGCATGCCTAAAGAGAATGAGATGGATGATAGTCAGAAGTCAAATTTTCTTTCAGTACAGGAGCTAGCAGATGAAACCTCTCACCTTTAACCACATTACAACTCTCCTACTGTCACTACCAAAGTTCAAGAGCATCTGTTACAGCTCTTTGGATCCTAATTTACTAAGATAACTTTACTCTGTTTCCACGCTTATTACACCACTGCATAGCACTGGTAGTTGCCAATAGCCTCCCTTCCTCAAATGTTCTTATACAATTGTCCTATGCAACTCAAAACATATTGCAATGAAAATATCTAATGTATCTGATTGCAAGTAAAACTATTTATTGGTCTTTTAAACGAGGCTGCCAAGGTAAGCTAAATCAAACATAAACCCAAGCAATTAAGCTATTATACCAATAAAAAAAGACAAACCATGGCACGCTTCCTAATGGGTTAAGACAACAGCCATTAAGAACCAGACGCGTCAGAGCTAAATAACAATAACAAGAGTTAGTTATGAAATCTGATTCCAAAGGCTGCCTGACACATTGCCCTTATCTTGAGGGAGAGCGTCGCCATCGTTGCCAGCTTAGAACAGAATAGGCAGGCTCATGGTTTTTGTTGTTGTGCATTTGGATCAAATACAAACCCTAGCATAGAGTTCCAGCTCAAGAAAGACCAGATTGAAAAACTTTGAAAAGCATAATGACATTCCTCTTGTGAGTTTCAAACCCCAAGGCTAAAAGCACCAACCAACCATTCATGTTCCCTTTCAGAGAGACAGTTATGGTTCAGTTCAAAGGCCTTGACAAACATGCCCTTGCTAGACCTTCTGAAAGTCTTTCCTTCAGTAACTTGTCCAATACAAAAACATCCATGTTTTGACATGCATAACTGCTCAAAAGTAGCTACATCCTAAAACATTATTTCGCTTTTAGAAGTATGTCATGACTATGTAAACAAATAAAAATAATCACTACATATTAAAATAAAATGTGTAACTGCAAAGACTCGAATAAGGAAGAATAAAAATCACCTTGATTCCACCATACGATAGTTCAAGTTTCTATGGAATGGCTAGTTTTATCCCACTCTCCTTGAGTCATCCCTAGGATGTTTTACCACAGGGTTTGATAAATCCCATGTGCCAAATCACTATGGTATCTGGAAATTGTACCCTGTCATCCAGGAGTTTGTGTAAGTAAGATTTTTTTTGTAGGTTCCACCATGGCTCAACTTAAGCTTGGAGATGCCCAGTACAGAACCCTCATGAGATTTAAGAAAGTGAGACTATCTCCGGAGTTCGTGCACTGCAAGGCTAAAACGTGAGCTGAGTGGTGCAGCACAGAGGAAGACATTTTGACAGCATTGGGGAAGCGACGGCTAGGGGTGAGGGGGACCGGCATCTCTCAGAAGAGAACAAGAGAGTGAGAAAAAAATAGGAAAAAGCTGATATTCAGCCAACAGCACGGTTAAAGCCTGCTGCTGGTGCCAAATTCGGAAATTTAATGCAGGACTCACTGATTCAGCAATTCTGACTTGTGTCAGTTAGAGAAATGGCAGATGAAGTTTAATGTGGAAAAGTGCAAAATAATGCATTTAGGCAGAAAGAACAAGGAACACGAGTATAGAATATCAGGTGCAACTCTGGATAAGAGCGAACAAGAAAAGGACCTGGGTGTACTGATAGATAGGACCCTGAAACCGTTGGCACAATGCGCAGCAGCGGCAAAGAAAGCGAATAGAATGTTAGGCATGATAAAGAAAGGAATCATGAGTAGATCGGAGAAAGTTATAATGCCGCTTTATAGAGCAATGGTCAGACCACACTTGGAATACTGTGTCCAACATTGGTCTCCCAACCTAAAAAAGGACATAAAACTGCTGGAGAGGGTGCAGAGACGAGCAACGAAGCTAATAAAAGGTATGGAGAACTTGGAATACGAGGAATGACTTAAGAGACTGGGATTGTTCTCCCTTGAGAAAAGGAGACTGCGAGGGGATATGATCGAGACTTTCAAAATACTGAAAGGAATCGACAAAATAGAGCAGGAAAAAAAAATTATTTACAATGTCCAGTGTGACACAGACTGAAGCTAAGGGGGGACAGGTCCAGGACAAATATCAGGAAGTTCTGCTTCACATAACGAGTGGTGGACACCTGGAATGCTCTCCCAGAGGAGGTTATTGCGGAATCCACCATTCTAGGATTTAAAAGCAAGCTAGATGCACATCTCCTTATGAGAGGCATAGAGGGATATGGGTGACTAAAATTACGTCAGGTGTACACCTGGCTGGGCCTCCACATGTGCGGATCGCCGGACTTGATGGACCGAAGGTCTAATCCGGAGATGGCAGTTCTTATGTTCTTATGTACTTATATATATGTTAAAAAATATTTTATATACAGTAGAATCTCAGCTAACCGGCATTCAATTAACCGACACTCTCAACCAACTGGCAAAAAAATTGTTGGCAAAAATGAAAAAGTATTCTCCCGTGCTTCTAAGACAACATCCAAAGTGGTGCTCCTGATCCATTAACCTCCCCCCTTCCCTCCCCAAAGGCAACAGCAGCAGCCACAAATCTCCCTCCCTCCATTCTCAAAGCAGTGGAGCTAATCCTGACAACCTCCTCCCTCACTCACCCGAAGATGTAGCGGCAGCCGGCAAGCAGAGGAAGCGCTGGTAGACAGGCAGCTTCTGGCCAGCCCCGTCAGGACCTTTCTTCTGCCACATCACTTCTGACGCAGCAGAGGAATGCCCTCCATGGCTGACCAGAAGCTGCCTGTTTTTCCGGCGCTTACCCTGCTCGCCTGCTACATCATCAGGTGAGTGAGGAAGGAGGGGATTGTCATGACTGGTTCTGCTGCTTCGAGTAAGGGAGGGAGGGAGTGGAGGGAGAAGGGGGAAGAGAAAGTGGGGGGAGAGAGCAAGTGACCAAAAAAGAAGGAAAGAATATGCTGGACCTACAAGTAGGGGTAGGGGGGATCATAGAGTAAGGTGAGAAGGGATACTCAACTATTTTTACATTAACTCTCAAATAACCTGAAACTACAGTTATCCAGCATCCACTTATCCCTATGGGTGTTGGATAACTGAGATTCTACTATACTATTCTACTTAAGATTTGTAAAAATAGAAGGAATTATACTTGTAGGTAAGATTTTTTTTTTTCCCAAAGGACATTAATAGGTATGCATTGCCATACTGGGACAGACAGAAGGTTCATCAAACCTAGTATTCTGTTTACAACAGAAGCCAACCAAAGTCACAAGTATGTGGCAAGATCGCAAAAGAATAAAACAGATTTTATGTTGCTTATCCCAGGAAGACAATTGTTTGTAAGAGCATCAGGTGGGCAGGGAGGAATGCTGGACTTAGAAAGTGGGGAGGGAAAGGAGGGCGGGAAAAAGAAAGAAAGATCAGCCTGAACTGAGAAGGAAGAGGTGGGGAGTAGGGGAGCAGGTCAAATAATTGCTGCTTGGTGGAGCTGTCTGAAATCAGGCAAAGCTAACAAGCTAATTCTAAATAAGACCTGGAAGATGTAATTCATGGATCCATTTTTCTAGCTAATTTTAAAGCTTTGTTATTGAAAGCAGGAGAGTGTGGCATAGTGGTTAGAGCTACAGCCTCAGCACTTCGATGCTGTGGGTTCAAACCCCATGCTGCTCCCTGTGACCTTTGGCAAGTCACGTAATTTCAAAAAATACCCTTCTCAAATGTCATTTCAATTTTCTTAGTCCAAGTTATCCAGAGGTGTAAATCCACTATGAATAGTTCATAAACTTAATTCCTTTTTGGTTACTATCGAAGGGGCTGAGCCTCAGATCCCTGTGTGTTGTATGTTTCACAAGCACACTAGAAAGGGAATTAACCTCACTGGCTCATGCTCCCCTCCTGCCCTGTTATTAATCAAAAACACTTTTAGTTCTTAAACTTATGATTTTTAAAACAAGGGCTTAACTTTTAGATCCTAGGCAGGGTGCGTGTGTGGGCGGAAGCTTCTCCTCTGATGCATCTGGAAGTTGCGTCAAGAGGAGAAGCTTCTGCTCACACACGCACGCGACTGCACGTACGCTTCGGTGGCTTCAACAAGTCTGCAACCTTAAAACACGCTGCGAAGGTAAGGGGGAGGGAGGTAGATAGATAGATTCGGGTGGGTAGGAAGGAAGGAGGGAGGGGACCGTGCGCGTTCCCTCCCTTAACTGCGGGGACAAGGCCATTCACTGCTCCATGATGCGGTGGATGGCCTTGTCCCTGTACCTGCGGTGAGCACCTTTCTCCCCTCCACAGTTTTGGCGGGCTACCCGCAGCTAGCCGTGGGTAACATCCACCGTGGCATTCTCTATTCTGAGGCATCACCTTTACACTGGCTTCTTACAGTCTTTTGAGTTCTTTTATTTTAAAGTATTATTAATGTATTTTGTTTTCCTACTGCTGAGATTACTTTCAAGTTTCTGAATATATCAGCGTATTGTTTTTGGTGTTTCATTGTTGTTATTATGAAAGTGATTTGTCCCAGTTCCGCGTTACTGCCTTTACTCTGTGTATATCTATTTCCAGAGAGAGCAAAAAGCAGAAAATAGATGTTTATTGGCAACTAAAAAAGTCAAGTTCAGTGACCTCCCAAGCTGTGTTTTGGGAATACAGTGGAACCTTGGTTTATGAGCATAATTCGTTCCAGAAGCATGCTCGTAAACCAAATTGCTCGTATATCAAAGCAAGTTTCCCCATAGGAAGTAAGGGAAACTGCTTTGATTGGTTCCACCTCCTACCCCCCCCACGAGGCTACTGGCGCTGCTCCATTTCCCCCCCCCTTGAGGAATCCGATGCTGTTCCAAACCCCTCCCCGCGATCCATCTTCCCCCCCCCTGCGAACCGGCATCCCCTCCCCGCTCACGTTGCCCCCTCTCCACCGCGATCCTACTTTCCCCCCTCCCGAGCAGTCAATGACACCCTTTACCTGACTTGGCACCAGTGCCGGTGCCCGAAGATCCTCCCTCTTCTGGCGCGGCTGGGCGGTGTGTCGGAGATCCTCCTTCTTCTGGTCTGGGCTGGGCTGGACTGGCTTTGAGCATTTGTGCTGGCTCAAAGCCTTCTGGTCTCGCTCTCTCCGAGATTGAGAGTGAGACCAGAAGGCTTTGAGCATGCGCAAATGCTCAAAGCCAGTCCAGCCCAGACCAGAAGAAGGAGGATCTCCGATGCACCGCCCAGCCCAGGCCGCGCCAAAAGAGGGGTGATCTTCGGGCACTGGCACTGGTGCCAAGTTGGGTAAAGGGCGTCCTTGACTGCTCGGGGGGGGGAGGGAGTAGGATCGCGGTGGAGGGGGGGCAACACGAGTGGGGGGATGCCGGATCGCGGGGGGGGGGGGGCGCGCTCGTACAGCGAGGCAAGCTCGGTTTCGAGGCACCAAATTTGCAAATGTTTTGCTCATCTTGCAAAACACTCGCAAACTGGTGCACTAACCGAGGTACTACTGTATATGCAGGAAAGTTTGTTAGTCTAATGTGGAATTTGTTTACTGTGAGGATGGGCAGTTTAGAAAGTGGGAGTTCAGCAGAGTGCACACCTCACATAAAGATTAAGAGAAATATCCAAAAGAGGTGGATGCTAGTTTTCACTTTGGGACTCTCGATGAGCAGGGACTTCATCAGCACCAGCAGTAAAGGAGTGGATCTGTCGTCATTCCTTTGTCCTTGTGTGTCTGAGGCAGGCCTGCTCCTGACTGTTCACGCTTTCTCAGACTCCTCCCTCCTTAGCAAAAGACCTTTATGGGTTTCCCCATGTTTTGGAATATGTTCTTCAGCTGCTTCCTTAGGTTGCAAGATCATGTCTGAATTAATGTCTTCCTGTTTAGCAGTTGCTTTCTTTTGTTGTGGTATATTTTGATTTGGTGCATAAAGGGGAGAAAGAAAATAGTTTGGAAGCCAAGGAGAGAATCTGGGAATTGCAAAGAGCAATACTTTATTTATGTGCTACTCTGTCATATTTAAAATGATGTTTTGCCGAGGCACTGTCAAAGCTGTAGTCAGTACAGTACTCCCCCGATATTCGCGGGGGTTCCATTCCAGGAACCCCCGTGAATCTTGAAAAACCACGAATTTTTTGTGGGGGGAGACTGGAGAGGGCAGTGGGAGAGGCAGGAGAGAGCAGCCGGACCGTCGGCAAGTAAAGGAAATCACTCGCTGTATGCTCCGACCGGCTCTTCCTGCACTAAAGTCGGGCCTTAACAATCAGGAGCTGCCTCTTCAGCTGTCCTCTCCTGGTCGGCGGTTCACAGTCGGAAAATACCGCGAATGACCAAGACCGCGAACCGCCGATTGCGAATGCCGGGGGAACACCGTACACCAGGGGTGTCCAACCTTTTGGCTTCCCTGGGCCGCATTGGCCGAAAAAAATGTTTCTGGGGCCGCACAAACATGCAAACGCTGCAGCAAGACAGAGGAGGGAGCCGGCAAGACAGTAAACACCTGGGGGCAGCAGAGGAAAACAGTGCATCACCCTCGACCGGGGCCGCACAAAATACTTCACGGAGCCGCAGGTTGGACACTCCTGCTGTACACCAAACCTTCAACTCAAGTTCTTCTATTTTTCTACTTTCAGACTCCAACTCCAGTTCTGACTCCAGCCATTATGGTGTTACATGATAGTTTAGTTGCTCACATGTAGCTAAAATACTCCGCTTTGGCCTTATCCTCCCTGAGCACACCTTTTACTCCTTGATCATCCAATGGTCCCACGGATTTCCTCACAGGTTTTCTGCTTTTGATATACTTAAAAAAATTGTTACTATGACTTTTGCCTCTTTGGCAAGTGGTTCTTCATAGACTTCTCTCTCAGTATTCGCTGTGATAGGGGATTAACAGAACCGCAGATACAGAAAAAAACGCAAATAACTTTTTCATATGTTATTCGCTGTTTTCTATTAAAAACCATCGTGAATATGTTGAAAACGTGAATAACATGGTGGGTGACCTGGTCTGTTCCTGAAGGAGAGGCAAAACACGGTGAAGAAAGTGCTGGGAATCAGCGATTTTCTCTGTAAACGCTTGGAATCAGCGATTTCTCTATGCAAGCTGATGTAATTGGGGGGGGGGGGGGGTGAGAAGCCAGCAAGCTAAAAACCGTGAATAATCGAAACCGCGAATGGTGAAACCGCGAGTACAGAGGGAGAAGTGTATTCTTGTTTAGCTTTCTTTATCAATGCTTTGCATCTAACTTGCCAGTGCTTATGTCTCTCCTTATTTTCTTTATTGGGATCCTTTTTCAATTCTTTAAAGGATGCTTTCTTGGCTGTAATAGCTTCTTTCACTTCACCTTTTAAACACACCGGCTCTCGTTTCCTCTTCCTTCCTCCCTTTTTTTTAACACGTAGAATGCATCTAGTCTGGGCTTCCACAATGGCATTTTTAAAACAACATCCATGCCTGGTTTACACTTCTGACCTTTGCCACAGACCCTTTTAGCTTCTTAACCATTTTCCTCATTATATCATAGTCACCCCTTTGAAAAATAAATGCTGCTACAGTAAGATTTCTTTTGCGATGTCACTCCAGGTATCAGCTGAGATTTGATCATGTTACGATCACTTTTTCCCAGCGAACTGTTCATAAAAGAATTACTGCACTGATATGGAGCACCTAGCATAACTTTACTGTTCATATTATAAGCCCTAGCATAACTTTATTGTTATGCTAAGGTTTAACAATAAATATTTATTGCTCAGATTATAAGCCCAGATTTTGTACATGGGTGCTTCTCTGAGGAGAAAGTGTATACAGTTGTGTTTCTTAGCAGCTGAGATTTGATTTTATGATTATGGTTATTTTTATTTGATATACAGTCAAACCTCGGTTTGCGAGTAAGCCGGTTTGCGAGTGTTTTGCAAGACGAGCAAAACATTCTCGCAAAACGTGTCTCGCAAACCGATTTGCGAGCACCCCCGATAACCGGCATCGCTCCCCCCGCTCGCAAAGGGCCCCCTCCCGCTCGAATCGGCACCCCCCCCCTGCGAGAACAGGAACCCCCCCGCCCGCCCAACTTTAACTCACCCCCCCTTTGGCACCGGCACGCAGCCCACAAGTGCCGGTGCCGCTTGAAGATCTTCTTCCCAGTCTCTGCCGGCTTTGAGACTGGGAAGAAGAAGATCTTCAAGCGGCACCGGCACTTGTGGGCTGCGTGCCGGTGCCAAAGGGGGGGGGTGAGTTAAAGTTGGTCGGGCGGGGGGTTCCTGTTCTCGCGGGGGGTGCTGATTCGAGCGGGGGAGGGGGGGCCTTTGCGAGCGGGGGGGGGGAGCGGTTCTCGTGCTGGTGCCAGACGGGGGGGGGGGGAGTTAAAGTTGGTTGGGCGGGGGGTGCCTGTTCTCACGGGGGGTGCCGGATCACGCCGGGGGGGGGACTTTGCGAGCGGGGGGGAGCAGCGCCCTGGCCTCGGGGAGGGGGGGTGGGTGGGAACGTATCAAAGCGAGTTTCCATTATTTCCTATGGGGAAACTCGCTTTGATAAACGAGCATTTTGGATTACGAGCATGCTCCTGGAACGGATTATGCTCGTAATCCAAGGTACCACTGTACTGCCTTTCATCCATGGTATCAAAAAAGTGGTTTATAATACATAGCCATGTTGGGTAGCAAGTCAGCTACCTGTATTTGGTAATTTACTGGCAGCTACAACCAGGGCCATCACTAAGAGGGTAGGGGGACAAACAGGGAAGTGCTCTGATCTCCTTGCATTTTTACAGATGAGGGGGGGCTTTGGAACTGGGTGGGGAGAAGGGAAGGACATCCTGGATTATGGGGGCCCCCTAGTGCAGCTGATTTTACAATAAAGGGAGGGATGGGAGGGCACTTGGTGGGTAGGGAAATTGGGGGAGGGGCAGGGAGGAAAGGACTTGGGGAAGGGGCTCCTTAATTTCTGCCCCGGGCCCCAAAATGGCTAACACTGGCTTTGCCTACAACTAGGGGAAGCCAGCCTGGGTGTGAACTCTTGTTTTTCTCCCCAGTTGTGTGTATGTATGTGTTCAGCTTTTTTTTAATTTTTGCGCGGGGGGGGGGGGTGAATAAATAGTCAAGCACCCTGAGGTTGTGGGTTCAAACCCACAACTCTCCTTGTGACTCTGGGCAAGTAACTTAATCCCCCCTTTGCCCCAGGTACATTAGATTGCCCGCTGGGGCAGACGGGGAAAAATGCTCAAGTGAGTACCTTTATAAATTCATGTAAACCGTTCTGAACTCTTCTGGGAGAACGGCATAGAAAATTGAATAAATTCATCTAAGAGTTCCTTAAACTATTTTGATTAGCACTAGAATTCTGACCAGGTAGATTGGGTAGCTAAAGCAACAGAGGATAGATATCTTTTAGCAAATGTGTATTACTTGGATGATTATTTAGAGTGCAACTTTTGTTAAAATGAGATGGAAAACTTTATCCTGATATTTTTTAGTATTCAATCAGAAATTACTTATATCTGTGTGCTTGGTTGGCACTGCACATTCAAAATGTTTGTACTCATATCACGTAATTATTCTGAATGCTGCTTTTGTTCTGCTAATTGTGTGATGGCTGGATTTACTCCGTAAGGAAAACGGCAGAGTTTTTGAGCTGTATTTGAATACAGATTCCCAAAATCCTTCTGGAGTGCATATGTTTGGCCTTTTTCTTGAAACCGCAGCGGGCGTGAGTCACAAAGCAAAGGACGTGGTTTGCTGCAGTGTCCTTAAAAACGGGGTCACGAGGCTGGTGGAAACTGTTCTGCGATCTGTGTGGACAGCAGTGCTTCAGGAGTCAGGAAGCGGTGAAAGGTATTTTATGACTCTCATGAATAGACAAGTGATAACTGTGAGCTAGATTTTGACTTTCCTAGTTCGAAACAGCTGAACATTTTGAGTAAAGAGCCTCATAATTGTGAGCTACATTTTGCAAAAATAAACGTGAAGAAGGCTGTGTGATTGCTGTGAACTGTGTTGACATAGCATGTGGTGTGGGTTTTTTACAGAGGTGTTAGGTGGCGTTCTTATTTTATTAAACCTCTTGTGTGAAAATGAATTCAGCTTGAATTTTAATACGATTTTTTTTTTTTTTTATTTTCTGCATTTTCATTTGCAGTTACAATGTAAGAACATAAGAGCATAAGAATAGCCTTACTGGGTCAGACCAATAGTCCATCTATCCCAGTTCTCACGGTGGCCAGTCCAGGTCACTAGTCCCTGGCCAAAACCCAAAGAGTAGCAACATTGCAGCATCTCAAAGAATAGCAAGATTCTGGAACCCCAATGAGAGCAACATTCCAGAGCTGAAATTGTGATGTCATAATGTTTCATTCCACAGTGCCTCAGAGCCAACCTCATCAGTGATGTTACAGTGGCTTAATTGTCCTATACTTGGCTCACATAAGAACATAAGAATAGGCATACTGGGTCAGACCAATGGTCTATCAAGTCCAGTAGCCCGTTCTCACGGTGGCCAATCCAGGTCACTAGTACCTGGCCAAAACCCAAGGAGTAGCAATATGCCATGCTATCGATCCAGGGCAAGCAGTGGCTTCCCCCATGTCTTTCTCAGTAACAGACTATGGACTTTTCCTCCAGGAACTTGTCCAAACCTTTCTTAAAACCAGCTACGCTATCCGCTCTTACCACATCCTCTGACAACGCGTTCCAGAGTTTAACTATTCTCTGAGTGAAAATAAATTTCCTCCTATTGGTTTTAAAAGTATTTCCCTGTAACTTTAGGATATATGTTAGCAAACGTGAGCCTAAGTTGGTTGTTCACGCAGCCTCTTTTGAATTAA
Source organism: Geotrypetes seraphini (assembly GCF_902459505.1). NCBI lineage: Eukaryota > Metazoa > Chordata > Amphibia > Gymnophiona > Dermophiidae > Geotrypetes > Geotrypetes seraphini. The sequence continues at coordinate 147,888,650 of NC_047092.1, read as the reverse complement.
GCCTTGCATCGGTTAAGGAAGTCAACGAATTCGTAGCGGAAATGACATGAAACAGATCAACTCTATCCTTTTTGGCTGGTTCAGTTTTTATTGTTCAAGCAAAGGGAGAGTTCTCAATCAATAAAAGTAGCAAAAATGCTCTGTAGTTAAACTTCCACATAATTTTGTGAAGAGCATGCAAGGCTTCATTGGTAGCAAAAAGAAGAAAGTAGAATTTTGATTTGGTTGAGGGAGGGTGGGGGGGAGGCAGCAGCAATAGAATAAGCAGTAGCATACTGAGCCAGAATTATGCCATCTGTGTCATCCCTGGTGCCCTTGCACTAGGACACGGGTAGGCAATTCCGGTCCTCGAGAGCCGGAACCAGGTCAGGTTTTCAGGATATCCACAATGAATATGCATGAGATGGATTTGTATGCACTGCCTCCTTGAGATGCAAATCTATCTCATGCATATTTATTGTGGATATCCTGAAAACCTGACCTGGCTCCGGCTCTCGAGGACCGGAATTCCCTACCCCTGCACTAGGGTTACCATATGGCTCCAGAAAAAGGAGGATGGATTGAGACATCCGGGTTTTACTTCCACTGAAAGCAATGGAAGTAAGCAGGACAGATAGGGACGTCTGGGTTTTACTTCCATTGAAAGCAATGGAAGTAAAACCCGGATGTCTCAATCCGTCCTCCTTTTTCTGGAGCCATATGGTAACCCTACCTTGCGCCATCCACTGTTCTGCAACCGAGAAGAGGAGTCAGTGGACGAGGAGCAATTTTGTCACTTATACTTTGTGCTCTATGCAGGATAAAAGTAGCTGGATTGGGGAGTAAAATGACCCCTCCCTTGCTATGCTCCATGCTCAACTTCTCCCCTTTTCTGCCTGGAAGGGGAGGAGCAGGAACATAGCATTTCTGTAGCTCTGGAGTCTACAAAGACGTGGTGGAACTCTGTTCCAGGCGGTTCCCTCAGAAATGAAGCCCTGAGAACAGTACACTGGGAGAGGGAATCAGGAAATAAAAGCCAGCTGGTAAAATTAAATCCGAACTTCCCTTTATTGAATTGACTATTCTTTGAGAAAATGCCAGTCAGTCGTTGTTTTGTGTGCTCGTGCTCAGTACCTTAATCCCTTGCCAGCGGTTGAGCCATGCAGAGTTTTTGAAGCAACAGCATTTGTTAATTCAGCTTCTCACAAAGGCTTGAGGAAGTGCTGGATTGTAAGATCTACAGACGAGCATTTTCCCAGAGGCTCCGTTGTCTCATTAACTCGTGCTTCATTCTTACACTTACCAGTTCATTAAAAACACCTCCCTCTCACCACTATCCTGGCTAAATGTTGTGATGAATTAGTATTACCTTGCATTTACCTTTACTTGAAGATATGCTAAGGGAAGCAGGGCAGATTGGATTTAAATCATTAGTCATAAAGATTCTATTTGATCATTTTCAAGTAAAAACACATTCATGATTGGTCATAAGTGTATTCTACAATATTGGTTTCAGAAAGATCCTCCTAGTTTTTGGCATTGGAGGAACCAATTCCATCGGTTAATTTTATTTGAGGTCTGGGAGGTTCGTAAATTTCCTAGAAGAACTAGGTATTCCTTGAAAATTTGGAATCCATATATTCAAAATCTTTCCCATAGAGCTCGTAGTATGATTCTTAATGTTTTATAAGGAATAAGAAACTTTCATTACTTCTTAACACTTTGTAATATGTGTCATCTTTCATTATGGGGGTAGGGAGGGAATTTGTTTGATGATAATAATAGTTGGAATTTTTTGAATTGTATATTTATATAATTAATTTATTACATTGTTATATTTAAAAAATTGGTGGGGATGTGAAGGGGAGGGAAGGGGGTGGGAAAGGTATAGGGGGTATATATGGTATTATGAATAGGTA